>NC_072053.1:1336600-1683100 GCF_027791375.1 Indicator indicator | reverse complement strand
GGCCAGCAGAGTTAGTACAAACCCAGTGATGTAAGGAAGGAGATCTGACTGCTGTCCCAGGAGCTGCAGAGGTAGTTTATAGACAGGATGCAGAGGAGAATGGTTTCTGACATGAGCAGGCAGGAGAGATCATGCTGAGTTTACATGCATTACTTTTTGCCTCTCTCCCAGCCACCACTCCACGTGTCAGGATAGCAAAAGTTTCAAAGTCAAACTCTCAGTTTACACGTTGTACTTGTGCACAGGCTGCTAGTGTCACCCCTCTACTGAAATCTGGGTCCAAATGTAATGCATTGAGCTTGCATGAAAGAATTCTTGCTTTTGTGGTTTTTTTTCCCTCCCTATTTCCTCAGCCAGAAATAATTGCTCATAGTCCCTTCATCCATATGCTTATAGAGGTAGGTAGGTCATTCTTCACTACCACCAAAGCCTGCTATGGGCATTGGTATTCAGGAACCATCTGTGCCACAAGCAAAGGTTCAGCAGAGGGCACCCAAATTACTACAAGTTGGTGTCTTGGTCTCTTTTATGTAGAACAGGGTAGGTCATATTGATACCAGACACACACACAAACTGTTCCCCACAGGACCAGACAAAGAGCCAAAGATTTAAATTATTTACAAAATCAGCAATTTTTAATTCTTGCCTTAAAGATCTGAGGGGATGTGGGAATGCTCCAGCCAACTGTATGACATCCATACCTCCTGTCTCTCTGAGATAGGTACTGTTCAAACCCTTCAAGCAAAGTCTCTTCCCTTATGCTGAAGGTCAGAGTTCACCAGTAGGCCAAGGCAGTTGCTCTTGAAGAGGTCTGCTACAGAGAGGGTAATTTCTGTTAAGCTTTATGAAAGATTTGGTGCTTGTTGTGGGGGTTTTCTTGTGTGTTTTTGGTTTGGGTTTTTGTGTGTGTGTGTGTGTGAGAGTGGAAAGTACCATTTTAGATGTGTGACATGTAAAGACTTTGTGGTGAAGGCACCCTGTGCCCAGAATTATGCCCCCAAATACCAGCAAACTTGTCCCAATATGTTTTGGTAAGCCCCCCCTTTCCACCCTCCTTTCAGGAGAGGAGGACAAAGGCCCAGGCACCAACCTGTCTCCTGCAGGGGTAAACAACTGCATGCACCCATCGCATGGCATGCTCATGCTCTTGCCGTCTAAGGGCATAATTCTAGCTTCACCCTTTCTATAGGTTGAAGCAGGTTGTTGACAAGTATGCCCATTGGCCAGATCCAGCCTCGAGAGATCTATAAGTATTCCCCTCTTGTTTATGACTTTGCTCTCTCCTTTTGCTTTCTCTCACTTTGCTCGAGCTACGTAAGCTCGCAGTGCCTAAGTCTTCTCACTTTCACATGCAAGCATACCAGAAGCCTCTGCAACAAGGAAAGAAGCCAGCTCACTGAGCTGCTCGAGGAACCAGCAAAGGAGATTCCTTCACTGAGCTACGAAAGCCAGCATCGTAAGCCCAGTGATGTCTTCGAGAAGACTGGAACCCCAAGGGTAAGCTTTTGCCCAGAAGGGGAGGGACTAGCCCAAGTCCGGCGGTCCAACATCTGCAACTATAAGCAGCTAACCAAGCAGCAACGTGCCCTATGTGACCCCCACTGTTTGTGGGAGATAAGTGGAGCTACCATTACCGCTCCACAGCCCTGAGTTGTCAGGGTAATGAAACCAGGGATTTCCCGAGAGAAAGAGAGAGAGAAAGATATCCTCTCTGTTGAGTTCAAACCAAGGACTGCCTTGTCACCTTAACGGGAAGCAGTTGCCGAGATCGGCATAGTGAGCTCACTTCGAGCCAAGTGTATCAGTGTGAGAGCTGAAATCCCCCCCACCGACAATAACCAGGCTAGCTCAGTCTGGAAAGCAAATGAAAGCTGTCTTTACAAGCAAAACTACAATCTAGGATGAAATGCAATGAATATGTACAAATAGACGCAATCTCCAGCCAGAAGAGAAGAATAAGCAGCAGGCAGACAGCCCAGCAGGTTGCCCTGACTGCCCCTACTTTGTTTTGAGTAGTGGTTCTTAAACATTTCTATCTACCCAATAGAAGTGTTTAGAACAATCATTATTTTGCTTTCTTACACCTAATAGTGACTTATTTACACTCTTTCACTTTCTCTGCTTGAACTTTGAGAAGAAAAATTAAAAAGACAGTTTCAAACCATCACACCAAGCAAGGGGGAATCACTGCATAACCGCACCCCTTCCCCAAAGCTCCCCATAAACTACTCTGGGATCAGAGATGGCCGACCCCGCCTACTGGGAACCGTCACCTCGATTGCAAGGGCCGACCCCAAAGGACCTGGCCCTGCCACACAGAACCACTCCCCTGGACTGGCCCTGCCGAGCCGATTCTGTTCAGGGAGCCACACTGATCCTGCCAGTCCCCGGCTGCCTCAGTTGTGCCATGGGACCACCCTGCCAAGGGAAACTGTCGACTGGCAGAAAGTTGCCCCTCCCGTGGCCGCAGGAGGAGAAAGAAAGTCACCACCCAGAACGGACCAGCCCCGGGCTGACAGAGAGTGAGCTGACAGATGGTGAGCAGACAGAATAACCCAGCAACTTGCTTCACTCCAAACAGAGAAAAAGACAGTGTATCTCTTCACGAATGCAACACTCAGCAACATGCAATTCAAAGCACCCATGCCTAGCCGTGTGATATTCCAGATTGACTTGCCTCTTGATAGCATTTTAAATATCTTTGTACATAGTTGCAGCCACCAAGCGTCTTGTCGAGTCTCCATCCAGTGGACAAGTGGTGGAACTGTACCCTTCGCTCCCTTAATTGAAATTAATTCTGTAAATATTCTAATTGTGTCAAATTGTATATACTAAACCAGTTATTGAATATATTTTCACAACCGTGCATTAGAATCAATATATAAGGTGATTAATTGGGTATTAATAATTTTAATAATTACTAAAAAAATTTCATAACTCATATTTGATAATTCATAAATTAATAACCCTCCTCCATCCTTCATCACCACAGACCTGGACACGATGTAAGCGGGAATTCAGTACAGAATGATATCCTCCTAAGAATTATTCTCATTAAAAATATTTTAAAATCTTACTCTGCTGTGCTATAAATGATTTTTAAAGATTTATGATTTAAAAATGAGCACTTCCCTCTCTACTGACTGCAGAGTTACACTGCTGTGTTTCTAGCTGGAGTTTGAAAACAAAACAGAGTCTAGTTGGAGGCCTATATCTAGTGGAGTCCCTCAGGAGTCAGTGTTGGGACCAGTGCTATTCAGTCTATTCATCAATGACCTGGATGAGGGCACAGAGGGCTCTGTCACCAAGTTTGCTGACGACAAGGCAATGAGGAGTGGCTGACACATCTGAAGGCTCTGCTGCCATTCAGGGAGACCTGGATAGGCTGGAGAGATTGGCTGGGAGAAATTGGATTAAATCAAACAAGGACAAGTGTAGAGTCTGGCATCTGGGAGAGAACAACCCCATGGACCAATATAGGTTGGGGACTGACCTGTTTTAGAACACCATAGGAGAAAGAGACCTTGGGACCTGGTGGAAAGAAGGATAACCATGAGCCCTTGTGGGCAAGAAGGCCAATGGCATGCTGGGGTGTATTAGAAGGGGTGTGGCGAATAGGTCAAGAGAGGTTCTCCTCCTACTCTGCTCTGCCCTGGTGAGGCCACATCTGGAATATTGTGTCCAGTTCTGGGCCTCTCAGTTCAAGAAGAATCTCAAGGAACTGCTTGAAAGAGTCCAGTGCAGAGCCACAAAAATGATTAAGGGAGTGGAACATCTTCCTTGTGAGGAGAGACTGAGGGAGCTGGGGGTCTTTAGCTTGGAGAGGAGACTGAGAGGTGACCTCATTCATGTTTATAAATACGTAAAGAGTGAGTGCCAAGAGGATGGAGCCAGTCTCTGCTCAGTGCAGGTATGGGCCCCCTCAGGAAGGAAACAGGTGAAATGGTGACAAGTGACCTGGCGAAGGCTGAGGTTCTCAATGACTTCTTTACCTCAGTCTTCACTGGCAAGGGCTCCAGCTGCACTCCCAGAGTCATGGAAGATAATGGCAGGGGCTGGAAGATGAACTGCCCATTGTAAGTGAAGATCAGGTTCATGATCACCCGAAGAACCTGAAAATGTTCAAGTCCATGATGAGATACACCCACAGGTGCTGAGGGAACTGGCGGAGGAGGTTGCTAAATCCCTCTCTATTACATTCCAAAAGTCATGGCAGTCTGGTGAAGTCCCCACTGACTGGAAAAGGGGAAACATAACTCCCATTTTCAAAAAGGGAAAGAAGGATGACCCAGCGAACTACAGACCAGGCAGTCTCACCTCTGTTCCCAGTAAGATCATCGAGCAGATTCTCCTGGAGGCACTGCTGAGACAGAAGAATAATAAAGAGGTGATTTGCTATAATGGCAGCTAGTACTATTCTCCTCAGGCTGCGTGCCAAGATGTTTCCAGGTGAAGACAAGATGAGAGGACTCTTATTGCTAAGCAACTAAGCAAAGCACTAAGCACAAGCAAAAGCGAAGCATAGGCAAAAGCAAAGCCTACTACTGTGTTACATAGTCAACTTATATACTTTTCTAATACAGAGCTGTCACATCCCAATTGGCTATCCTTCCACTGACATGGGTCAAAGCAAAGCATACAGTAGGTTAATACTGACAAACAAGCTTCTCAACATATCCAGTCAACTTCTGCCTAGTTCAAAGGTTGCTATCTTCTTACAATTGGGTACAATCAGCATGGGTTCACCAATGGCAAATCCTGCCTGATAAACCTGGTGGTCTTCTATGGCAAGGTGACAATAACAATAGACAAGGGGAGAGTGATTGACATAATTTACCTGGACCTGAGCAAAGCCTTCAACACTGTCCCACACAATATCCTGGCCTCCAAGCTGATGCAGTCTGGGTTTGATGGACGGACCATTCAGTGGATAAAGAACTGGCTGGACAGCCACACACGAAGAGTGGCTGTCAATGGGTCCATGTCCAAGTGGAGGCCGGTGACAAGTGGAGTCCCTCTGGGCTCAGTCCTGGGACCAGTCTTGTGCAACATCTTTGTTGGTGCCATGGACAGTGGCATTGAGTGCACCCTCAGCAACTTTGCTGATGACACCAAGCTGTGTGGTGCAGCAGACAGGCTGGAGGGAAGGGATCCATCCAGAGGGACTCTGACAGGCTGGAGAGGTAGGCACAAGCCAACCTCATGAGGTTCAACAAGACCAAGTGCAGGGTCCTGCATCTGGGTCAAGGCAATGCCAAGCACAAATCCAGGCTGGGCAGTGAGTGGCTGGAGAGCAGCCCTGAAGAAAAGGACTTGGGGGTGTTGGTGGATGAGAAGCTCAATGTGAGCTGTCAATGTGCACTTGCAGCCCAGAAAGCCAACCAGAGCCTGGGCTGCAGCAAGAGAAGTGTGGCCAGCAGTTCGAGGGAGGTGATTCTCCCCCTCTAATCTACCTGAGACCCCACCTGGAGTACTGCATCCTGGAGTACTACTTCCTATTATAGGAGGGATATGGATGTGCTGGAACATATCCAGAGAAGGGCCACGATGATGAGAAGAGGGCTGGAACTCCTCTGCCATGGATACAGAGTGAGAGAGTTGGGGCTGTTCAGTCTGGAGAAGAGAAGGTTCCAAGGAGACCTTATTGTGGGCTTCCAGTATCTGAATGGGGCCTACAAGAAAGCTGGGGAGGGACTTATTAGGGTGTTGGGTAGTGACAGGACTGGGGGGAATGGAGCAAAACTAGAAGTGAGTAAATTCAGATTGGATGTTAGGAAGAAGTTCTTCACCATGAGGGTGGTGAGACACTGGAACGAGTTGCCCAGGGAGGTAGTGGAAGCCTCATCCCTGGAGGTTTTTAAGGCCATGCTGCATGGGGCTCTGAGCAACCTGATCTAGTGTGAGGTATCCCTGCCCATGGCCTGAGGTCCCTTCCAACCCTAACAATTCTGATTTTATATCTTGTGATAGGACAAGGGGCAATGGGTGCAAGCTGGAGCAGAGGAGGCTCCATGTGAACAGAAGGAAAAACTCTTTCACTGTGAAGATGACAGAAGTCTGCAATAGGCTGCTCAGAGAGGTTGTGGAATCTCCTTCTCTGGAAACATTCAAAAGTCACCTGGATGTGATCTTCTGTGACCTGCCTCAGGTGATCCTGCTCTAGAAGTGGGGTTGGACTAGATAATTTTTTGAGGTCCCTTCCAACCCCTAACATTCTGTGTGATTCTGTGTGATTATCCAACTTCCACCAGTAATTCTTTGGAGCGTCAGAGTGTGTACTTTTTTTTTTTTTTATTCCTTAACATTGTAAGTTAAATTGCAGCCTCTTTGTCTTGAATTGAAAATACACCTAATTTATTCTAAATTAAACATTCAGTGCAACATTATTCCATGGCTAACATTTGTAAGGGTAATGTAGTAGATATCTAAGATTAACCATCCCTTTAAGTGGCTTGGGTTGTAATGTGGTATCCCCTGGAGAGTCTGGGTCAATCAGCTCTAATTATCAATTGTCAATTCGTCAGTTAGCCCTGCAGAGAAACTTAAACCTCAACAACTTCTTCCTCTGATGACAATTAGTGTCTAGCAGTCCTCATGGTACTCATGATATGGTATTTCAACTGTAACATCATTAACTGCTAGTACCTGAAACTAGAAATGAAAGTAGAGCTAGAATATGGTAGTTAAAAATTGTAGAGGAAGAAGCCCAAATTATGGAAATATGTTGCAGAGAATTAATTCTGAATAAGAAGATTGTTTATGAACCCAAGTAATGCTAATGAAGAAAATTTTGAGCAAAAGGTATTTCAGTTTTTTAAAAGTTATTGGTAGATAATCTGTGATTTTTTTAAAACAGTATACAATTAAGTAAGGGAAAAATATGTCATTTAATAGACCTAGCTTAGGAAGACAGAGCAATTTTGAAATGGTAGAACTACCCTTAATGCAATTCTTTTGAGTTCTGATACTCATCTCAGGAAAGAAAGACTGTTAAAGCACTTTTAGCATATGTAAAGCTAAACCAGTTTGTAAGAGCTGTGGATTGTTTTCTTGCGGTTTTAATTATGATAATGGATACAAGAAAAATAAAAAGAATAATATTAAGGAAAACAAAGCTAGAAGTTCCTAATTAAAATGTGTAAAGGAGGGAAAAGGCTAAAGGAAAGTGTGAACAAATTGCTAGACTTTAATAATAATGAAATATTCATAGGTACAAAAATAGACTGGAATTGGAAAGGAAGTAAGATGCTGCCATGCTGGACCAGAAATATGCTAGACAAAGCAAAAGCTGAGACTTCATAGGAGTCTGGAGAATGTAGATGAAATATGGTTTAGAGAAGCAGTGTGAAGAGCTGAACCCAGAGCAAAGAGCCATGTGTTTGTGCAGAGCTGAGAGGTCCACAAAACAGCAGCATCTTGCAAAAGATGGGTATTTGACATACCAATGAATGCCTGAAGAAATACAATACAGATGAAGGAAAGTCCAGATGTGGGAAATGTCCAAAGATCAGCTGAGAGTGGTGAGCTTAACATAAATATCATAGAATACAGCCATAACACTGTTTTATTTGGAAGAGACCAACCATTAACCCAACACTGCCAGGTAACCACTAAGCCATGTTTCTCAGCACCAGATCTACACAGCTTCTAAATCCCTCCAGGGATAGGGACTCCACCACTGCCTTGGGAAGCCTGTTCCAGTATTTGAGAGCCCATTTAGGGATGAAATTTTTCCTAATATCCAACCTAAACCTCCCCTGATGCAACTTGAGGCTGTTTCCTCTTGTTCTATCACCTGTTACTCTGGAGAAGACACTGACTAACACCTTGCTCCAAACTGCTTTCAGGGAGTTGTTGAGAGTCAGGTTTCCCCTGAGCCTTCTGTGGTGAATGATGTCTATGCCCGAGGTCATATCCTAAAAGTGGCAGGACATGTTCCTCCATGTTCAGCTGGAACCCCCTCTTCCTCTCCCTCTGGAGTAGGGGGGGGAGAGGGGGCAAGTCTTGGCACCACTTTGTCTGGGTAGACAATTCCTGGGCCATTTGGCGCAAACAAAGTTCAGGCAACATGCTCATGCTGGCATTGTTTAAAAGTTATGCTCACACTATATTTGGTGAAACATCATTTCATTGGTCAATTGCTCTGTTTAACAATGATGCTCACTGGACCAGTGTTTGTGTGGCAAATGTTAAATAGGGCTTGTTTGGTAGACCGTGCTCCGTGTTTCCGTGCCAAGAATCCGTGCTCTGTGCTCCGATTTTTTATACCCGTGCCTGTTCCCGTGGGCATGCCCGTGTTTGCATCGTGCATTGTGTTGCCGAGAGATCCGCTTTGCCCGGGACTCGAGCCACCGTGTTCGAGTGCATCGCCGTAGACCGCCGCTTCTGCCCGACTGACCGGCAAGGACCGGCACCTCCCCAGCCGATCTTCGTAGACAGCGGAAAGGGTCGCCCCAGCTTCGCAGAGGAGCTGCTTTTGGGCATATCCTGCGATCGCAGCGACAAGGCTTTTCCCCTGGAGCGGCAAGCTTGGTTTACACAGCGCACCCTGCGAACTGCCTTGCAAAGCCTCCGGGAATCACCGGTAATCTTCCAGGACCCTTTTGTTCCGAGAGGAGCCGCAACCACGCGGCACAGCGCCACACAGTCGGCGCCATTTCAATTGCGTTATTACGATACATCCGTGCTGCAATTTCCGGGAATACAAAACAGTATTAAGAAAAGATCTCGCGAAATTTCTTCGGTTAGTGAGTTAACTGAATATTCCTTCATAGAGTTTCTGTGGCAGTTTGTGCAAACTGCCTGTTTGTGGGCTTGCCGATTCCCGAAAAGCACTCACCCTCCCTTTCTCTACCTCATTCCAAGTTAGTTTCACTTTCTAAACATACACATTTCCTCAAACTCTTTAAAGTGCCTGTATATATACATTCTGCAGAACTGATTCTTTCCAACTGAATATTAGAACCTGTAAATATCAATTGTATATCACTTGTAATATAGTGTTAATATTTATTAAACCTTCACAAATATCTCCACCGCTTATTTTTGGCAAGAATTTACATTTCACAACACCTTCTTTAGACTAAACAACCCCTGTTCCCTCAGCTGTTACTCACAAGACTTGTGCTCTAGACCCTTCATCATCTTTGTTACCCTTCCCTGGCCCTGCTTCAGGACTTCAGTGTCCTTCTCATAGTGAGAAGCCCAAAGCTGCAGCAGTATTCAAGGTGCAGCCTCACGAGGGGGATGAACCCTGCCCAGCTCCTGCTGGTCACACTTCTGCTGGAATATACAAGGATGCCTGTGTCACCTTAATTATTCATAGGTGAGGTATTACGGGGATGTTGGAACAGATTACATTTATGGGCCACTCATTGTACATTTATTCCTTGTATCAAGCCTAAAGTGTCCTCTTTTAGTGTAAAGTCATTACCCCTTGCCCTGTCACAACAAGTGCTGCGTAAAGTCCTGTTACCAGCTTTCTTTACCCCCTTTAAGTCCCAGAAGGTGTCCCCAGAGTCTTCTCTTCTCCAGGGTGAAACAATCCCAACTCTCTCAGCCTGGCCTCTCAGCAGGAAGGTTCCAGCCCTTCCACCATTGCTGTGGCCTCCTCTGGCCCTGCCCTAACAGGCAGCGTTACCATGTGTCCCCCCCCAGAAAATGCCAGGGCAGCATTTCAGCTGGGTCATTCTGACAGGTGTAGGAGACTCTTCCTGTATGACCAGCTGGTGCCTCAGGACAGCGCCCACTGAGACCACTAGAGGCTGCCCATGGCTTTCTGATGCTGGGGTGTGATGCTGGCACAGTGCCGGGCCCTGCCCCTGTCGCTGAGGCATAGTGCAGGCCCTGCGGGCACTGGGGCCGTGGCTGCTCCTGGTGAACATGGCAGGGACGCTGGCAACCCAACGGTCACACTGTGGGCAGTGGGACTCTCCCCACTGGCACAGGAGAGCCCAGAGCTGGGCACAGCACTGCAGGCAGGGGCTCACCAGGGATGAGCATGGGGAAGGAACAGATCCCTTCAGCTGCTGGCAAGCCTTTGCCCAGTGCAGTCCAGAGTACCAGTCACTGCCCCTGGGTGAGGGCACTTTGCTGCCTCCTGGTCAAGCTGGTGTCCAAGCAGGACCCCAGGAGCTTTCCTGCCACTTTCAAGAACATTGTTAGACAGGTGAAGCCCTGACAGACATAACCAACACCGCCCTTGATCAAAGCCAGCTCATTTTCTCTTCTCTCCCCAGATGAGCTCTTCAGGTCTGGGCTTTCTGGAGTGATGTGGAGGCACCTGCAGTGTAAATTCGAAGTTCAAAGGTCTGTTCAAAGGGCCTGTGTGACCAATTGCTACCTTAGCTCTGAAAGGCAGATCTCATGGATGGGTTTGGTCACCTCAGCTGAGCCATTAGGGTAGGCTTGCTGCACAAAGTCAATGGCCAGACTGCATCAGCCTTCCCCTGGGTTTCAGCAGAGTTGCAGGCTGGTGGATGGCCTTGCTTGTCCTTTTGGCAGCAGTCCTGTTTTCTGAGGGGGAAGGCTTTTGTTTGCCAGTGCTGTTTGTGGCCCTTATGTACCTTCAGATTCTGCTCCCAGTGCTTCTAACTCCTCATCCAATCTCCTCCCAAACCCAGCCATGTCCTCACAAAAGAATTCCTTGTGGTGTTCAATGAGGAACTCCACCAGCACTGTCACCTGCACATGACAAAGCAGTGGCTTCCATCTAGGTGTCTGAAAGCAGGTGACAACCTCTCCACCCCAATCCTGACTTCTCTGCAGCTGTGGGGCAGCTTTTCCCAGCAGCTGCCCCAGGAGAGTTTGCTGAGGAGAGCAGGCAACTAGGAACCCCTGAGCAGCAAATCTCAGGTGGGCCCTGAAGGATATAGGTGTCTGGTCAACGCAATGTACCTGCCCTCTCACCTGCAGCAGGACATCCAGACATAGCATGTGGTCCTCAGCAGGGCTGACCAGGTTTGGCCCCATGCAGATGGCCAGGTTGTTGATGGCCATTCTGGTGGTGGCCATTGTGCTGGGTTAAGCCCAGCCCAGCTTGGGGGTGGGCTGGAAACCTAACCCCACGTGGGCAAGGAAACCTGGCAGGAGATTGACCTTGGGCAGCTTGCTGACCACCCTGAGCTGAATATAATATTAATGCAGTAGATGTTGTCAACACAGGTGTCCCAGGCTGATCTCAGCCAAGCCCACCTCGCAGGAGGGAAGGCTGCTTGGCCACACCAGGTCTACAGCAGGACTGCCTTTGCTGAGATACAGCCACCTCCCTCCCTCCCTGCCCTTTTGGCCAGTGTTCCTTTGTTGAGGAACCCTAATGTCTGTGAGAAGTGCTCTAAGGAGAGCGATGCTTTTCTGTTCCTGCTGCCCCCAAGCCCTACCCCAAAGCATCAAGAGGTGGCTGGCAGCAAACAGGGCTCTAACCAGGAGGCCAAGTGTGGGCCTTTGGCAGTCTCTGTGGAGTGGGCAGGCTGCTGCAAACACTGACTCTGAGTGCCTCCAGGTTCTGCCTGCTGGTCTTCTGCAGCGTGCACATCCACTTTTGGCAGAGGTCTTCAGGGAGGAGCTTGGAGGGCGTGTAATGCAATGATGGCAAGGGCTATGGGTGAGGCTTTGGGCAGTGCTCCTGGAGCACAGGCAGCATCCCCGACACTGGCTCAGGAGCAGAGGGCTGGATGTGGGGTCCTGCTCTGGCAGGTGCCCATAAGCAGCCACACTGTGGGAGCTTCTGGACTGCAGATCATCAGGACTTGCCTTCAGGATGGTGACCAGCAGATGTGCAGGACTGCTTGGCAGGTGGACCTCCTGCACGCTGTTGAGGGCCTTCCACAGCTGTAGGGAAACACAGTTGCTGGCTGCCAGCTGGGAGATGCCCTGTGTGGATGGTCCCTGCTCCTGGAGGACTGCCATCACATCCTGTGGGGCCAAAGGAGGAGAGGTGCTTGGCTGCATCACAGCCCTGGGGCAGGTGGCCCTTGCTCAGGGGCAGAAGTTTGTGTGCTTGCTCACCTGATGGGCTGGTGCAGCCAGCCCTCCTGGCTGCAGAGAGCTGCAAGGGGCTGTGTCTTGGTCAGGAGGAGGAGAGAGACTCAGCTCTTTTTTGAACATTCTCATGTTGTGAAATTAAAGGCACAAACGAGGCCAAAATATCAAAAGCAAGGCTATTTATTAACAGAATAGAGTGGATGGAATGGAGGAGAGGAGAGAGATCGAAAGAAAAGACAGAGAAAGAGAGAGAGCAAGAAAGGAATTATATTACCATTCTCCTCCACCCAGGGCGATTTAGGTCTGAGGAAGTGTGCTGCTGCTTTGGCTTGGAGGATATGTCATCCTTGTTGGTTTCTGCTGTCCTACCTGGAGGAGGTGAGGGAGAGATCCCAAAGTCCAAGTCCTTCTCTGAGCAGCCTCCAACATGTGCTGTCTTCAGTAAAGATGTCTTTTCTCTTCTCCAGGAGTTGTTCTTACAGCAGGCAAAACTTAGGGCATGGAGAGAAGGTTCCTGGTCTGCTGCTTCCAGGCTGCATGGTGATGTCTTTTTCTTCTTCTCCTCCTGAGCAGGCATTGCTCAGGTCTTTTATACAGTTTTTCAGTCACAGTTTTGTTTTGTTTTTTTTTTTTTAGGTATGTGTCCAGTTATTGTCCCCAGGGAATCTTCCTGTGTATTCCTTGTGTGCTTACAGGGGTCCAGCAGAGAGGGGGGCCTCTGCCTCCTCCTTCGCCTCTTACCTGCCCATACACACAATACACATCAGGGGCTTATCACCAGGCTTATCACCAGGTGGTGAATCCATTGTATAGTCCAGAAGACTTTTCACCATCCTCCCTTTCTGGGTAGAGATGATCTTGTCTGTGCACTTTCCAGAGAGCTGGTACCAGTGGTGTCCACCCATTACACATTTCTGTTGCATGTTTCCACCATCACCATCCCCTGGCCTTCTGGGGCAGCTGCAGTCTAGTGAGGAGCAAAGGTGATTTTGTTGATTCATATCATGAGAGACAAGATTTGGTCTCTTACAGGCTGGCTGAAGAGAGCCCTGCTGTGGGCAGAGCCTGATGGCACAGGCACCTCGGCAGCACCTCTGGTCCCATCAGGAGAGCAGAGGCAAACCTTCCGCATCAGAACTTCCCAGACAAGAGTGCTCCTGGACCCTCTAGCACTGTCCCCAGATAGTGGAGCACAGGCAGTGGCATCATTTGGGCAGAATGAGCAGAGCTCAGGTCTGTCCTGCCACAGAGCCATGGCCACAGGCATGCCCTGCAGGAAGGGCAGCTGCAGCCCCAGCACCCATTAGGGAACAGAGAAGAAAAGGGCCATTCTGTCCCCATCTTCTCCAAACTCTCCAGCTGCATAGCCACATCCAGTTTGTCTTTCAGTGGGAATGGGAGGTAGCTGCTGCTCTGCACCAGCCTGCAAGACATGCACTGTGGTCAGTGTGAAGTCACAGAAGCAGCAGGAAGGGTCTCCAGGGAACTGCATGGTCCCCCGATCATGTGTGAGGTGGGGACAGCTGAGAGTGGACCTACAGGGAACCTCACCTTGGCCTGGAGCTGGAGCAACCTGTCCAGGCTGCTGGCACATGGAGTCATATGCTGGCCAAGGGGAAAAGAGTAGGAGGTGAGAAGCCTGCAGCTGATGCTAGGCTGCAGCAGCCCCTGGACCAGAGGAAGGGCAGGAGGGGCACTTGTGGCGTGGCAGGTGCTCAGCTGCTTCAGCAGGAGCTTGATGGAGGGCAGTTGTGTCACCCTGGCTCCCTCTGCTCCTGCTGGTCTGTGGATGGGGAAGGGGCAGAGAAAGAGTCGTGTGAGACCGAAGCCACCTTCACCCACTCCTGCCAGCCCAGTGACCCTGCCCAATTTCCCTGAATGAGCTGGATGCCCCTGGCATTGGAGGGGAAAGCAGTGGCTGTGGTGAGGATTGGGCTGGGTAGGGCTTGGCTGGACACTGCTGGACAAAGGCACTGCATCACCTCTGCCCACTGAGAAACTGTCCTGAGGCATGGGGCACTTGTGCCCGGCTCAGGAGCTGTATTTGCCATGGTTTGGCTGTGCCTGGAGCATCTCCCATGCTGTGAGGAGGGCCTGCCAGGCTGCAGGGCCAGGCAGGGCTTACCCACTGAGTGTGCTGAGCCAGAGCTCCTTCACCACACTGGAACTGCAGAAAGAGAGGATAAGCAGCCTGAGTGCCTGCTGCTCCTCAGCCTGCAGGCAGTGCTGGGCATCTACAGAGCCCTGCCCTGTGGGGACAGATGCACAGGCAGGATGAAGCAGGAGAGACACTTCTCATGGCTCTGGTGGGACTTGGCACTGAGACTCACTGGAATGTGACAGCTGAGGAGATAGAGGGTCAGATGAGGATGAGACAGTTGTTGGTCATGCCCTCCTCCTGGGTGGCATCTGCAGCTGCTCTCTGCCTGCTGGCCAGCACCTGCAGCTGGCCCAGGGTGAGGCAGAGCTTGGTGATGAGCAAGGTGTCCCTACAGAGGAGGAGGTCCCTCTCCCTCAGTGCCTGGCCCTCGGTCACCTTCCGTGGTGCCAGAGCAGTGGTTCAGGGGCTGTCAGGACAGGCTCTGGCTGCTGCCCGGGCTCAGGCTCGACCCTGAAGAGCAGACAGGCCTGGATGTGCCTGAGTGTCCCCGAGCCAGGGTGGGAGCTCACACATGGAGCCAAGGCAGCAGCTCAGCTGGCCTGTCCTGAGGAGGCCAGAAGAGTCCTCCTGTGGGACACTAGAGGCTTTCAAAAGGCTTTCTACTGCCTGGCTGTGCCTGGTGTTTCTGAACCCCAACTGTCACACTGCGGGCAGTGGCAGGGGAGGGGCAGTGGGGACTCTCCCACTGTGTCCATGTCTCTCTGGCACAGGGGAGCCCAGAGCTGGTCACAGCACTGCAGGCATGGGCTCATCAGGGCTGAGCAGAGGGGAAGAGGTAGCTCCCTCCAGCTGCTCTCAAGGCTTTGCCCAGTGCAGCCCAGCGTGCCAGTAACTGCCCTGGGCAAGGGCACTTGGCCGACTCCCAGTCAAGCTGGTGTCCAGGAGGACCACAGCAACTTTCCTGTCCCTTTTCTCTCCAGTAGCTTTGGCAAGCTTCTTTTGGTCACAAGTATGTGTGGATGTGTCCTGGGATGCTTTGTGCCCATACTGTTGCCACCCACAGTGGGTCCCACTCTCTTTCTGCAGTTGTCCTGGTGCTACTGTCCTGGTGAGGCTGAGAAGGGCCCATTTGCTCCAGCAAACCAGCAGTCCAAGTGGAAAGGCTCTCTCTTGGCATGGATGAGGGAGAAAAAGGCAAGAGAGTCCAGGGGTGGAGTTTCCAGAGCACTCCATCTTTGTCTTTTGTCCTTCAACCCAGTTCTCTCACACAGCCCCTGGGTACAAGGTGGTAGTTGGCACTCTCTTTTAGATACCAGCAAGTAAAACAGGAGGGAGGTACTCCAAGGAGCTGAGTAGAACAGTACAGCCATGGAGGTTGCAGACACATCCTGCCCACTTCCTACTCTTCCTGGGATGCTGAAGACAGACAGCAGAGGGAAGAATGCTGCCCTTCTGCTTGCTCCAGTCAGCCTTATTGTCTCCCTGGCTCCAAATGCATGAAGCTAAGTCAGGAGAAGCTAAAAACTAAAATTCAAGCTCTTGGCTGCTATTTTTTGGAAAGGAAGGAAGGAGTGAAGAAGTAAGTGGGAGATAGAGAAAGGTAAGTCAGAGGTGATGAATAGCATAGCAGAATACTAGGTATGTTGGCCAGTGGCCTTTTGGAGAAAAAGAGGTGTGGTTTTGTTTTGGGGTTTTTTTTTGTTTGTTTTTCCCCAGGATCAGAAGTAGCATGGCAGGGGGGTTGGAACTGGATGATCCTTGTGGTCCCTTCCAACCCTGACTGATTCTACGATTCTAAGATTATCCACAGTCCTTTCCTTCTTGAGACCTTTTCTTGGATGCAGGTGCTTTCTCAGGTTTCCTATGAGGAAAACCAAAGCTTCTGGAAGAAAAAAAAAAAAAAAAAAAAAAGTGGTAGTGATGATAGGGTTGAGGGTTTATGTGCAGGAATCACGAGGAAGTCCATCCATACAGGCATCCGTCATTGGATGCATGGGAAAAAATGTGATCAAGGATGAGGGACTCATTACCTTCTTTACCTTAGTGGTTATTAGTAGGACCAGTTGTTTTTAGCTGGACACCCAGACCCTGATCTAGAAGATATGGATGGGGATCAGAATGAAGCCCTCATAATCCAAGAGCTGATGGTCTGCTGCACCACTTAGACATACACAAGTGTATGAGGCTGTATGGCATCCAACTAACAGCACTCAGGGAGCTGGTAGAAGTACTCCCCATGCCACTTTCCATCACATGCCATCAGTCCTGGGTAAGTGAGGAGGTCTTGGCTGGCTGGATTGGTCATGGAGGAGATCATCTAGAGAGCCATTATGCAGCATGTGCAGGGCGAACAGGTCTACAGCCTCAATAAGAAATAGGTTCCCCAGTTGCATTATTTTGCAATTATGCAGCTTTCTAGATACAGAATACTCTATGTACATGCCACTGTCAGTGCCACACTCCTCACATTTTCCCTATATTAGTATTTTTTTTTTGCATATGGTAGTTGGAAGGAACTAGAAGACTGTCTGAGGGTGTCTCCCTTTCCATTGCTGTTCCTGGAGATTTCCTACTTCCAGTCCTTGATGCATCATTTAAAACATATACCAACTGCTTTTTGGGTAAGCTCCTGGGTTTAAAAGCAAATTACAGTAAATCACAAATAATTGGTATTCAGCACTCAAATAGCAATTTCACACTATGGCTTATCCCTGTGACACTTCTCCCTGAGGGTCTTGAGTACCTCAGAATATTTATCCCATCAAGCTAATGCAAACTATTTAAAATTATACCATTTGTAGCTATTACTAAGTGTTGTGACATGCTATGATTTTTTTTTCTATGCAGTTTTTTTTAACTTTAATATTTCCCATGGGAACTAAACAGTCAGAAGTCCTTTGAGCTTAAGAAAGGGTGGATTTTAATGAACTGCCCAGAGAATGACACTTTGTGCTCAAGTGGAGTTAATAGGTTTCAACAGCAACCCCACAGTGGCCACAAATAATGAGGTTTGTGAGTCTATATGGATTTTGCAGTATTGTACATGAATGTTATTTTATTTTAAAATTCATACAAAAGAACTTTCCCATATCATACTTGTGTGTATTTCATGCCTTTTAGTATTGCATCTTCTGCTGCAGTGCCCTGTTTCTGACAGAGCTGAAGCACTCAATGGAGCCATAGGTGCTGTTGACTACTGCTGGCATAGTCATTAAAAAAATGGAGGAAAGAAGTTACATAAATTATCTAATTTTAGTATATTTTTGGTTGATTGTTTTTTAAAACAGTTTTTTTCATCCAGTTCATGGAATCTCAGCATCACGAGGGTTGCAAGGGACCCTTGGATGTCACCTAGTCCAACCCTGCTGCTGAATCAGGGTCACCCAGAGCAGGTTGCTGTCAGTATCACATCCAGGTGGGTTTGGAATCTGTCCAGAGAAGGAGGCTTCACAACCTCTCTGGGATGCCTGCTCCAGGGCTCTGGCACCCTCACAGCAAAGAACTTTTCCTCTCATGTTCAGATGGAACCTCCTGGGTTCCCGTTTGTGCCTGCTGCCTCTTGTCCTGTCACTGGGCACCACTGACAAGAGTCTGGCCCCATCCTCTTGACTCTTACCCTTTAGATATTTGTAAACATTGATAAGAAGATACCCTCTCAGTCTTTCCTTCTCTAGGTTAGACAGACTCAGGTCTCTCAGCCTCTTCTTATTAGAGAGATGCTCCAGTCCCCTCAGTATCTTTGTAGCCTCTGCTGGACTCTCTCCAGTAGTTGCTTGTCTCTCTTGAACTGGAGAGCCCAAAACTGGATACACTACTCCAGATGTGGCCTCACCAGGGCAGGGCAGGGCAGGGCAGAGCAGAGCAAAGAAGAAGAACCTCTTTTGATCTATTGGCCACACTCTTCTTAATGAACCACTGGAGACCACTGGCCTTCTTAGCCACAAAAAGCTGGCTCACGGTCATCCCGTTGTCCACCAGCACTCCCAGGTCCTTCTCCACAGAGCTGCTTTCCCGCACATCAGCCCTTGACCTGTACTGGTGCAGGGGATTCTTCCTCATCAGGTGCAGGACTCTACACTTGCCCTGTGGAACTTCATGAGATTCTCCTACAGCCAGCTCTCCAGCCTCTCCAGGTCTTGTTGAATGGCAGCAAAAGCCTGACAGGATGTCAGCCATTCCTCCCAGTTTTGTACTATCAAATATGAAATGGGTATCAACACATATTTGTTTTCTTTGGAAGATAAATACAAGGACCTTCTCTCCATATCAACCGGCACACCTGTCCACTGCAACCCATTCCATCCTCAGATATGAGCCAGATCTCAATAGTAGTTTTCTTCTTTTTTTTTTTTTTTTTTTTTGGTGTAAAATTACCATTCTTTTAGATTTGTTTGGAACACGAAGTCTAAGTACTAGCAACCAGCCATGATTCCCAGAGAGTGATAATTCTCTCATGCTTTTTGTTTCCTTTCCTTGGACATTCCCTATACAAGGTTACACATGCTAAGCAGTTAGCAGTTACTCCAACAGTGTTTATCGTTTTTTTTGTCACTTTCTTCCATTTTCTCGTCAATTTGTACTACCTATGAATTTGGTTATCTGAAAACTTATGTTCTATCTATCTATCTTTCTATATTTATATATATACATATAATTTTTTAGTTTCACCTAGATAATGAGAAATGGTTCTTTCAGCATAGCTCTCTAGCTGTGCTTTGTTTTACATCTGTCCATTTTCTATAAATTATGTTAAGTGGCTCTTAACAAGGTTCGTGGTGACACAGTGTGTTGTCAGCTTTGGCTGCAGGATTATTTTGCATGGCCTAAGCGTCACTGTTAAAGTGAATGATTTATAAAAAAGAAGTCATTGTCCTGTTATTTCTCCCCACAGTATTTCATCCCCATCTAAGTCCTCATCACTCTTGGTAAACAAAGGAAGGTTCACCATGGTGGAGGCTCTCCACGACAGCTCTGAAGATGAAAGGTCCCCACCGGCACTTACTGTAGCTGTGCTTGATCAAATTCTGTGACTGTTTTCCTTTGCCACTCGGTGGGATGGTGGCTGTGTACCTTGTGTCTCCAGGCTGCATCACCAGGGAGCTCTGGCATCCTTCCAGCATCTTCAGCATTTGTATAATGTTCCGCGGCAGGAGTTCGTCTTTTATCTACAATTCAAGCACTTTCTTCTTGCTACCCTACAAGATTATCTCCTACCACTGGCGACAGACCTTGAATCTCTTTTCCTCAGATTAACGTCTGTAAAGGGATTTGTTTTGAAATGTTGGTGCCTGTTTCATTGCAATAACTCTGATGCCTTTTTAGAAGTAGGAGAAATGGGATGAGAAGCAGGTTGGAAAATGGCTGGTGGTAAAGATGTTGGCCATCCCTGCTGGTTGAGAACACATAGCTTCATATTTAATTCATATTTTGATTCCTGAAACCCTTGCTAATGCCGTTGACAAAACATATTTACATAAACTGTAAGCTGTCTCCCATGACCTGGGAATGTCTTGGGTTTCCATTTTTTTTTTTTTTTAGGATCTTTCTCACAGACACATGTGGGTAAGGTTGTCAGTAGACAGGACTGGACATTGATAGCTTGGCCTTGCCTTTGCAAAGTTCATTCCTGTTCTCACCATGCTGCATACTTTAGCCTGGTGAGCACGCATAGTGCTTGTGTTTGTTTCCTTAGAAAATTAGATGCCTGAAACCCAATAACTGGATTAATTTGTCTAGTACTTTAATTTATAGTACTTGTTTAGAAAAGACGTGACATTTTCCATACTACAACCCACAAGAGAATGTTTTTTTATCTCCAGGTTGGTACTAAATAGCAGTTGGTTATTTTATCTTTATTTTTAAATTATATTTCTCAAGTTTTCATTAATTTTGTTTACATACAAATTTATATCTGTATTCCAAACCATCCTAATTCTTCAAAGATAGAAAAAGAAAAGGTATTTTATATTTTAAGGAGATTTTACTCTCAGATAACTAGTTCTACTTTGATTTATGCCATTAAAATTGGCAATAACGTAGAATAAAAGTATAGCTTTGTGCAGAACAAAGAACCCAATCAATTGCCAGCCTCAAGTAAGGAGTTGAACTAGTTAACAAGCAGACAAAAAATAAGATCTGTTTTTAAAGTCTGTTCTTAATTTGGGTTGCTTTTCCTCCCAAATGTGTTACTCTTCCAAATTCTGAAAAGAAGCCCCTAGTAGTAGTTTCAGTAAGAGAATGTTGCACTGCTGCTAAGGAAGTGAACAATTGCAAAATAAAACTACTCTCTTTATTCTTGTATCTGCATTTTCTTCCACTTTTGATTTACAGTGGGACTATTCATATGGTTAGAAGTATAGCTGAATTGAGCCCTCAGTTTATTGGTTAATGTTTGCAAACCAAACAAAAATATTTCATATATAACTTCTGCTACTGCTACGTAAGACAGCACACCTTAACCCTTACTTTTATGTCTAGCTTGCTTATTAAAGCAAATGTGAGTTTCCATTAGCACAGAGAAACTAGGTGATGTTCTTTGAAACTCAGGCTGCACCAAGACGAGTTGCTTCATATTCCACTGAAGCTTTCTTTCAGTGATCTGATCTGGCTAAAAGCCTGAAGAGCAGGCTTCATTTTGAGACACCCAACTAGGAGCATGACTGTAAGTCTGTTTTATCCAGTGGTAAATACCTTGTTTTCACTGTCACGAGACATGGCTTCCAGCTGAGACAAGCTTTACACAACTCCTAACTCAGCCTGTTGGGACCCTGCATGTGGGACCTGGTTGGAAAACTTCCTGCTCAAGCACCATGAAGCTCCTGGGTTGGATCTGTGGGACATAAAGTATAACCTGGCATGGACATAAGTTCAAGTTCAGCTGCCAACAGCAAACTCCGCTCCTGCATTCAACCAGTGGCCAAGAGCAGCTGCGACACTGAGCTTGCAATTAGGCAGGTTTATTCTGCAATGATATCACTTTTTTCCCCCTTTCTTTTTAATTCTTTAGAGACCCATAAGTGTTCATTATCTCTTCTTGACTCATAATTTATAAAAGGCCTTCAAGAAGATCAGACCTACAAGGAAGCTTTTGGTTCCTTCTTTAGTTTGTATTATATTTTGAGATCAATGGTGTGATCTTGCTTTGAACTCTTGCAGTAAATAAACCTGAAAAAAAAAAAAAACCTCACTGTAATTAGGTTTTCTCTTACCCTTAACATTGACTGCAGGATTAGGGCTCAATCTAGCAATTTATTGAGTACTTATGCAAGTTGTTGAGCACTCTGAGTTCCCACAGATGTCAGCTGCATTTGAATACTGATGGCTGAATTAAGTGCCCCAAGAACACTAAAAGTGGAGTTTATCAATCACTCTTTTTCCCTTATTGCCAATAGTGGTTATTGCCACTTATCATAGTGAGTATTTCTTTCTTTAACCTGAAATTGCCACTGAACACACAGAAAGATTTAGATCTAGCATTATGTTAATGAAGAGGAGATATCTTATGAATAGGCCTGTAAACCATCCATACAACTCCCTTCAGACAGAAGAACAAAGGAATTAGGTTACCTATTACTTAATTTTGGAAGGGAAACACCCACTCTCAAAACTGATGGAGAAAACACTTTAGTAACTTGTCATGGACATCATGATGAAAGTTTCTTTTTTGGCTTTTTTTTTAGTGTAAACTATGAATGAAATAAGTGTAAAAAAATGTTGAGTTGAAAATAGATTGTACGGATATTTATATACATGCATGATTTAATTTCAAAGGAGGAAAGCAGCAATTCCACAATATTAAAAAAAATGGTTTTGATTTTACATTTTCAATTTATTGAGCTATTCATAAGAAAAATGTGCATTTTTAACCTGAATCCAAAAGCTACCTAACACGGTGTTTGATGCACTTGCTGTTAAGTTTTGACTGCAGCTAGAATATTTTGGGTATTGTTTGGTTATTCAGCACAGACAAAAGAGATGGGAAAAGAGTAAAAGAAGGAAATATTTGTCAGCCTGCTCATTGTAATTTATATTACTGAAGCTTAAAACGTGAGGCTTCCGGAGTGTTTTATTAGCTGCAGTGATAAACAATTTCTGGCACAGGTGAATTAGCAGAAACCAGAGGGGACAAAAAAACAAAACAGAAAAGAAATCATCTCAAACTTTTATATTGCAGAATTTCAGCTCATTGTGCCCAAGGGCCCAGGAAAGCAAAGCCTTCTGCACTGCCCTCCCTACCTATTGCCATCTGACAGCACTTTCATACATCTTTTTCACGAATTATGAGCTGAAATGTATTGGACTGTGACTCTTTAGCAGATGCAAATAAGCAGAGTGTGATGGAGATTCGTAGCATGAGGATCATTCTTAGGAATTTTGGCTTGCTTTATAGCTAGACTTCAGTGAATAATGCAACCCCCCCCCAAACCAACTCCAAAATAACAACCCCTCCCACTGCCAAGTTCCAAGCAAGTATTTATGTGCATGTTAAAACACATGTTGTTTCTCTTTTACTATTTTTTTTTTGAGGACATGCATGAGCCTTGCTGGCAAGAGACTGAGAAAAGCAAGTATCAGTCAGATGCATGAACAGTGATAGTATCTACATCTTGAGCTCACCCTTGCACGTGATATCTGGAAAGTGCTTCCTTATGCAGTGAAAAGCAAAAGCTACTCCATTACCAGCTGAAACTCAACAGCAAAGCTTGATCAATATTAATAGGTGATAAATCCACAGCACAAGTAATTAAAAAAGAATAAATATGAATAATGAGGGTGTTTTGTCGAACCTGCAGCCATTTTTATTTCTTTTGTTATGATGAAGAATCAGTATGAACTGATTATGTTCTTCCCTCTAAGTTTTGCAATAATTGGTAAAATGCTCTCCTCTCTGATGCAATGTCCATATGAGATAGAGCTTGTGGGAAGACATGTAAAGGGAGGAGAAGGAGGAGACTCCATCCCTGCAGGAGATATTTGAGGCCAGGCTTGATGGGGCTCTCAGAAAGCTGATCGAGTTGGGGATGTCCCTGCTTACTGCAAGAGATTTGGACTAGCTGAGCTTTAGAGGTCTGTTCCGACTCATGGTATCCTATGATGCCTAGATGCTGATTTCAGTAAACACGAGGTTTTGTTTGTAATCACTTTTCAAGAGACAATAGCTGTCATGTATCTTATTACATTAAGTGTAATAAAACCCAGAAATGCTGAATTGTGGAAAAACACTACCGTTTTACAAATATTAGTATTAATAATACATGCATGAGAGAGATCTAGGATTGGCTGAGGTTGTTCAACCTAGAGAAGACTCTATGGCGACCTAGAGCTGAGGGAACCCTACAGGAAGGCTGGAGAGGGATTTTTCATAATGGCGTCTAGCAGTAGAACAAGGAGAAATGGTTTGAAGCTTAGGGAGAGTGGGTTTAGACTAGATCTTTACAAGAATTTCTTCAGTATGAGGGTGCTGAGATTTTGGAATAGGCTATCCAGGAAGATTGTGGATTCCCCCCCTCCCTGGGGGTGTTTGGGGCCATGCTAGATGAGCCCTTGAACAGCTGAATCTAGCTGAGAGGTGGTGTTATGACCTGGTTATCCTGTACCTATCCTGCACCAACCTTTGTCTGTAGGAGATCTTCTGCTAAGATTTGAAAAATTCCCTTGCAGTAAATGAAGGTCAAATACTGACACCAAAGAGCTCATGAATTTAGTTTACTAGATTGGACCAGAGCAGAGAGAAAATGGTATGGAAAAGGAGAGGGAGAAACAGAGATGGATAGAGACAATGAGAAGGGGAGTGCCTTGAAAACCAAACGAAGGGCTATCACCCTTCCCTGGATTCAGGTAACAGAATTACCACAGGCACAGTCCTAAGTTCCTAAGTGGGGTGGGAGGCGCTGTGTGGCGGCAGCGGAAACGGAGTGGTGCAGTGCTGGCGGCACACTGCGAGCAGTGCAGTGCAGAGCGACGGCAGAAGCCGGGGAGGACGGGTGTTGCGGCGCTGGTGGATGGCGGAGCGGTGTGGAGTGAAGGCAGCGGCGTGAAGAGAGCGGCGTGGAGTGCAGGGAGCGGAGCAGCAGGGCCGGCCGTGCAGTCAGTACCGAGCGAACCCATCGCTCACTCCGCACACACGCAGCTGCCCGGAAGTTGCCGTTCCCTCACCACCACCCTGCGGGGCAGGTGCAGTGTCTCCAGAGCTGTGCAGGTTGCAGTGTGCATATTTGCCTTTCAGTGGCGCTGTTGCAGTGCCTTTAAGTCACGGTGCCAGGCCGTGTCACACCCCGTTCGAGACAAGATAGCAAGCGGGGATCTCACAGGTGTTCCACCTTCCCCTGTCGGGGAGGTTGGAGCAGATGATCCCTGAGGGCCCTTCAAGATTAAGCCATTCTATGATTCGATGAGCTATTTTATGCGCTCGGTTTTGAAGTAAAACAAGAGAAGTTAACAACCCCATGTATCAATATTGGTTGGGGACTGAGCTGTTGGAGAGCAGGGAGGACAAAAAGGACCTGAGGGTCCTAGTGGGTGGAAGGTTGACCTTGAGCCAGCAATGTGCTCTAGTGGCCAAAAAGGCCAATACCGTTATGGGGTCTATTAGAAGGGATGTGGTTAGGAGATTGAGAGAGGTTCTCCTCTCCCTCTATTCTGCGCTGGTGAGACTACTTCTGGAATATTGTGCCCAGTTCTGGGCCCCTCAGTTCAAGAAGGACCTCAGGAAACTGCTTGAAAGAGTCCAGCACAGAGCCACAAAAATGATGGAGTGAAACATCTTCCATATGAGGAGAGTCTGAGGGAGCTGGAGCTCTTTAGCTTGGAGAGAAAGAGTCTGAGGGGTGACCTCATTCATGTTTATAAAGATGTGCAGGGGGAGTGCCAAGAGGATGGAGCCAGGCTCTGCTCAGCAATGCCCAATGATAGGACAATGGGCAATGGGTGGAGGTTGAGGCATAGAAAATTCCATGGAAACAGGAGGAAGAATTATTTCACTGTGAGGGTGACAGAACACTGGAACAGGCTGCCCAGGGGAGTTGTGGAGTCTCCCTCTCTGGAGATATTCAAGACCCACCTGGATGTGTTCCTGTGTCACCTGGTGATCCTGCTCTGGCAGGGGGGTTGGACTGCATGATCTCTCAAGGTCCCTTTCAGCCCCTGACATTCTGTGATTCTCTGATTCTGTGATTCTGTGAAGTGATGTTGCAAAAGAGTATTCAGGCCTCAGTAGCAGAGGACAGCAACCCTCACTTGTGATTACAGATTGAGAAATTGGAAATTTCTCAGCTGACTATGCAGTTGGCAAATAATAATCCATTTTAATGGATAAGTTTGAAATGTAACCTTTATCTCTTCAGTAAAGCAAGACCTGAGGTCACTAATTAAAATAAAAAGGCTTGTTCTATGAGTTTAAAGAAAACTTCATCAAACCCATCTAACTCAATTTATCAGATGTCTTTTGAGCATGCAAGCATTTTCTGACAGGTGATTGAAAAACATCTGTGGACACAGACTTGGCAAAGAGGCTGTTGCTGCCTTCTGTGCAATGATCTGAGGGTGGACAGAGTACTTGTAAGACTTGAAGGTTACCCCTTCAATTAGTTGTTTCTTCAGTGGGTTCCTCCAACAAAGTCTTACGTTAATATTCTCACTGACGGTGCATATATTGATTTATAAATACACTTTTCAGCAGAGCTAATAATCTTATTAGCTTTTGCACAAGATAATCAGCACTGGAGCAAGTAATTCATGAATTTTATGAGATTGTTGGATTTCTAACTGTCATGGGAGCTGCAGACTGCATGCACTTGGTAATGCATGCATCACCACATGATGACTAATGAGGCAAGGTAAAGAAATCGACATTTTTTTTTTTCATTCCCTCAACATGTAGCTGTTGTGTGTTGCCAGCTGTAAAATCATTGATATGCTTGCCAAGTTCCCAGGATCATGTCATGATTTATTCAAACTTAGACAATCAGGATTAGGTCAATCTTTGAAAATGGTCAGATTCAAGGAGACTGGTTAATAGATAAGTAGGAGCATTGCTTGTAAATAAAACATGGGATATATATTAAAAATGAAATTATTATTTACAACTTGCCCTTTTTTTTTTTTTTTAGGTCACAGTTGTTCTCCTCTGAAGAAACAGCTAATGACTACAGTTCTTAATCCCCAAACTCCATCAGAATGACTATATAATGAGACATATAAATTCATAAGAGCTATAATTGAAAGAACCGTGTCATTCTGAGGAAATAACACAAATGCCTCTCCCAAAGTGCAGTGTGTTTTATATGAAACAACTGTTTGAGTATTTGTGAGTCTTTCCTGTGTTCTGCATGCCACACAAACTGACTGATGTATAATAAATATCTGAGGGAGAGAATGAGGCATCACATCAAAACACAAAGGTACACTTAATATAAGGGTATACTTGATAATTAAAGTGAGTCTGGTGATATGACTCTGCAGCTTGTGGGTATACAGCAAGAAACATTTAGAATTATCAACTCTATTATATAGTATCTTGTAAAGTTCAGGTCTGTTGTTGATGCTTTAAATTTCTTCTCAGAAAACGTGTGTATTTTCCATCAAACATATTTTTTAAGATATGTTTTTTATGAGTCTAGCCTTTGGAGACTCAGTACTTAAACAATGACATTCTTGAACCCTCTGTAGAGGCTTTTGGGTTGCTGAAATAAGAGCAAAAGTATTAACTGTCTTATCTTTTTAGGTAAGGTTATACTTTGGTGAGTTACTTGATGGATCGTAAACTGGACCAGATAGATCTAAGTTGCAATCATTGATTAGTGAAAATTTAGAATATTTCTTCTTTCCCTACCTGCTCCTGCAGAGCAAGAAGACACTGAATTCCTTCCATGGTAAAGCCCATTGCCCAGGACTGTGTCCAGGTTGCCTTTGTGTATCTCCAAGGATGGAGATTCCGTGACTTGTCTGAGCAAGCTGTCAGTCCTCTGTCACCCTCACAGTGAAAAAGTGTTTACTGATACTCAGAGGAGTCCTTTATGTTTCAGTTTGTGCCTATTGCCTCTGGTCCTGTCACTGACCAACACAGAAACCACCACGTGACTCTGTCCTCTCTGCACCCTCTCTTTAGGTGTTTCTATACATCAGTAACATTCCCCGGAGCCTTCTCTTCTTCGGGCTAAACAGTCCCAACTCTCTCAATCTCTCCTTCCCTCCAACCCTTAACCATCCCAGTGGTTCTTTGTTGGACTCTGCTCAGTATGGATCTCATATACTGGGGAACCCAGAACAGGAACCAGCGCTCCAGGTGTGATCTCAAGAGTGCTGAGTTGAGGGGAAGGATCTGAACCTGAATGTGTCTGATGCAGCCCAGCATATCATTGTCCTTTTCAGCAAGGGCATGATGTTGGTCCACATGCGTTGCACCTTCGGAGCTGTAATAATGCTGATAAAATTATCAGAGAACTGGATTTAGAATCATAGAACCTTTTTGGTTGGAAAAGGCCTTTAAGATCATCAAATCCATACATTCTCTAGCTCTAAAAAGGCTGGTACTAACCCATGTCCCTCAGCACCGCATCTCTGCATCTTGTAAACACTTCCAGGGATGGAGATTCAACCACCTTCCTGGGAAGCCTGTTCCAGAGACTGAAAGCCCTTTCATCAAAGCAGTCTGGAGAAGAGGAGGCTGAGGATAGACCTTCTTGGTCTCTACAACTACCTGAAAGCAGGTTGTAGTGAGGTGGGTGTTGGTCTCTTCTTCCATGAGAGGAAATGTCTTCAGGTTGCACCAGGAGAGACTTAGATTGGATATTAGGAAAAATTTTTGTACTGCAATAGTGGCATTGGAACAGGCTGCCCAGGGAGGTGGTGGAGTCACCATCCCTGGAGGTGTTCAAGAAACATGTGGACATAGCACTTTGGGACATGATTTAGTGGTGTTGGGTTGATGGTTGGACTTGATGGTCTTGGAGGTCTTTTCCAACCAAAACAATTCTATGATTCTACAATTCCATGACTGTCTCTCATAGATATATGGGAGATATATATATATATAGATATAGATATAGATATAGATATAGATATAGATATATATATATGTGTGTGTGTGTGTGTGTGTGTATACACACCCACCCATATATATGTATGATATATAGTCAGGAATGTTTGGCTTTGAAACCAGACAGGCTTAATATTTGCTTATAATAGTAACTTGACTGGTTCTCTTTGTATACTTGGGAGTCCTTTTATGAACTCACAGTAAGGTTTGGGCATCTCACAAAACTGAACAGTCATGCTCATTCACCTGTAATAAAAACACCTGAATCATTACTGTGGAATTTTCCCTGACTGGTTGTGATTGTGTGGAGCATTTTATAGAATGAGATGTATTTGTGTGTATCTGGTGAAAACTGGAGAAGGACTTTGTCTGAACTCTTGTTACTTTTACAGAAATGTTTAATCAACCTTTGCAGTTAATGCCAGTGGTTTTATTACATTCTGCAGCTCCCCCTGATGCCTAGTGAAAATTCTTGATTTCCTTCACTAAAGAGACTGTATTAAAAATGATGATTAAGGTGGCTGACCTGTTGGGTTAACTCCTGCCCAGTGGCAGAGAAGCAGACCCCACTTTTTAACCCTTTGTGTAAATACTACAGTCTGTGATAGACTGAAGGTTCTTTCTGCTGCTTCTGTTTAACCGCTTGACCTGTCCCTTAGAAAAAAAATCTCTTTTCCCTGTACCCTGGTGTGTGGCTTTGACTGCTGAAGATTGTTCCAGTCACAAAGGACATATTCACAGAGCACTAATTCAGCAAGCCTTAGAAATGCCATCATTTAAAAGCCCTGACCTAAAGTAAATGGGCAGTCTGTCTTCAGCTTTGAAAAGAACTGCTTCCTTCTCCCTTACTTCCCATACACACCTCCATGGACAGTCTGTTCCAGGGCTTGACAAACGCTATCAGAGCAGAAATTTCTTTTAATATCGAATATAAACCTCCTCTGGTGCAAATTGAGGGCATTTCCTCTCTTCCTATCACTTGTACCTTGGGAGAAGAGACCAACACCCACCTCACTACAACCTCCTTACAGGGAGTTGTGGAGAGCCAGAAGTTCTCCCCTCAGTCTCGTCATCTCCAGGCTAGACAACTCCAGTTGCCTTAGGCAATCCTCACCATACCTGTTCTCCAGACCCTTCACCATCTTTGTTGCCCTTCTCTGGATCTCTATGTCCTTCTTGGAGTGAGGGACCCAAAACTGAACCCAGTACTCAAGATGTGGTCTCACCAGTGCCCTGTACAAGAGGACAATCACTTCCCTGGTCGTACTGGCCACACTATGGCTTTATCCAAGCCAGTGTAATGTCCACATGGGCACATGCTGGCTCATGTTCAGCTGGCTGTTGACCAACACTTTCTCTGCTTGGCAGCTTTCCAGACACTCTGTTCCAAGCCTGTAGCCTCCATAGGGTTGTTGTGACTCAAATGCAGGCTTTGTTGAACCTCATAAAATTGTCCTCGGACCATTTATTCAGCCTGTCCAGATCCCCCTTTAAAGCCTACTTGATGACTCTGTAGACTCCTAGCCTGAGTATTTCAAGCTACTATTTCAAGACCTACTTTGTAGTGTCCATACTTCATTACTTTTTAGTGGCTTTATGAATTGCTTATTGATTTGGATTCCTGTTTGTGTATCAGTGTTAAAAGGTAAAACTATATTGCCAGCACAGCTGGCAGGCTTTGTTGGAGTGTCTTCAGATCTATTGATTAACTGCACAAGGGGCTCTAATTTAGTCTTAAATGAATCTTGGATAGCTACATTTGTTCTACCCTGTCCATAGACTGTGCTCTGACTTGCTTTGTGTACCACTTTCCTACCTTTTCTCTGGATAAAGATATGCAGTCAGGCTGTTGTGTTTCATAAAGGACAAATATGACTAAAATAAGGGGAAAAGTAGAACTCACTTTATATTCTACTTCAGGGTAGAATGTTGTAAAGCATCACCTGCAATCATAATTCATGTTAAGTTTTGAACATCCATGTATTTATAGAAAGATGTGTTTGTTTATAGCTTAGAAATTGGCTTTGGAATTACAGAATAACAATTGTCAGGGTTGGGAGGAACCTCGAAGATCATCCAGTTCCAACCCCTGTGCCATGGGCAGGGATACCTCACGCTAGATCAGGTTGCTCAGAGCCACATCCAGCCTGGCCTTAAAACCTCCAGGGATAGAGCTTCTACCACCTCCCTGGGCAACCTGTTCCAGTATCTCACCATCCTCATGGGGAAGAACTTCTTCCTAACATCCAATCTGAATCTACCCATTTCTAGTTTTGCTCCATTCCCCCTAGTCTTATCACTACCCAACACCCTAATAAGTCCCTCCCCAGCTTTCTTGTAGGCCCCCTCAGATACTGGAAGGCCACAGAAAGGTCTCCTTGGAGCCTTCTCTTCTCCAGATGGAACAGTCCCAACTCTCTCAATCTGTCTCCATAGCAGAGGAGCTCCAACACTCTTCTCATCCTTGTGGCCCTTCTCTGGACATGTTCCAGCACATCCATATCCCTCCTGTAATAGAAGCTCCAGAACTGGATGCAGTACTCCAGGTGGGGTCTCACCAGAGTGGAGTAGAGGGGGAGAATCACCTCCCTTGACCTGCTGGCTATGCTTCTCTCGGTGCAGCCCAGAACACAATTTGCTTTCTGGGCTGCAAGTGCATGTTGCTGGCTCATGTTGAGCTTCTCATCCACCAGCACCCCCAAGTCCTTTCCTTCAGGGCTGCTCTCAAGCCACTCACTGCCCAGCCTATATCGGTGCCTGGGATTGCCTTGACCCAGATGTAGGACCTTGCAAGAAGAGTTGATATAACAACCTGCCCTGATAACCTTAGGTAAAGATAAGTTAACCATAAGAATATGTAGCTTTAAAATTTATGAGAACTTTCAAACCTTAGGAATTTAGACTTTGTTTTTAATATAAAGAAGTTTTTAATGCATGTGTATCATATATTTTCATCAGAGTCTCAGAAGAACATAAAACTGAGTAAGATACATCCAGTTTTCTATAAGAGAGAGACTTCTGATGCACAGTCTGCTTTTTCTACCCAGTTCCTAGGAAATGGAGAGACTGATGTTTTCACATGTCTCCTTCTTAAGAGTACATCTTATTAGTTTTCCTTTGGGGTAGAATTCGTATCTGCACAGAGTGTACAAAACAAGAATTACTGACTAATGCTGTTAATTATATCTGTAGGTACAAACAAGGTATGCAAGTATTTGTCAGCAGAAGAAATAATCATTCATAATGACCAAAAGAACATTTTTTGCATATTAACTCAAGATGGTAAGAACTTCAAACAAATTTACTATTTGTATGTCATTATATTTCTGAACATTTATTCCTTTCTGTATTCCTAATGCAAACTTTTGGCAATATTCCTTAGAGCTCTGGAAATTTCTCATCTGAGGATCCTTCTCTGAGGACATTCTTTTCATAGCTTCAGATACTATCAACAAGGGAGTCAAGGAAGATAAAAATCAAGTTGTTGCCAAGATGCACAAATGTATGAATCAAATACTTTCTGAATACTTCCAACAGAGACATTAAAAATGAGCAGTAGTTTTTCTGGGCTTTATCTATCAAAATATTAAGAAGTGGACTCAAAAAGCATCCAGAAGAGTCTGGGTTATTTCTCTAGTTCAAAGGATTGTGTCATGGTTTTACATAGAAAGTAGAAATCACTAGGAAACAGTGGTTAATGTATGAAAACTCTTAATATTTGAAGTAATTAACTTTGGTGTCTGTCATTTAAAATCCCAAACTTCTTTAATTACTTACATACATTTTTAAGTGTACCAGTCCACTTTTTGAGTTCAATATTGAGAAGTAATAATTACAAAGCTATTCTCATATCTATCTGAATTTCATTATTAGATTAGTTTGCAGTGTCCTGCAGTTTCCATCCCAATATTTACACACACACACACAAAAGAGACAAATTCAGAGAAAACTTCAACCTGAAGGATTCTTACTTGCTCCATTAGTTTTCAGCTTTATTCACTGGGCTGAGTTTGTGGTCTTAGGTTTCTGAACACCTACTGCACAACATAATGACAACAGGGGAATTGTACTTAGTATGGTGCCAGTGATATCAAATTAGTTGCCCGAGGAATATCTTAATTAAGTTCCTCTTCATAACTGTTTGAAAGTTTGGCATTGAGGACAGCCAAGGATCAGAGCTGGGCCAGTCACCAGATGAGTGCCAGGGGCTTTCCATAAACCCCTCTTCTTTTCCAAAGGGAAAAAAAAAGGAAGAACAGAGAGACTGATGGGAAAGAAAATGAAACCAGCTTGGATGGAAATAAGAACAATGCAATGAAACAGAGACAAAGGGATACAAACCAATATCCACCCCAACCCTTGTGGCAATGATGCACCATTGGCACCACTGGTGCTGTGGGCAGGCACTGGACAAATCCCTGGCTGAACTCTGCAGCAGAGGGGAAATGGATTCAGGAGCTGGATTCTGGAACTGGATTCAGGAGCACATGGATCAGCATGGAAGGCAGAAGGGACAGAGTCCTCCTGGGACACTGGCCAATGAAGAAGATGCTCAAACCAGGACATTAGCACTTTCAAACTATTTTCTACAGAAAAGTGACAAGGCAGATACAGTGTACAAGTCTACAAAGCAAAAGCCTATGTGAACTTTGCTACTTTCCTGCCACAAGCCACTTCAGGAAAGCCATGGTCAGTCTTACAGAAGTAAATGCATAGTCTTAGGAAAAGCTTAAAAAGCTGGCCACCTAATAGATAGCAATTTGTTTTCAGGTTTTGTTTGGGTATCAGTAGAGATTTGGGATTAAAAAAAACCAAAAACAACAACAAAAAAAGAAGCTTGGACTTGTTTTAGTATACACTGTGTATACAAGGCATTAATTGTGTATAAGGTGTTATTGTGTCCAGTTCTGGGCCCCTCAGTTCAGGAAGGGCCTCAGGGAACTGCTTGAAAGAGTCCAGCACAGAGCCACAAAAATGATGAAAGGAGTGAAACATCTTCCTTATGAGGAGAGACTGAGGTAGCTGGGACTCTTTAGCTTGGTGAAGAGGAGCTTAAGGGGTGACCTCATTCATGTTTATAAAGATGTGCAGGGGGAGTGCCAAGAGGATGGAGCCAGGCTCTGCTGAGTGATGCCCAATGACAGGACAAGGGGCAATGGGTGGAGGTTGAGGCATAGGAAATTCCACGGAAACAGAAGGATCATATCACTATGCAGGTGGCAGAACACTGGAACAGGCTGCCCAGGGGAGTTGTGGAGTCTCTCTCTCTGGAGATATTCAAGACCCACCTGGATGTGTTCCTGTGTGATCTGGTATAGGAGATCCTGCTGTGGCAGGGGGCTTGGACTGCATGATCTCTCAAGGTCCCTTCCAGCCCCTGACATTCTGTGATTCTGTGAATTTGTTCTACATATGCACAACATAGACACTGAAAGGCTGAAATAGCCTCCTCAAAATTTTTTCCTGCAAATAAGGGAATGAGGTCCTTGCTCAAAAAGCGTACCTCCATTGACTCCAGTGTTAGCAATATTTCAGGAAAGTACATCCACATTGTCCATTAAAATTTTGTCTATGATGGTATCATACCACTCTGACATATTTGCTCAAATTTGCTAAAACTGGATATGGAAATGCTCATTGCAAGTGATAAACAATTAATGCCGGTGCAAGCCACTAGTGCTGGCTTGAGGTTTAGCTTTAGGATGGTTATCTTCTTCTGGTGTTAAGCTGTGACATTCAAGCAGGAATTGTGAATTCAAGTGTTTTTACATTACTTATGAATGCAACATATCCAGCACCTTCCCTGAGCTATTGGTGTTTGGCAAGAGGCACCCCATATGTAAAAAAATGAGAAGTTATGAGCTTTAAGTATTGGATTTTCTCCAGAACAAAGTCATAAGTCCTCTATTGAGAAAGGTGACAATAAAATAATATTAATTTCAGTATTCCATAATGCACAATGCCTATGTCTAAAGTCAGATGCATTCGGATCAGGGAATGAGAAACCTAGTGGAAAAATATGGATTTAAGGAAGGTGACCTCAGTCTGTACACTGGCTCCACTCTAACCCTTGTTCATATTTGAAACCAGAAAAAGCAATAAAATCTTTAGCCTAACACTTTTTCTATGTTGTAAGAGTTTAAGGAAATTAACATATTCCCTCAATTCTTCTATAAAAAAAAAAATTAAAGCTGCTTCTGCTACAGGAGTCAGCTCCACTACTGACATCTCTTTTTCCTTCAGCACCCTTGCCTTTCCCAGTTGTTCTGTGCAAACAATGAGTCCTGTATCTACAGCAAGGTGCCCAGGTCATGGCAACAAACATGCCTGACCTATTGCCTTCAGGGCAATCTGTGGGTTCTACAAGAACATAGTACAGATCCCAGTTATGCATTGTGCTGGGAAAAAAAATTAAATCAAAAGCTTAATTTTTTTGCCCATTTTTTAAAAATTTACTTCTTGTCACAACAATTTTGGAAGGCTGAGAGAAGCATGTTTCTGCTAAAAACAAATTTGAATCTTTTATTGAAAACAATGCCACCATATTTTCCATACCACCATAACTTCTGACAATGTTGAGTGCAGCCTACCTGTTGCCACACACTGTGGTCCCTGTCCCCTTGTTATATGAACTGGTGATGCACCACTTGATAGAAATACAGCATCATAAAGTACATTTGGGGATAGTTTCTGAATTGTTGGCACATTCTAGCTATAAGAAGCAATTTTATTCCTTTTCTGGCAATGTGTGTGAAACATCTTGTCATGATATGACAAAAGCTTACCACGGACAAACTGATGCAAAGCAGGAAATATCCCAATTCCCCGTATTCCTGAGATTAGTTTTTGCAGTAAAAAATAAAACTAAAACTTTTTTTGTTCTGTTGGGCGGGGTTTTTTTATTTTGTGTGTGTTTGGTTTTGTGTTTGATTTTGGGAGTTTGTGTGCTTTTGGTTTGGGTTTGTTTTGGTTTATTTTGGTTTTCTTTTTTATTAAAAAAGTGCTCCTTCTGACTATGAAAACTACAAAAGTGGCAACGTAAGAAGAAAAAATAATCTAAGCTTGTGTGATGCAAACATCCAGTCTGAGGTGACATCTGTAATGCTGTAACAGTGTGAGAGCTGAAATCCTCCCCAAACTGACAATGACCAGGCTAGCTCAGTCTGGAAGCAAATGCAAGCTGTATTTACAAGCAAATCTACAATCTATGATGAAATGCAATGAATAAGTACAAATAGACACTATTCACCACATTTACAAATATGTACAATCAACAGAAAAGCACAACCAAGCTCCCTTTGCTTCCCCAAGGGGCCTTTCCCCAAGAGTCCTCCCTCCGCAGCCAGAAGGAATCCCCCCAGACCTCCCCTGGCAGAAGGCAGAGAGTTAAGAAGCAGAGAGACTGTTAGACTTAGCTTGCCAAGGTCAGTGTGTTATCTTCAGCCAGAAAAAGAAGAAGCAGCAGCCAGACAGCCCAGAAAGCTGAGAACTGCCCAACTCCCAACCTTGTTTTGAGTAGTAGTTCTTAAACATTTCTCTCTTTCCAATGGAAGTGTTTATAGTCCAATAGTGACTTATTTACATTCTTTCACTTTCTCTGCTTGAACTTTGTGAAGAAAAATTAAAAAGACAGTCTTGAAACCATCACAGATGCTGGGGTTGATGATGAGCTGTGGACAAAAATCAGTGGCCAGAACATGCAAAACGGTAGCAGTGATTTCCAGTGGCATTTCTCAGAAGTGTTCGTTGCTGACCACACTCAGCTTCTTCTGATGGCTGTGTATTAGAAAAAGGATATTAGAAAAGGGATATTAGCTGTTAGAAATATATTAGAAAAAGGGAATGTGGAGAACTACTGAATACTTTGGGAAAAGCTGACCAAAAAGGACACAGTGCTGTAAAGTTTGGCAGTATTGGGAGTACCACCTGAAAAAAGATGAAGGTCCCATAACAAAAACATAACTGTGCCAAAGGATTGTGGTAATCACAAACGTTACAATCTTGACCTTATAAAAATTAAAAATTGATGTTTAGAGCATAACACAGCTCTGCAACCATATTTAAACCTACTGATTTCATAGACAGAAGAAAGTTGCACCAAAAGGTCACAGTCTAATTTCATGACTGTGTATTTACTCTTTATTCCCACAGTGAAAATGTCTAATTTTCAAAAGAGCAAACCAATAATTACTTATTATGAAAGTATTTTAGTCAATACCTAATTTCTTAGTATTGATTATTATTTAGACATTTAAAAGGTACCCTACAGCATCAACAATATGTTTATCATACTATTGTTTTTACTCATGCTTCTAAGTATGAAAGATATTGATTAAAGGCAGTGGGCTAAAATGCCAAACACTGCATTCATTATGATACAAATAAATTTTATTTGGCCATCTCAAAAATAGAATTTGATTAGCAAGTAATTTAAAGACTCAACAGTTAAAGATATGTTGGTGAAAAAACACAGATATCTGTTACAAAATGTATTTAGTCTTATACTGGATTAGATGTCATGAATTCTGATTTCTATTTCAGGGGTACATTGCAGGAGTGGGAAAGCATCAGAAGTCTTAGTTTGGTTTAGTTTGCTTTTTTCCCTTGAATTGAACTAGAACAGAACCTGGTCAGTGATCAGTGAGGCACTTTATGAAGTTCAGGGCAGGTTTGCACAGCCAGGGGCTGCTTCTAGCAGGGACAATATTGATTGGGAGAGCTCCTGCCAAGGGCAGGGCTGCAGAAAGGCTCTGGCTTGAACTTGCTCCTCTGAGTACCAAGGGCACTGCCACAGCTTTTGCCCCACCTTGGGGCAGCAAATCAGAGGTGACACCTGCAGGGACAAGTGGATAGGACAGGTGACCCTCAACTGCCCAGCAAGGGATTCCATCCTTGAATGGCATCTTCAGGAGAAAACTGAGGGATCACCAGGGTCAAGCATCTTCTTCCTGTCCCAGGAGGACTCTGTCCTTTCTGCCTTCCATGATGATCCGTGTGTTCCTGAATCCATTTCCAGAATCCATCTCCTGAATCTGGTTCCCACCTACTGCTAAATCCAGTCTGAGTCTTGTCCAGTGCCTGCCCATAGCATCAGTGGTGCCAATGGTGACATCATTGCCATCAAGTGTCAGGCTACATACTGTTTTTTATCTCCTTGTCTCAATTTCATTGGATTGTTCTTATTTCCATCCCAGCTGGTTTAGTTTCTTTCCTAACCCACTGGTCTCTCTCCATTCTTCCCTTTCTTTTCCCTTTGGGAAGGCAGAGTTATTCACAAGAGAGTCTCCGGAATTCATGTACTGGACAGCCCAGCCCCAACCCTTGCAGGTTATGAATGTGAAAAGAAAAAAAAAAAAGAAAAAAATAGCCAAATAATAATAATGAGTTACTGATAGCTTCATTTTGTTCTTAAAAAGGTGCTTTCTGCTGGGACAGTGTCTGTTAGCAAGTTCAGCATTTCACTTGTGCCTCTGTCCTGTTTTGAGCTGAATACAGGCAGAAGAGCAGCTGCAGCATAATTCAATTTAAAAAAGCCCCTAATTTACTGAAGGAAGTGTACTTGGAAGTGCCTGCTGGCTGTCACAGCATGGAAGCAGTGCTGTGGTGTACGTCCACTATTCTGTGTTGTTCAGTGTAAGCAGAGGAAAGATGATGAGATATTGTGAGTGTGAGATATTGTAAGATACTGCATTGTGTTTGCAGAAAGACAGCCTGGGGGACAGCTACAGCTGCCTGCACTGTATCTTCCAGCCTTCATTGTGCATAATCTTACTTGGCTGTTATTTTAGATATCTGTAGCCTATATGTTATGATTTGTTAGTTCTCAATCCACTGTTTGAGGAATAAAAGTTAGATGAGAATGCTTTGTTTCTGCACTGATTGTTTATCAATGAATTCTGTGGTGTTTTACAGATGCAGATGGCCAAGCTGTGTAGCAAGTGAGGCTGTGGTCTTATCCCCTCTTTAGAAATTGCTTCAAAACTGTGTACTTTTGAAACAGTATTTTCATTGTGTTGCCTAAAGAAATGAGAGTTGGGATTCAGATCATGAACTTACACATTCAGTTTTCTTTAAGCATTTTGGATTTGGTTCTGGGTTTTTTTGTTTTGTTTTGTTTTGTTTTAAATGGTGGTTTTACTTTTTGTTGTTTTGTTTTCATTTTGGTTTGTGGGGTTTTTTTTTATTTCTTCTTTTTCTTTTTTTGTCTTCTAAGATGCAAGGAACAGGCACCTATGCTTTTCATGGCGATGAGTAGGGAAATTTTTATTTCTAACAAAATTCAGCCCATTGAATCTCCTTTTGAATTAGAATAATTTTACTAAAGTATTTTTGGCTGTTGCTTAAACTGTCTGTTTGTCACAAAAGAGTCCCATGCTTGCACTGAAGAACCAGAGTGATGTGTGCATGAAGTTGCAGTTCCTGAATATGAATGACCAGAAGACACTGAGATGCTGATGCTTTTTTTTCTACAGTCTGGACATTGTTAAAAGTATCAAGCCAAGTCTGATGGTACAGAGTCAAAATTACCTATTCAGGTCTTTCTAAGAGAAATTCTCACTCTTGACAACTACCTGAAAGGAGTCTGTAGCAAGGTGGGGGTCAGTCTCTTCTGCCTTGTTATAAGTGTTAGGACAAGCCTCAAGTTTTGCCATGGAAGGTTTAGGTTAGATACTAGGAACAATGTTTTCTCCAGAAGGGTTGTCAAGCCCTAGAACAGACTGCCCAGGACAGTGGTGGAGTCACCATCTCTGCAGGGATTTAGAAACCCTGTAGATGTGGTTCTGAGAGACATGGTTTAGTAGTGACTTGTCAGTGGTGGGTTAATGGTTGGATTTGATGATCTTAAAGGTCTTTTCCAGCCATAATGATTGTATGATTCTATGCCTCAGGACTGAAAGCATTTCTGTGGGAGAGAAGAAGTGATTATACTTTATTTGTTAATTAAAGGTGCTTTTCCAGTGGCTCCAAAGGTATCTAGTGGAAAGAAATGTGACCTTAGCAGCTAGCCTGGGTGTGTGTAATCCAGGCAAACTGTTTTCTATACAGTTTCCAGCAGTCCAATTTTATCAGAGAAGGAAGCATTGAAAACCAATATCAACCTGTCATGGTTATCAACCTGATCTTGGCTAAGTAGATGAAACTCTCATTGTATCACTTGATTTGTGTGAGCTGAAGTGCTTTGCATGGGGGATTGTTTTCTGTTAGTGATAATTTTGACCTGCAGAATTGCTGAGCCCTAGACATTCAGTGACTGATCCACCCTGTACAATGTTATTGAAGAAAAGTAGTGTTGCATACTCATCTAAATTTTCCAGGTTAATCTTGAAGTTACCTATCAATCACCTGGTCTGCAGGTGTGGTATGACAGCTGGAGCAATGGCCTCAGAGTAAGTTGATGGTTGATTTTTTTTTTTTTTTTTCCTATTACTGGACCATTAGGTGACCTTCAGCTAGCCCTGATACTGCATTACACAGTGCTCTAAAAATGGGGAGATTTCCAGCCTCACAGAACTACCAATGCAGCTTGCAAGATGTTTTGGCACTTTCTGATGTCTTGCTGTTCATTCTATACTTGTTTCCATCTGGGCGTCAGGAAATACTTAAAGAGCTTTTTTTTTTTTAATTCTTCTTAACCCTTTCTTAAAGAGTTAAGACAAGGGAAAGATAATGCTTTAAAATTTCAGTAGCCTCTAGTAGTCAGTTGTAGGAATCTAAACTTTATCTTGGGATAAGGAAAAAAACACTATTTTGCCAGTATTTTGTCAAGAAAAATGGGTTGCAACAGCAATCTTCAAAGGGGCAGGGCTCCTTCACCTGTGACACTTCACATAGAAAGTTATGTGCATCTTCCTTCTGCCTTAACTGTATTTTTAAAATGGTAACAGAACTTTTAGCTCTGGTTTTGATTGCCTTCATCTTCCAGCATTGAAGATTATGATGTGTTGCCTAGTTGAGAAATTGTATTGAAAGATAGAGCCAGCCACAGGTAACACAGACTACAATCTGGTGTTTTGGGGACATGAAGAATCTAACAGGTTATTTACAACTCCTCTTTTCCCACTGATAGGAGTATGGGTTGTCAGATGGACCTAGACCTAAGTCATCTAATTGCATTAGCCATTTTTAACTAATTTTATTATATACCATGTAAGAAAACACCTTGGATCAAAGAATTATAGTAAAAAAGATAGAGTCACTGAGCTTGTTTGAACTCTTCATAAGGGCAAAGAGCCAAAGGTTTGTTAAAATGGATATATCTATTCTTTTTTTTTTTTAATGTAATAAAACATCTACTTGCTGGAGCCGTAACTGGCTATTTTTCTCCTAAAGTATATTTTATTCTATGGGGTTATGCTAGAACAAGGTTTTGCAAGTTGTCTACAAATTAGGTCCATCTCCTCTTGCAAAGCAAATATTTCTAAAGGAAAGCATACTAAGAGTAATAAAAAAATTAGAAGTACAGTAATAGGATAATAATAAAGAAGAGCAGCATGAAATTATCACAAGACATTTCAGACTTGAAACCATGCTTTGTATAAAATTAATGAAAGCTTGGTTGTGACATGTGGTATCTTCTCCCCCTTAAATAGGAGAAAGTATTTTGGAAATTGTGATGTGGGAGTGTGTCCTCTCCAGACTGATAGTATTGTGCTGAGCTGTGTCGTAGGTGTATTTAGCTCTGGGTGCTACAGGCTAATTGCAATGTATCGAGATGTAGGGTAGGTGTTTTTAGAAACTGCTTTAGTTCTGAAATGTTCTTTCTCAAAATCTGCAGTAGACCCTTTCCTTGGGAAAATGGTATGTGGTGCAGGCAGTGGATTTATGCCTGAGGTCAAAGGAAAAAGAATTAGCTTCTGCATTCCCTATTCAGCTCTACTAGACCTGGCTGCCCACAGCCTTGTCGAGCCTCACCTTGAGTATCCTAAGGACTGTGGCCAAGAGGTTTCAGTGAGAAGCAGCATACCATGAGCTGGAAGAAAATCTCACTGATGGAGGCCAGTGACCAGGTCACTGCACCTTTAGCAAGCTCACAGGCTGTGTGATATCACCAGGGTCATGGCTGGGAGTGGCACAGCAGTTCCCACAGAAGGACGTGCAAGGAAGGTGTTAAAGCTTGGCCAGCTCAAGCAGGCTGTGATGGTATCCACCTAGCAGAAGGCCATGACATCCCTGAGCCCTGGTCCTGCCTGGTCTGATGCCTCATCTCAGACAGAGCTCTGGTGGGAACATGCTGCCATCCAGGTGTCTGGCTGCAGGGTGTGCCCCACTCTTACACCAATGCCAGATGGGAGCAGTGAGTTCACCTTTCAAAGGTGTGCTCAGGCAGAGGACCTCGTCCATTAGTGACAGAGCTATGAGAGGGAATAAACAGGTTGAGGCCCATCAGAGAACATGAAGAAGGGACAGAGTCTTAGAGTTTCACCCTGCCCACTGTGAGAGAAGCCCAAGAGGTTCAGAAGTGATGTTATGGAGAGCTCCCTGTCCTCTCATCCTCTGACTGGAGGCAGTGTTTTAGAAGATAGTGAGAAATGGCAGCAAGTTCCTGCCCCTCGTGACAGGCACTGTAGGTGAGTCCCCCCAGTAATGACCCCCCCCCTTTCCAACTGCCTTTACAACCCAGGTGCACAGTCTGCCAGAGGAAGCAGACAATGACAAGGGTGACGGATCACCCAGACTGGAGGAGCTGCTGGGGTTTGGTCAGCCTAGACCCCACATCAAAAACCCCTCAGTGAAGGCTAGTTTATGGTTGTGGAGGAAGGGGCGGTAGGACTGCAAGGTTATCATTAGACTATGCAGGGAGAAAATTACAAAGGCCAAAGCCCATCTGGAAATTAATTTGACTTCAGCTGTTAAAGAGAGCAGGAAATGCTTCTAGAAATATATGAGCAACAAAAGTGCTCACCAGGCCACTTTCCATCATTTACCAGCAGTCCTGGATAACCAGGGAGGTCCTAGATGAATGGAGATTGGCAGAGGCTGGAAAGAGGACAAGGAAGACCAGGGAAAACACAGACCTATCAGTTTGACCAAAGGGCTGTGGATGGCCAGGGAGCAGGTCATAGGGAGTGCCATTATGCAGTGTGTGCAGGGCAACCAGGTGATCAGGCCCAGTCAGCATGGGTTAATGAAGTGCAGGTTCTGCCTGATGAACCTCATCTCCTTCTTCAACACTTAGAGGATGAGGGAAAGGCTGTGGGTGTTGTTTCATAGGACTTTAGTAAAGCCTTTGTTGTGGGTTGAAAATTCTCCCCAGCATTAAAATTGCCAGACCAGCCCCGCTGGAAGCAAATGAAGCTGTATTTACAAGCAAAACTACAATCTAAAATGAAATGAATCTGTACAAAGTATACAGTATTTACATATATTTGCAGGTATTTACAATTTATAAACAGTGCAAGAACTCCCCTGGACAAAACCAGGGGAGCTACTAATAGCCTCCCCTTCCCTGCTCCCTTCTCCCTTGTCCTGTACACAGGGTAAAGGAAAGAAAAGAGCAGAGAGTGATTTTGTTAGATACTCAGCCACAACAAAGAACACAGCCAAGGTCAGTGAAAGCCAGCAGAAAGCCAGAGCTAGTATCTGCTAGAGTGAGGAAGCCAAAAAGAGAGAAAGAATCACAGAATTAACCAGGTTGGAAAAGACCTTCAAGATCATCAAGTCCAACCTATCACCCAACACCATCTAATCAACTAAACCATGGCACTAAATTCCTCATCCAGTCTTATTTTGAATACCTCCAGGGATGGTGACTCCACCACCTCCCTGGGCAGCCCATTCCAATGGCCAGTCTCTCTTTCTGTGAAGAGTTTCTTCCTAACATCCAGCCTAAACCCCCCCTGGTGCAGCCTGAGACTGTGTCCTCTTGTTCTGCTGCTGGTTGCCTGGGAGAAGAGCCCAACCCCCACCTGGCTACAGCCTCCCTTCAGGTAGTTGTAGACAGCAATGAGGTCTGCCCTGAGCCTCCTCTTCTCCAGGCTAAACACCCCCAGCTCCCTCAGCCTCTCCTCACAGGGCTGTGCTCCAGACCCCTCCCCAGCCTTGTTGCCCTTTTCTGGACATGTTCAAGTATCTCAATATCCTTAAATTGAGGAGCCCAGAACTGGACACAACACTCAAGGTGTGGTCTAACCAGTGCTGAGCACAGGGCAGAATGACTTCCCTGCTCCTGCTGGCCACACTATTGCTGATGCAGGCCAGGATGCCATTTGCCTTCCTGGGCACACTGCTGGCTCATGTTCAGCCTACTGTCAACCACTACCCCCAGGTCCCTTTCTGCCTGGCTACTCTCCAGCCACTCTGTTCCCAGCCTGTAGCACTGCATGGGGTTGTTGTGGCCAAGGAAGAAAGTTGGTCTAAACCAACTGTGTTAGTAGTCTACCCAATGGGATTGTTTAGAACTTATCATTATTTTCTTTTTTATATCCAATGGTGATTTATTTATGTTCAACCACTTTCTGTTCAAGATCTGTGGAAAAATTTCCAGGCACAGCCTGAAACTGCCACGTCCTTTGACACTGTCTCTCATAATATCCTCCTGGAGAAACTGTCTGCTCATGGCTGAGATGGGTGGGTGATTCACTGGGTGAAAAACTGGCTGGCTGGCTGGGCTCAAAAAGTGGTGGTGAATGGAGTTAAATCCAGTTGGTGGCCAGTCAGGTGGTTCCCTAGGGCTCAGTTTTGGGGCCAGTTCACTTTAATGTCTTTACCAATGATATGGACAAGGGAAATAAGTGCACCCTTAGTAAGTTTACAGTTGACACCAAACTGGTAGGGAGTGTTGATTGGATCAGCAGTAGGAAAGCTCTGCAGAGGGATCTGGACAGGCTGAATTGGTGGGCTGAGGACAGTTGGAAGGTTTGACAAGGCTGAGTGCCAGGACCTGCATCCGGGTTACAACAACCCTGTGAAACACTCCAGTCTTGCAGCAGAGTGGCTAGAAAGCTGTCTGGCAGAAAAGGGTCTGGGGGTGCTGTTGGACAGCCATCTGAACACGAGCCAGCAGTGTGCTCAGGTGGCTAAGAAGGCCACGAGCATCCTGGGCTGTAAGAGCAATAGTGTGGCCAGCAGGAGTAGAAAGTAATCATGCCTCTTTATTGGACACTGGTGAGTCCACCTTGAATATTGCACTCAGTTCTGGGCCCCTCAGTCCAGGAGGGACATTGGGACATGTCCAGAGAAGATCAAGAAAGCTGGTGAAGGGTCTGGAGAACAGGGTTGGTGAGGAGTGCCTGAGGGAACAGGGATTATTTAGTCTAGAGAAAAGGAGGCTAAGGGGAGACCTCATTGGTCTCTACAACTGCATGAAAGAAGGTTGAAGTGAGGTCTCTTCTCCCTAGTATAAGGTGATAGGATGAGAGGAAATAGCCTCAAATTGTGCCAGGGGATGTTTAAATTGGGTATTAGGAAAAATTTATTTCCTGGAAGCATGGTCAAGCACTGGAGGAAGTGGTGGAGTCACCTTCCCTGGTGGTGTTCAACAAACCATTTAGACATGGCACTTTGGGACATGGATTAATGGCCATGGTGGTTTTAGGTTGATGGTTGGACTTGAGGATCTTAAAGGTATTTTCCAAACAAAACTTTTCTATGAATCTGTGATTCTAAAAACCCAAGGTAAAACTCAGTGGTGTTTAATCTATTTCTTCATGCTGGAAGACAAATATTATTTAATCATAAAAGATGTGGATGAAGTCCTGCTGGCAAGCAGCTCCACAGGGAAAGACCTTGGAGTGGTGGTGGACAGCAAGTTCTCCATGGAACAGCAATGTGCTCTTGTGGCCAAGAGAGCCAGTGGGATCAAGATGCATCAAGAGAGGTGTCCAGCAGGTCTAGGGAAGTTCTTCTACCTCTCTGCTCTGCGCTGGTGAGACCACACCTACAATACTGTGTCCAGTCTCGGCTCTCCAGTTCAAGAGAGACCTGCTGGAGAGAATCCAAGGGAGAGCCATAAGGATGATGTGATGGTTTGAAACTGTCTTTTTAATTTTTCTTTGCAAAGTTCAAAAAGAGAAAGTGAAAGAATGGAAATAAGTCACTATTGGGTGTAAGAAAGCAAAATACTGATTGTTCTAAACACTTCCATTGGAGAAATAGAAATGTTTAAGAACTATTACCCAAAACAAAGTAGGCACTCTGCACATTCTGCGTTCTGCAGTCGGGACAGTCCTGGGCTGTTTGGCTGCTGTTTCTTCTTCTCTTATGGCTGAAGATAACACACACTGACCTTGGCAAGCTAAGTTAACAACTTCTCTGCTTTAACTAACTCTGCTTTCTGCCAGGGGAGTCTGGGGGGGAAGCTCCTGGGAAGGAGAAGCAAAGGGGGGAAGCAAAGGGAGATTGGTTGTGCTTTTCTGTTGATTGTATATATTCGCAAATGTTGTGAATTTTGTATATTTGTACATATTCACTGCATTTCATCCTAGATTGTAGATTCTGCTTTGTAAATACAGCTTTCATTCGCTTCCAGACTGAGCTAGCCTGGTTATTGTTGGTGGGGGGGGGGGAATTTCAGCTCACACCGACACATTTTTATTTTTGGCGCCCAACGTAGGGCGATTGCTTGTATGATTTATTCCTGGTCACACCTATTGGATGATGCAAGAAAATGGTGAAATTCAGTGTATTCCACAAAGAAATCTAACTTTGGCTGAGAGAGGTTAAATTCAGAGTGTTGTGCAGATACAGCATTGCGCCCAAGAGGAGAGTTCATGAGATCTACGGTGCACGAACCCTGAGAGCCCTGAGTCACCTGAGAGTCCCTGCTCCTTCCTTCGTTCCATCTGCGAGGAAACAAGCTGTTTGCTGTGTTTCCTGTGATTTGACTCTTTTGAATCATCTACATCTGAAATAGCTGGAATGGACTATGGTCTTTATTCACCTATTGTTGTAGATATTATTTTAGATTAGATAAATGATAGTAGCAGCCAATGGAATTGTTTAGAAGGGGTGGACTGTGATGGTTTGAAACTGTCTTTTTAATTTTTCTTTGCAAAGTTCAAGTTAGGGGACTTGAGCATCTCTCCTATGAAAAGAGACTGAGAGCCCTGGGGCTGTTTAGTCTGGAGAAGAGAAGACTGAGAGGAGATCTGATCAATGTCTATAAATATCTGAGGGTGGGTGTCAAGTGGAGGGGGCCAGGCTCTTTTTGGTGGTTCACAGTGATAAGCCAAGGAACAATGGGTTCAAACTAGAACATAGAAGATTTCAGCTCAAGATGAGGAGAAACTTCTTTACAGTGAGGGTGACAGAGCCCTGGAGCAGGCTCCCCAGGGGGGTTGTGGAGTCTCCTTCTCTGGAGACTTTCAAACCCCACCTGGATGCATTCCTGTGTAGACTAACCTAAGTGATCCTGCTCTGGCAGGGGGGTTGGATATGATGATCTCTTGAGGTCCCTTCGAACCTCTGATATACTGTGAGACTGTGAAAGTCCTTAAAATTTCTCAGTAGAGAGCTCCCTGTACTAGGGAAAATATGATTTTTTTTGGTAATTTGCAGCTAGCTTCTGTCACTTTGGTTATGAGTCTTTGAAAGGAGAATTTTTTTAAAAAAGAGGTAAGGTTCATGAAGGAATTTTGTGGTCTCAAAACACTGTCAAAGTAAATCAAACTTCTGCATTGTAGAGAAAGACACACTGGGACTACTATTTACTGGCAGCTCTCACTACTTTTTTTTAGTTATTGTTCTAAAAGGTTATATTGTCCTCAACTGAGTAACTTACATCCTATGTTTAGTGGAGAGAAGAACTTAGGAAAGAAGGAAAAGTGCATGTAAAAGACAAATATTTCTCACATTTTTCTTATTAGGAGAAAATAACTCTGTGGGAGAAAAAAATCCTAAATATTTCTCCTCTTTCAAGGGAAAAAAATGATATATAGCTTTATCTGATTCTAAACAGAATTTTCAGTCTGTGGATCTCTGAAGAGGTAAAAATCTTCTGTGTCATCTTGGTTAGCTTCATAACCTGTGATATAAGTTAAATGTGTTGTGACAATTTTGCCTGTGAATGCTATTTCACAGAATCCTAGCATGCTGGGGTTGGAAGGCACATCTGGAGATCATCTAATACACTCCCTGTGCTAAAGCAGTGTCACTCACAGCAGGTTGTCCAGGATTGCAATGTCCAGGAGAGTTTGGAATGTCTCCAGACAAGGAAAATCCACAACCTCTCTGGGCAGCCTGGGCCAGGACTGCAGCACCCTCACACCAAATGAGTTTCTCCTTATGTTCAGGTGGAACCTGCTGGGTTCCAGTTTGTGCTCCTGGCTCCTTGTCCTGTTGCTGGGCACCACTGAAAAGAGTCTGTCCCCAGAGGTGGCCTCATCTCTGTGTGAGTGGAGGGGGAGAAGAGCCTCGCTTAACCTGGTGGTAAAACTCTTAATGCACCTAAAGGCACCATTGGCCTTCTTGGTCATGAAGGCACACTGCTGCCTCATGCTGAAATTGTCCATCAGTACTCTCTGATCCTTATCTGCAGAGCTGCTTTCCAGCAGGTCAACCTCTCACCTGTACTGGTGCAGGGGGTTATTCCTCCCCAGGTTCAGGACCCTACATTTGTCCCAGTCACACAATTTTCTTACCTTTGTTTCTTTATCTGTTACTAGAAGTGGGCTAATTGTTTCTGAAGAATGAAAAGCATCCATCTCAGCTGGTCTATGTAAGGCCCTTTTAAGGGTGGTAGGAAGAGAGTTGGCCCCTCAGCACCTTGCTTGTTGGATTAACAGCAAGAAATCATTGATTTTAAAATTGCCCCACATTGGGTGCCAAAATAATGAAATGTAACAGCGTGAGAGCTGAAATCCCTGTCCCACACCAACAATAACCAGGCTAGCTCAGTCTGGAAGCAAATGAAAACTTGTACAAACAGACACTATTCACAACATTTACAAATGTGTACAATCAACAGAAAAGCACAACCAAGCTCCCTTTGCTTCCTCCAAGGGGCCTTTCCCCAAGGGTCCTCTCCCCCAGCCAGGACTCCCCCCAGACCCCTCTGGCAGAAGGCAGAGAGTCAAGAAGCAGAGAGGCTGTTAGACTTAGCTTGCCAAAGTCAGTGTGTTATCTTCAGCCAGAAAAGAAGCAGCCAGACAGAAACTGAGCGAGCAAGCCGAGTCCCAGACTGCCCCAGCTCCCCAACCTTGTTTTGAGTAGACATTCTTAAACATTTCTATTGATCCAAGGGAAGTGTTTAGAATAATCATTATTTTGCTTTCTTACACCCAATAGTGACTTATTTACATTCTTTCACTTTCTCTGCTTGAACTTTGTGAAGAAAAATTAAAAAGACAGTCTTAAAAGCATCACACTAGGAGACCAGCCTGCAGTTGTCCTGTGAAGAAGAAAGTTATGGAGTACTGTGGTGTGTATTTCTCCTTGGGCAGACAGTTTACATGGGGATGTAATCATGCTGCCCCAGAGCCACATGTGCTTGCAGTCCTGAAAACCTGGTCAATCAGTCTTTGACCTGCCCATGAGTACCTGTTTATGCTTGCAGAACTTTTTACTTCAGCCGAGTTTTTTTCATGCAAATTCTGGTTAACAGGAATGAAAATTGACAGATTAAGACCTTAGTCAAAGCAAGGAAAGGTTTTGCTGTCTCTCTCTTTTTTTTTTTTTTTTTTTTGTTTGCAATGTATTTATTCAGTTTGTACCTGGCACTTAAAATTTCACACCTTACACATTGTCAAACATTAACTGCCTGAGGATATAAGGAACCTGTTACTTTGAAATCTAACAATTTCCACCTATTCCTTCGTTTCCTGAGCCTGTCCATTTTCCCCGTGTGATTGGTATTCTGCAAGAGAATCTGTAAGAGCATAATTTTCATGTTAAACTTGTTGCTTTATTATTCTTAGATAGCTCCAAGCATCTGTGCTTTGCATTATGTAAAGACATTTTTCAGTCTGTCCAGCCTAATACAAAGACATATTTTAATGCAAGTCAGTTATTCCAATCATATGTTGGATAGGGTTTGAAAGAGCTTTATAAGCACAAATTGTTTTCCTTGCAGTTGTCTAAGAAATAAATGCAATAGTTTTCTGTGAATAATAAATAAAATGAGTCTGTAATATGAAGAGAAACATAATGAAAAGAACCTTCTTTCCATAGAGAAATTCCACCACACATTTTCAGATTGTCTTAAAAGCAAATTGTGGGGGTTCAGCAATTGCACTGTGCCATTTGACTTGGAAAGAGTGGATGGCTGGGCAAAGATGAACCTAATGAAGTTCAACAAGGGTAAGTGTTGAGTCCTGCACCTGGGGAGGAATAATAAATGGCACCAGGTTAGGGGTTGATTTGCTGGAGAGTAGCTCTACAGAGAAGGACTTTGGGGTCCTGGTTGATAATAAGTTATCCAGGGGCAGCAATGTGCCCTGGTGGCCAAGAAGGCCAATGGTATATCTTATATATACTGTGTGAAGCACGGAGAGAGAGGTTCTCCTCCCTCTCTGTGCAGCCCTAGTTAGAATATTGTGTGCAGTTCTGGCCTCCCCAGCTCAAGAGGGACAGGGAATTACTGGAGAGAGTTCAATGGAGAGCTATGAGGATGATTAAGGGACTGGAGCATCTCTCTTACAAGGAAAGGCTGAAAGACCTGGGGCTATTTAGTCTGGAGAAGAGAAGGCTGAGAGGGGACCTTATCAATGTCTACACATATCCAAAGGGTGGGTGTTAGGGAGATGAAGCCAGTCTCTTTTCAGTGACACCCAGTGAAAAGTGAGGGGCAATGTTTGTCAACTCAATCACAGGAAATCCCATCTCAACACAAGAGTTGGTTGTGTGTTTTTTTTTTTTTTTTTTGTTTTTTTTTTTTTTTTAATAATTATGAGGGTAATGGAGCACTGGAACAGGCTGCCCAGAGAAGTTGTGGAGTCTGCTTCTCTGGAGATCTTCAAAACCCACCTAGATGTGTTCCTGTGTGACCTGCCCTAAGTGGTCCTGCTTTGCAGGGGGGTTGGACTTGGTGATCTTTGGAGGTCCCTTCCAGCTCCTAGCAGTCCATGATTTGGAATGCTTGTGTCCATCTGGGTGTGCCAAAGTAAGAAAAACTGCTGCTGTTTGTGCTGTGCTGTCATTAGTGATGGGTTTTCCTCCAGTACCTTTATTTCACCACATTTACTCATCTTTCTTTCCCCCCCACCAGGCACCTTTAGTTTGTGGTAAAAAAACATTTTGTGCCTTTCCACAGCAATTAGTTCTCCAGCAGCACCTAAAATGATGCTTGTTTGCTAATTCCAGTGGTGTCTGAAGGAGGCAAGAATGGCCTTCTGAGCTGTTAGACTCTGAAATGAAATAGTAAATCAACTGCTGATAAGACATATATATCATATTAAACACAGGGAATCCACCAGAAAATCATTACACTAAGAAGCGACAATTTTGATTGATTAAAATGGTATGGGCTGGATAGTGTTAAATCATGGTGAGTGATGTGACATTACAATTTTACATATCATATTTCTGCCAAGACAATGGAGGTAAAAGGCATTGTCATCAGATGATAACGGACAATAAGAGGAATCCTGATGTTAGATTTATTGCTTGGTTTGGATTTAGAAAGAAGTAATTCTTGTCTTGTGCCACTTATCAAATGACTGTAAATTTAGTGATGATGTAAAATTCGAAGGCAGAGCCACTTATAGTTTTGACAAAGTGCCAGCTATAAAGTATTTACTGTTCTCAGTGGTTCTGCCTTACACACTTAAATATTTATCAGAAACATGAACTCTTCTGATAAATGTTTCTGATCTTTGCTGTCGATCTTTTTCCTTTTTTTAACATTTAGATTTTTCATCAGGAGCTGATCTCCCATATTTCACAACAGTAGCAATCTTTTGCTCTCCTTTAAATTAAAAGGACAAAAATACATTATTTTCTCCCCCCCCCCCCCCGCCCCGTAAAGCACATCCTTAGCGTATTTATTTCATAGAATATGAAGTGCATAATATTTACAGGACTACATTCTTTTCCTTTTTGACAACCATTTGTAGAGATAATTGGTGTCACAAATGCTAAGGACAGTCATAACTCATATGTGCTTTCTGAAGCAGCATTCATGGAGCCTTCTCACTGCTCTTTTGCTCCAGTTTCCTCCTGGTGGTGGATTAAACTCTTTCAAGTCCTGTTCTTCTATTTGTGGCTGGAAGACCTCTGTGACACCTGTGTTTGTCACCTGTGGCTCTTGCCCTCTACTGAACTGTCTGACTCAAGAAGAGACCTAAAATTCAGTCACAGAATCCCAGCATAATGGGGGTTGGAAGGGACCTCTGGGGATCATTCAGTCCAACTCCAGCAGGTTGACCACAATCAACTGGATGACAATGTCCAGGCAGGATTGGAATTTCCTATGTGACCTGTCATAGATTCTATGGTCCTGCTCTAGCAGGGGGGTTGGGCATCCTGTGGTCCTGTGAATTTCTTCAGAGAAGGATACTCCACAGTCTCTCTAGGCAGCCTGTTTCAGGGCTCTGAAACCCTCAAAGTAAATAATCTTTTCCTCATGTTTATATGCAGTATTCTGGGTTCCATTTTGTGCTTGTTGCCCCTTGTCCTGTCACTGGGCACCACTGAAAAGAGTCCATGCTCATCCTCTTGCCTATCCCTGTCCCTGACTTTTTAGCTCTTGCTGAACATTGAGAGGATACCCTCTCAGGCTGCTCTTCACTATGCTAAACAGATCCAGGTCTCTCAGCCTTTCCTCCTCACAGAGATGTTCCAGGCCTCTCAGCATCTTCCTAACTTTTGTTGGTCTCTCTGCCATAGTTCTCATTCTCCCTTAGACTGAGAAGCCCAGAACTGGACCCAGAGGTGGCCTCACTAGTGTTGAATGGAGGGAAAAAAGAGCCTCACTCAACCTGATAGCTACACTCTTCCTAATGCACCCCAGGAGACCACTGGCCTCTTTCTTGCCCACAAGTGATGGTTGTGCATGTCTGATGTAGCCCTTTGAGGCTTCACTTGCCTTTAATATTTTTATAATGGAGTTACCAGAGTGAGGCAAGGTGAAAACAACCCATATGTTGAATATCACTGCAGGCTTCCAGTCAGTGATGGAAATGCATAAAAATAAGCAAGGGTGAAAGCTCTGCAGATGTTGCTAGAAACATTTACCATCACACCTGCCTTCTCAAGGTCCACTTGCATCCTGTGCTGCTGAGGATAATGCTGTGCATTCAATTATCCTAACTCTCAAAATGGCTTGGGATACAAAAGCAATAGCCTAATTTTGGCTTCACTGTGGCAGCAATCTCCCCCCTCCTCCTCCTCCCCTTTCAAGATTTCATTACTGGTTTAGCACAGGACATAAGTGACAGACCATTGCCTTTTATACCAAATGACTACAAAAGTATTTAGCTGCAGAGGATTAATTTTTTTCACATTCATGGTCAGGGAATGTGAGACTGACTTACATTAAATTTCCCATGCCATTTGGCTTCCTGAGGCCTGTGGAATGAAAATAATAATAATAATTAAAAAAAAAAAAAGGTTCCCTGGCCTGGATGAATTTCTGATGAATAGATAAGGCTGGGTGCAGAGCAGAGATCTGTGACCCACTGCAGTTTGCAGCCAGCCACTCCATGGCTCCTTTGACATCAAAGGTTGCAGATTGTTGTGAGTGAATAGAGCCCTTGCAAATCGTGTCTGCTCAACTCAGCAGAAGATGCTGAGTAGCTGTCGCCTTAAAAATCTGAGAGGTTGTGAACTGGAGAAGATTATTAAGACCTTCTTAAGGTACCTCAGTAGCCCAAGTCCGTGGAAATTCCAGCAGAATGTTAGCTCCTCTCTTAGAGGCATCTTTTCTTCCCTCAAACATCCCATGGATGCAGATGGGTGCTTCATTAGAGGGGAAAACAGCAAGGTCACCTCACAAGTGAAACCACTGAGCTTTGCAATGTACCAAATGCTGGAGAAGTGGTCAAATTCGCTGTAGTAGCAACAAAATTTTAGCACAGCAGCTGCACCTCCAGAGATTTGTATTTTTGTAAGTAGTTTAGAGGGCTAGCATCTTCTGTGGGTGGGAGAGAGTAGGAGGCTTTAAAGCTGTCTTCTTTCATGGAAGTTTTCTTTTCCTCCTGTACAATCTGATTGCTTCAAAAGCCTGTTTGTCAAAAGCTCTAAGTTGTTACAGGGCTGTTACTGAGGTCTTTGCGATCCTGTATCAAGATTTTAAAGGGTTTTGAGCATTTTTGGTGGCCTGTCTATACTTGTCCTACTCTGACCAGTATGTTCTGGGTTTATACCACACATTCCTCCCATCACCAGGGGAATGAAAGAATTCCTGAAGTTAAAAAAACAAATAAACAAATTCAAACAGGTATCTTTTTAATAATGGACTTCTATTCCTAGTTTATGCAGTATCACATTAAAACCCCCCAAAAACAAACACCAAACCCCCCAATTAATCCACTGTTTTCACTACAATCAATGCCAGTTCTTCCAAAGCTTTAAACAGGGAAAAAGTTTGGTCTTACTCACGAATTTTCTCCATAAGTTTTACCCATTTTTTGGTTTTAAACTAGATACTCAAAGAAAATTCTTTTTTTCACTGCTTATGTACAAATTGCTTTGGATTTCCAGTGCTAGTTTGCAGTTATCCCAGGCTGTCTCTTTTTTTTTTTTTTTTTTTTTTTTGAGGGTTTTTGTTTGGTTGGTTGGTTTTTGTTGTTTTTTGGTTTTAATGGAAAGCCCTGTCCCAAGCAGCACTGTCACTCTGTCCTTTCTGTAGGTTAATACGAAGGATAATCACTGCCTTGAAGAGTAAAGAAGTTACCTTCTGTATGCAAAGTAGATGAAGCAGCCTTCAGCTGATCTGTTGAGTCATCTGCATGATCAGTGAAATGGATAATGACCTGAGAGAGAAACACATTTATGCCAGGATACAGAATGTTTCATGTAGGAAACACTATCGGTGTGCAACCCGAAGGGTCTTCTTCCAAGGGATGCTATGCCTGAAAGATGAGGGTACCTGCATCAGCAGTGGGGTTGGACTAGATGCCCTCCAGAGGTCGCTTCCAACCTCTAGCGTTCTGTGATTCTTCTTCCAAGCAGAAAAGATCACGCTGGCAAGATCGCCTGCGTTTGACAAGGAGAACGCCGAGGATGAGCTCTTCCAGTCTTGGACGCTGGATGTCACTGCAGGACCGGGGACGCGACGGGAGCAGAGTGAGGCTGGAGCACCCTCCTCTGGATCCCTCCTTAAGTCCTTTGGAAGGGGAAAAAAAAAAAAAACAAACAACAAAACAGAACATGAAATAGGAGTAACAGAGTCTAAGATGCCTGCACTGTCTACACGGAACATAAAATTGCCAGGTATTTTTTTTTCTATCTTGGAATTGATGAATTCCAGGACATGGCGAATGGAACAAAAATCAGATTCTCTGTAGAAAAAAATAAAATATTTTTGATTCATGTTGTACGATTTTGCTTTTTAAGGACCTGGAACCTTTTACAGGACCCTTTTAACTAAATTAAAAATGACAAATTAGTGTGTTTTATTTACTACTGTGTTCTATGCAGTCCAATACAAGAGTTGGGGCTTTGATGATTTATAATTCTTCTACTTTTTTTTTTTTTTAAACAAAAGTGAAACAAGCTCATCTAAACTTGTAACATTTCTATTATGTTATGTATGTTGTATCTTATGTTACCTTTTTTAAAAAAAATTATTATTATTTTACTTAATTTAATATTTTTTTCATGTGTTCTCCACTCTGCCTTCACCTATCTTCCCTGTCAATAAATCCCATCATCAAAATTCACTTTCACTTACCCTTTATGCACAATTTTTACTACTTTAAAAAAAACAAAACCAAACGCTCTTCACTCTTTTCTAACTCTTCTCTTTTTTCTCCATGTTCTGTTTCTGGATGCAACATGACCTTTAGAATTTATTTTTTTCAGGCAGATTCTCTTTTCTGTCATGTTCCTCTTCACTCTGTTGTGTTAAACATTTTACTCTGCCCACCTTTTTTCCATGGTTCACCCAACTACAATCTCCTTTCCTCTTACTCCCCCCTTGCTTTTCTTTTCCTGTCTTACTCCTGTTTTATCTCTGAATATCCTCTTTTCTCATTATTTATTCTTACCTGCTTTGTCCCCTTATTTTTCTGTCTCAGTCAGCTGAACTGTCCCCAGCCTTACTGCTCATCACTTTGAAAAAGTACATCTATGCTTCTGGACTCCATTTTTTTCATCATTTCTGGGACAAAGGGGGAAAGGATGATGACAGACCACTACCTGGCCAACAGTTTTTGCCACTGTAGATACTGCAAAGCTGTGGTTTCCAATACAACTGGTAGAATAATGTCATAGAAACAGAGATAAGGGCTTGCTTTAAAAGTTGATGCTGGTTTTTCCTCAAAGACTTTTATTATTCCTTGCTGTTGACCACAGGGTATATATAGGTACATACATACCTGAGGCATGCACCAAATGTCTTTATTCAATTGAGTTAGTTGAAACTGAATAATCGGTAGGCATCAGAGTGAGCACATGATGCAGAGGTGATAAAAGCAGAAACACCCAGTTATGAGTGAAAAAGTGCTTCTTCAGAATGTTTCATTTCACTCTGGCAGAACGGATTGCTCAGTTCTGAGCCTTATTTAAGACCTGTAAAATATCTTCAAAAAACCTAATCCTGGAAGCTAGAGTTTCAAACTCAAATGGAAGCTAACACTGTGTTGGTAAATACAAGCCCTGGCTTTACAGACTCTTATATATGTTGCAGTGACCTCTTCCCTTACTAACATCTTTCTGTGCTGCAAGTGCTGTCTAGTTTTCTCTTGATCTGATTAATCAATGGTATAACATCTAGTCTAAACTAATAAAAAACATTTCTAGCATCTACCCAGCATGGGTAGATAAAATTCAAGCCTGAAAGCTTGCACATCATCTCCAAATACACCAAATCACTAGGCAAATTCCCCCTACAACCTTCTCCTTAGACCATCGTTGCTACAATACTACTAGCATTTGCTTATTTATCACTTCACATAGGAGAGTTTGGAGAAAATCTCCTGTGACTACAGGCTCTTTACTGATTTTTTTTTTGTTGTTTTTCATTTTAGCTATTTGTTCTTTATTAATTGGCATTGCTGATTAGCCTCCAGCAGAAGGCATTGTTTTTGCTCACCCCACCAGACAACCCATGAAACAACGAAAGATAATGCCTACAAATAATTCAGCTGTGCTCCTAGATGGGGGTGACTGAGTTGCAACACGTAAAGATACGGCTCCATTCCCATCCTGTTTGAAGACTTAATGGGTGAACACCTCCTTCTCTTCCTTTGTCCTGCCCCTCAATGGAAAGCATTGCAGCTCTTCAGCTTCTTGTTATTCATGTAAATGTTTATAGGTCAAAAGAGAAGGGCTTCTTTTGGCGTTGCTAGAGTGTATCAGAAGAGCCTTTGTTAGGGTGGGGATACTGGACCAGACAGAAGCTAGAATTGTCTCTATCAGAGTACAAATAGCAGTGTGGAATAAATTGCTCTCTCAAGCTGAAGTAGATAGTATTAAGTTTGTGCCCTGAAACCCAAAGCTTTCTTTCCTTTCAGCAATATTTCTCTTAGTGTTTATTATTCCCTTAGTTTATTATTCCCTGTGTGTTTATTACTATTATGCTCTTATAAACCATGGAAAATTTTTTTTTAAACTTGATTTTTAAATTTTTTTTTTAACTTTTTTTTTTTTTTTTAAATCTTGATAACATCACAGAATCAAAGAATCCTGTGATGGAGGTTGAAAGAGACCCCTGTGGATCATCCAGTCTAACCCTTCTGCTACAGTGGGGTCACCCACAGCAGGCTGCCCAGGTTCACAATGTCCAGGCAGGTTTGACATCTCTCCAGAGAAGGAAACTCCACACCTTTTCTGGGCAGCCTGCTCCAGGGCTCCAGCACCCTTACATCTAAAAAGATTCTCTTTCTGTTCAGATGGACCCTTCTGGGTTCCACTGTGTGCCTATTGCCCTGTGTCCTGCTGCTGGGCACCACTGAAAAGACCCTGGCTCCATCCTCTTCCACCTCTCTCTTTAGATATTGATCTTCTCCAGGCTAAAAAACCTCAGGTCTCTCAACTTTTCCTCCCCACAGAGATGCCTCTATCCCCATAGTATCTTTGTAACCTCTACTGGACTCTCTCCAGTCCAGTAGTTCCTTGGTATTGCCTGTCACTATGCAAGCAGGTCTAGCTTCTGGGTGGCTAGTCCTTGAATTTCAGTGGTACAGCTGTGAGAGGCAGTCTACCATTAGACTACATTTTTGAGCACTGTAGCAACAACCCCATGCTGAGCACTGCTGCACAGCCAGTCACACACGTGCTCAACTGGATGTAAAAATGAAATTAAGGTTCTGTTCTTTAAGTGTTTCTGGTTAGTGCAGCCTTGTAGCCCAAGGAGTCCCAAAGACAGAATCTGTTTTAATTAATATATTGCAGGTAGACCACCTGTAAATTTGTGTTACGCTGTAAGCATACTTTTCAGTGTGGTAGCCTCATACAATACCTAAGGGACTGCACAGGGTCTGGCATACCCCCACTTGCTGCTCTCCCTCTTTGCTCAGAAGGCTTGCTGTCACCTGCAATTTAGGCAAATAAACTCTACTTTCTGTGGTGGTGTTTTACGTGTGTTTGTTGTTGCCCAGGCATCATGGAGTGGTTTGGTGGGACTCAGCAGAAAAAAGAACAGACCTGGCAAGACATGAGTATATCAGACATAGCTTATCCTTAGCCCAGGACACCATGCCATGAAACTACAAGGTAGATTTAGAAGATGTCAAAAGAAAATATAAAGGCTCCTCCAGCTATGAAACAGCCTCTTTTACTCTTCCCACTCCCCCCTCTCTTTTTCTTTCCCTCTTTCCTCCCTTTTGCTTCCCTCCCCATCCTGCAGCTGGTAATAGTTTATGGGCCATGTTGCTGTGTTAATACCTTGTTAAGGCTATTTCAGCTGCTGGGTCTTTGAGAGGTCAGTGTCAGGACTGTTTTGCTGTGAACCCTTGATGTGCAGGGTAAAGCTGGGGACAGGTAGAGCTTCCCTTCTCTCACACTGCAGGGAGCCAGGCTGCTGCAGGCACCCCTGGCAGCAGGGGCAATAAAAAATAATATGTTTGTGGTCAAAAGTAATTAGGGCAACTTAAAGAAGCACTTATATTAATAGACTAGACATAACATCACTAGCTTTGCTTGGTAGCTCTCTGTTCAGCGTGGTAAGGCTGCAGGTGTTAAAGAGCTGTTGAGTGCTGATGTCTGTGTGGTTCTGGCTGGTAGCAAAAATCATTCTGCAGCTCATAAAGTAGAAGTGAAAATAGTAGCATGGGATTAAAAATATAAAGTGTTAGTACAGTTGTGCTTCTGGCATTACATCACTGGTGTCTGCGCCTGCCTGGCTTCGAGCACAAGCAGAGAATATTAGGGATAAGCCAAAGGCTGGGCTTGAAAAAGTAGGGTTGCAATGCCATTTCTCAGTTTAAGAAAATATTTTCTGTTTTCTAATAGAAAGCTCTTTGGTAAAAAATAAAATAAATTACTTAGACTGTGACAACAACAACAACAAAAAAAAAAAAAACAAAGGAAAGAAAGAAACATCTATTTCAGAGGTCAAATACACACAAAGCCCTATCCAACCAACCAACCAAAAAAAAAAAAAAAACCACTTTGCATTTGCAGTACTTCCTGCACAGAGGGGAAAAAAAGGTGACTCAAAACATGGCATTTTCCCCTCTTTCTTTCTTTGGCTGGTTTTAACACACAGGTTGAATGGTCAATTTTTGCACTCAATTGGCTGTGAGGTTAATCATAGGCCAGGCATATTTATGGTTTTGTAATACCAGCTTTATTCCCTGGCTCTGCCTACAGCTTTTTAAGATCTGTTTATTTAGTAATACATAATTAAGGAAAATTAATTCTCATTAGTTATTTATTAATGAGGAATACATGAGAAGCAGTGTAACATTTATATTGTGTTCAGTGTATGTGTGCTGAAAGGCAGAAATGCAAACAATGCTCAGAATTAGGGACTGGGTTCTCTGAAAGCCTTTTACTGGATCTGTTTTTAATTGTCATACAAATCAATACTTCACTTTCAGAAATGGAACTGGGAATGTAGCTCAGAGACAGTCACACATCTTATAAATCTTTATTTTCCTGCCATTTTCCCAACTTTTTTAATCAAAGGTAAGTGTCCCAGCTATGCATCTCACCATGAGAAAAAAAAAAAAAACAACACAAGAGGTGTCATTGCCTTAAATATGAACATAACAAAATCCTTCACTTCCTGCTAAATCCACATGGGATGTAACTTAAATTCAACAGCAACAGTATGGACCTGACCTAGACCTGTGAGGAAAAGGCAACTTCTGAAAGATAAGCCTGGCAGTGTCCTCTGAACCCCAGCAGACAGCAGCTCAGATGCTATGTAATCAAAATATATTCTGCTTCTGGGGCTGGGCAAACAAAATACTGAAATTTGCTGAGCAGCATGAACATCAGCAGTCCTGGGCAACCCCAATTAGAGAGCATTTATTTGCTGGATATCTACAAGCACAGACACCAAAACAAGGTTACAGGAGGTTTTTGAGCCTCCTGAATCTCATTGGAAATTAACAGGGAAATAATCCCAATTTTTGTAGTACCAGGAAGGTACATTCTAGTGCCTCTTATGATAGTCTGCTCAGAGATGGAAGAGGGGGGGGGGGAAATTAGGCAGAGAGAGCCTGCTAGTTTTTCTTCTTGATGGAATTGTTAGCACAGGAAGAAAGGAAGAGAAACACATATGCCTCAGTAGTACATATTTGACAGGTTGCAGCCAAAAAAAAAATGATGCTTTCATTCTTCTTTGAGAGTCCATTCAAGCTGTGGTGTTGCTGCTGAACCTAGTTTTCTGTAATTTTAGACATTTGGTACATCTTTTTTTAAAGAAATTTCAGAAGCTTCAAGCAAAGCTGTAAATTAGGCTTGCATTGCATTTGCAGTGGATCAAGTATACCTGCTGCACACCAAGTAGGTGTATGTGCAAATGATTTGCATTTAGAAGCCTTTTGGGCTATTTACTCATGCCTTGGTGTGATTGATGCGTGCAAACGATGCTCATAGCTGCACAATTACACTTTTGCAAAGCTGTCTCCTGTTTCTCTGTCTTCTGTGGTTTGGAAGTTAGGGTTTGATGCTATTGTTGGTTGCACTTCAAAAAGACAGGTTTTGTCTTGTTCTGCCTTAGAAAGTGTGTGTCAGAGTGGTGACAAAATAGTTCCTTGTTCGGTTAGTCTCATTCTGGTGGTCTTTTGTCTATCCCCAGCAATTTTCCACATCCTTCCCTTGTCAATTCATCTTCCACTATTTCTTCTGTGGCACAAATGTCACCTAGGCCTGTTTAGAATACTATGTGGTGACTCTATTGTCTAATATCTCTACACCAGTGAAGATAATGAATAATAATAGCTTAAGTTTGACAAGCCTGGAGAGTTGGAGGGGAAAGAATCTAATGAAGTTCAGCAAGGACAAGTGTATTTCTCCCTTCTTCACCTGACCAGGAATAACCCCCTGCACCAGTATGGGTCCAGGATTGACCTCCTGGAAAGCAGCTCTGTGGAGAAGGACCTGAAAGTGCTAGAGGACAAAAAGTTCAGCATATACAAGCAATATACTTTGGAGGCTAGGAAGGCAAATGGTCTCCTGGGGCAGATGAAGAGGAGTGTGGCCAGAAGGTCCAGGTAAGGTCCTTCTCATCCTCTAACTCTGCCTTGGTGTGCTGGGTCCAGTTCTGGCCTCCTCAGTTCAAGAGAGACAGAGAACTACTGGAGTAGCAGTAGTTTGTACCAGAGGTTCCATAGATGCTGAGGGCACTGGAGCATCTCTCAGAAGGAGGAAAGACCTGGGGCAGTTCACCCTGCAGAAGAGCAGACTAATCTTATTAATATCTAAGGGTCACAGGTAAGAGGATGAGGCCAGAGTCTTTTCAGTGAAGTCCAGTGACAGGAAAAGGGGCAATGGGCACAAACTGGAACCTAGGAGCTTCCATCTGAATAAGAGTGGTGGGGCATAGGAATAGGCTACCCAGGGAGGTGGTGGAGTTGCCATCCCTGGAGGTTTTCAAGAAGTGTGTACATGTTGCTTTTCAGGATACAGCTTAGTGGTCGTGGTAGCTGGGTTACAGATGGAGTCTATGATCTTATAGATCTTAGACCTCTATCATACATCTCTATGATCTTATAGACCTTAATGATTCTATGACTTGCTATGCTGGAGTCCTGGAGCAGGCTGCCCAGAGAGGTTGTGGAGTCTCCTCTGGAGAGATTCCAAACCTATGTGGACACTGATCCTGGGCAAGCTGCTGTGGGTGACCCTGCTTTAGCAAGGGGTATGGACTGGATGATCTCCAGAGGTCCCTTCCAGGCACCACCATGCTGGGATTCTGTGAAACAGAGAAAGGTAAAAACATAACAAAGTACCACAGCACTTTCTAAAACTCTGGGAGATAAGGCAGAAAAAGAAATTTAGAAAGGAAAAAAGGAAAAAGGAAAAACAAAGGGGCAAAGTGATATTCATAGCTCCCCTTTTATGTTTTGGAAGAAAAAAAAAAATTAAACTAGCAGGCTGACTTGAAAGGTAATGCAGAAAGGAGGTGATGAGGAATAAAACCGATTAAGGTCTGAGTAGACAAAAACCTGAGTATTGCTGTTGCCTAAAGTGCTCATCCTTCCAAACCTTCCTGTTCAATCTGCAGAGAAGACAGAACTATAGATAACCTCAGTAATAACATCTGTTCAGGATGGATGTCAAAGAATATTAACTGGAGGAGCTGCGAATGCTAAAATAGATGAGTCCTGCTGGAGGTATGCCAGCAAATGATAATGTGGCAGTCTCTCCAAGAATTAATATTCTTCAGGCACTAAGCTGTCCTTGTCTTGTGTATCAGGTCTGGTGGCTAAGATGCTGTATCTCCCAAGACAAGACTGCATCAAGTAGATAGTGTGTGTGTGGCCAAGGAGGTCAAATAATCACTTTCTGTGCTTTCCCATCATCTTACTTTCCCTCCTGAACCTGCCAATTAAATAATTTTGTGTCTCAGGAATGACTGCTTTTATGCTAATTCACTCAGCTGAGATAGGTGATTTTTAACACTTTCTGAGCATGGTATTTTGGATACAATCTGGAATGATGTCAATGGTGTGATATGTTTTCTGACCATGAGCAGAGGCAATGATTGGTCTTTAACTGCTTTACTGTTTTGAAAATTTTACCAGAAAAAAAAAAGAAAAGAAAAAAAGAAAAAAAGAAAAAAGAAAAAAAGAAAAAAAGAAAAAAAAAAGAAAAAAAGAAAAAAAAAGGAAAAAGAAAAAAAAAGGAAAAAAAAAAAGAACTGTTAGCAAAATTTGCTTCCTCCAAAACCGATACGGTGGCACTGGCAAAGTTATGATGTCCTTGGGCAATACTAGGAAAGCTCTAGAAAATTATTCTGAACACAAAGTGGCTGAAGCCACAAAACCTTGCACAGACAGTTTTAAGCTTGTGAACTTTAAGGTGGGGGGAATTGTTGATCACAGATAACAGGTATTCTCACTGACAAGGTATTTGAGGTTGATATCACTGGGTGCTTTAAAAATGAGGAGCAGCTGTGGGAATTGGGGTTCACTTCCAACCCAATCAATTTTAAGATCTTCTAAATTCTGTGATTCCCAGTTTTATGCTCAAAAAGTAGTCCACTTCTCACACTTCGTATATAGGTCCCCACCATGGGCAGGGAGGCCTTCCACTAGATCAGGTTGCTCAAGACCCCATCCAACCTGGCTGTGAACACTTCCAGGATGGGGGCATCCATGACAACCTGTTTCAGTGCCTCACCACCCATCAATGTAAAAGGAATTTCTTCCTGATCTTCCCCTCCTCAAGCTTAAAGCTGGTGCCCCTCTTCCTATCATTACAGCTTTCTTCTATCCCCCTTCCAGGTACCAGGAGGCTGCTGTAAGGTCTCCCTGGAGCCTTCTCTTCTCCAGGCTGAGCAGCCTCAACTCACAGAATCCCTATGCTTGGCTACTTTTGAGAAGTCATTAAAATATTAAACAATGTCAGTGATTTCTCTAGGACAGAGAATGTGCACTGACTGGAGCTGAACCGACACTGGAATTCCTGTCCTCTGGAAATTAAAAATAGTACTGTTCAGAACTTGCAACAAAAATGACATTTTGAAATTTTCCACGTAATGAAAGTTCTGACATTTTCCTTAGAGAAGGTCAGAGTGACATTTCATTGTGAAACACTGAGAGCTCTTCTGAGGCTTCTTGGGTCATCTCCAACCACCTGCCCGCTAGCAACCCAAGGATTTGGGGGTCCTGTGCAATGTGGTGCTCCTGGGGTGGTGAGGGGCAAAGAGCTTGGATGCATGGTGTCTGCAGCAGCATGCCTGATGGGTTGCCACCAGGCCAGATGGGCTGGCTGGCAGGATGCCAGGCAGATTCTACTGAGTTTTATTGGGATTTAGTAGCAACCAACATGTTCTCACCAAATATCTTGATTTTGATAAATCAGTTATTTCAGAAAATCAGTAAGAAACCCCTAACTGCTTATGCTGGTAAAGTGCTTTGCTATCAGTGAGTAAACAATCTTGTAAACCAGCTAAAGATCCTTCCTCTTTCACAATGCCTGATCACATTAAACATTACAGAACATAATGTTGCTTTTTTTAAGGCAAATAGTGAAGTATAGGCTTTATAATTTTTTTTTTCTTCTGCACTTTAAGGTGATTTTACAGCAGCTCAATCATTCTGTGACCAAATTCACTTCTCTTGGGGGGGTCTCCATTATCTGACTCTTGCCTTGTCCTTGAGTTTCTTTCTTTTTTTTTTCTTTCTTTCTTTTTTTTTTTTTTTTTTTGCCAGTTGTGGCATACAGTATATTTGGGATAATTCCAGAGGTTTAAGAGCCTCTCTTCCCATCTGCTTTCTTGAAACTGTGCAGTCTGAATCAGTACTGCCATCTGGGTAGGAATATGATCTTCTGATGGAAGGGAATGATTCTGTGTAAATGACAATGAATACATTGTGTGAATGGGAGGCAGAGATGTCAATGAAAATCTAGCCCCACCCTTTGACTGGTGGAATCTTTCCCTGGATAAAGCAACAAAACTATTGCCTATTCAGGTTGTTGGGTATTAAACCAAGCTCTTCAGGTGACATATACTTTCACTTATGACCTGGAAACTGCAAAAGGGACGTTACAAGGGCACAAGAACTAAAGACATGATCTATTTATGGTGGACCTATACATGATATACCTCATCACAAGTGATGTGGAGTTGCTAGGTCTTTAATCTCCACAACACTGATGTCAAGTCCTGGATGTTGAAATGATTAATTTCTGATATGAGGAGGTTTTGTATATTTTTCTTTTTTTTTTTCATCCTTTTCCTCTCTCTTTGTAAATTGCAGTGGAGAAGACTAGAAGGCTATCCATATTTTGCCCTTAGCAGCAGTCCCAGGGAACTTCATGAGCATATATTTTATGCTGTGTTCCTATGCTTTCTTCCTGCTAGGAAGGAAACCATGGATATTGGCCATAATTGACCCACAGGGTACTTGATCTTCCCTTCCTATAGCAGAAATGTAGTTAACATTTCCAAGAACCAAGTTACATTTTAGCCCATGAGGGAAGGTGGAAATTAATGCTGGTCCTGATCCAGCTCTTTGGTAGAGACTGATTTCAATGTACCTTGTTTAGATTATTTTACAACAGCTAAGCCTTACCTGGAGGACCAGACATCTTTGTGAACAAAATGAATATTTATTTCCATTCTCAAACTACTACAATTTTTGGGGGGGTGTTGTGTTGAAATAAATGCTAATAAAGGTATTCTAAATTATTTTGGTAAAAAACATTGTAATGCAGATAAGCTCCAGGTAAGACGTTAATAATAAAAAAATCAGACCCTTAGTTTTTTGCTGAAGAAAAATGTGTATATTATTTATACACATTCTAATACTCTCCTTGTTTGTTTGTGTTTGTTGAACACTTAATTTAATTTACAATTATTATATTGTTTTATATAACTATTTATAGATAATATAAAATTTGTATTTAATATACACAACATATCCTATATAAAACTAGGTTTATTGGTGGGGAGAATAGCTGGCAATATTTTAGCTTGATTTCCCTGGTTTGGCAAGTAATTCTCTCTACTGGCTAAGGATTACATAATGACCCAAATAATCTTAGGTATTTCTTTTGCTCCTAAGTATGTGTAATTCAGTAGAGATCTGCAGTAATTTTACAGGTTGTGACTTCCTGGTCTTCGCAGAATACTCTTCAGGAATTTCTGAATCAAACCCATGCAGAAGTTTTAAAGCAATGCAAAAAAAAAAAAAAAAAAAGAAAAAAAGTTATGCAATTAAAAGTTTTGCTTTCTTTTAATGATGGTAAAAATTCAGTCTTAAATTAACTAAAGAACAAAGATTGAAAATGGAGAATGAGTAAGAGAGAGATTAAAAAAAGTATTAAAAGTGGAAAATGAGGAATGGTGGTGACACCATCCCCTCACCCCCTCCAGTATTTAAGGTAGTTATTTGTTCTGACCTTTAATTTTTCACAATGAAGTTAGTAGCAGTGAGGCAGAGAACTGAGGGACAGCTCAGCTTGGTCCCGAACACCAAGGTGGCTTTGCAGGAATCTGTACATCACCTTCTAGTTGAAAGAGATGTAAAGATGCTTCCAAGAGATGTAATAGAGCCACATATAAATGCACCAGGCTGTTCTGCAGCAAAAAAAATAAACCAAGCAAACAAATGACAGAAATTGCACTGCTCTTTTTTTTTTTTTTTTGAGGAGTTCTCATTGCTTAGTTTTAGGAATCTCTGAAGCATGGAGATCTTGCACAAATGTTACTGCATCATGCCTGTGGGCTGGCTATTTGAGTAGAATAAGGTAAAACCTGGAAACAAAACGATTTACAGCAGAAGAATTGATTTCTGGAGCTGCACATGTGCATTCCCTTGTGCTTCCTGGGGAAACAGTGAGGAGTTTCCTTTGGTACCTCAAAGACCTGTGTGTAGGCTGCTTTGATAGCACTGCTGACTTCAGTGAATTGGGATCTACAGAAACCTCAGCTCCCTTTCAACTCCCTTGAGCTACAGAAACCTGTTGGGTAGTTCTGCTGGAGCACATTTGCTCTGTGATAACTGCTAAAGCTATTTAGAGCTACAAGGGAAATTACAGCTGGTGACTAGAAGAGGTTTGAAGGAGACAGTGTCTGTTACCCAGATATATAAATTCTTCTTCCACTCTCGCAGAGGAGGTGACTTTCTGACCAGGAACTGGAGCAGCTGCTCCCAGTCCACTGACAGCATGGGAAGCACAGCCTAGCAAGGGTACCCAGGCTGCCTGGAAAGTGACTTCAGAGCTGGCTGCCTTTGAGCTGAGCATCTGCCTGCAGAGTCCTGAAAGCTGGAAGCTGGAGTCTGCTTCTCACTTAGAAACTCAGTTAATCCTTCATCAGCCTCTCTTTAGTTAAGCAGCACTGTTATGCTCTAGGGCATTTAAATACAAAATTTAAAGCTCTGTCTGTTCAGTTACTTCCTGAAACCCATTTACCCACCTGCAAGGGGTATGAGGGGCTTGATGAAAGAGGGAGGAAGAGGAAGCTGCTGTTGCTTCTTGAGATCATCATGGTTTATAGGCAATACAGAATGAGTTTGTCTCAAAGTTTAAATAGGATAAATTCTTCAGGTTTCAGATTAATGGCTCTGAATGTGTACCTATATACACACTATATACAATAGATGATGAACCATAGAAGTGTGTCCTTTGTGATGGAATGGCTACCCAAACTCACTCACTTTTGGAACCAATCATGGGACTTCTATAAAGCATAACAACAAAACTAGGAATGAGCAGATGTGCAACAGAACTCTTTGAGAGTTTCTGTCCTCTCTTATGCAACAGAAAGAGTTGCCAAACCCTGGAACAGGCTGTCCAGGAGAGTGGTGCTGTCACAATCCCTGAAGAGATTTAAAAGACATATTGGTATGCTGAAGCACATGCTTTAGTGGTGACCTGGCAGTGATGGGTTAACATTGAACTGAATGATCTCAAAGGTCTCTGACAGCCAAAGCAACTCCATGAGGATCACACCTTAAAAGGAGCTAAAAAGTATAATAATGGTTCTAGTTCACTTTCTTTGAAGAAATCACAATGTAATTTTACTCAAGGTATTTGAAGTTAGTCCAGACTTCTGATGAAGGAGTTCTGTATTTGAAGTCTGGCTGGCTCTTCTTGGAATGACTGGAGAGTGTGATCTGGAAGGCCTTCTGTGTGCACACCATCACAAATTATGCTGTTACTGCTAACATTCTGTAACTATTACCAAAAAAAATTTTCTTGGCAGAAAATGGCACAATTGTTCAACCTGACAGTGGGCAGACTGGATGCCCAGTAAAGAGTATAAGAGTTGCTCTTTTAGCAGTGGTTATTGCTCTGATGGCAAGAATTAATGTGAATATCTTCAGTGTTAAGAGATTGCTGGTGATCCAAAGACTACAGGACTTGGATTTGCTCTCTGTACCTGCTTATATAGGGTCAAATTTAGTACAAGTGAAAAAAAAAAATAGATGTGGAAAAGCAAGAAGAAAATGCATGAATTCCAAATGCCTATCACTGAAATTATGTTGACAATAACCCAAAATAAGTAGAGGATATGCAGAAAAAAAAAGACTTCCTTACACAAGAGCTGATTTCTTACAGAGAACAGAACACATGATTCCTCAAAGGGTTGAATTGGGTAATTCAGCATCAGACAAAATATCTGAAATTCTTTCTTCAGTGTTAGAAAGAATTCTGGAGAAAACCATAAAGCTTAACATGGGAAGAATTTTGCCTTCTGTTTCCAAACTAAGAATGTTCCTGAAAAGCTTGTATTATATATTTATTAGCAGAGGGCTCACAGATGGCTTCCCTAGCAGTTCACTTTGCAGACACACATTGCTGACTTCATGAGCTAATAGAAAGAAAACCCTTTTCCCACATATCTAGCCTATAGTAGTTAGTTTTATTAGAGAATGATGCACATAATACCCCTGTATAAACCACTCAAGGGATATTTTCTGCATGCCTAAGAGCCTCATAGTATTTTTTTCTTTTAAACCCAAGGGCTAATAACTTTGGCTTGTAAGAATACTGAGCTTTATGTTCCAGTTCTTGCTATTAAATCATTCCAATGCAGCTGAAATGCAAGGGTGTGTATTTTTTCATTCCAGCTCTTCAGTGAATGAATGAATGTCTTCTTCCCCACATTAGAAGCTGTCTTCTCAGCAAGGATGTTCCTCACCATATTGGGAGAAGTAAATACTGGAGTGCATGAATTAATTCATCATACTTCCCAGTTTGTCTGAAAAAAGCAGAGGCATCCATGGTGTATTTTAGGCTGAGGTCATCCGTTTGAGTAAATCAACATATCTCTGATGTCATCACGTGGTTTCAAATCAGTGGTAGGCCACAAACAAACAGGCTGGATTAGTTGCACACAAGTCCTATAACACTGAAAGGGCCATGAGAATGATCAGAGGGCTGGAGCTCCTCTCCTATGAGGAGAGACTGAGAGAGTTGGGGCTGTTCAGTCTGGAGAGGAGAAGGCTCTGAGGTGACCTTCTTGTGGCCTTCCAGTATCTGAAGGGGGCTCCAAGAAAGCTGGGGAGGGACTTTTAAGGCTATCAGTTAGTGACAGGACAGGGGGGAATGGAGTAAAGCTGGAAGTGGGGAGATTCAGTCTGGATGTGAGGAAGAAGTTCTTCCCCATGAGAGTGGTGAGAGCCTGGAATGGGTTGTCCAGGGAGGTGGTTGAGGCTCCATCCCTGGAGGTGTTTGCAGCCAGGCTGGATGAGGCTCTGGCCAGCCTGCTGTAGTGTGAGGTGTCCCTGGCCATGGCAGGGGGGTTGGAACTGGATGATCCTTGTGGTCCCCTTCCAACCCTGACTGATTCTATGACTCTATGAAAGCAAATAATATCTGCAGAAGGTAATGTGCTGATGAGGAGACAAAAGAAAGTCCTGTAAGATTGCATGGTTACCTTAGGAGGTGTCATATACATCTGCAAAACCCCCTTCTACTTTTTCTCTTTTTTGAGTAGTATGAGGTTTTCACTCTAATTGGCGGTATTATTTGTGGACAAAAGTTTTGCTAAGGGAGGAAGGGAAAAAGGTGTGATGTGTAGTATAGGAGATAAGGATCTTCATAAAAAAAGAAAAAAAAAACAGGCATAGAGGGACAGAAGCATAATTAAGCTGGACTGACTGTGGAGGTCATGATAGAATAACAGGTAACAAAGGATGCAAAAGCAGAGAAGCGTTGGCATGGTGACTGGGAGGCATTTTAGTATTAAATATAGTGCATTTCAGATAAAAACATGGGCTAGCAGCCTGATCATAAATAGTGCTGGATTTTCAGAGAGATTCACATCACCACAACACAAATTAAAATCTTAGTCTTCTGCAGTAATAAATCAGAATTTTGTTTTAAGATAGATAAAAGTTGTTTTTTTTTTCTCTTTAATTGATTTTGAGGATTATAGTGACTACTGTTACGTCCTGTATACCACTGAGCATTGTTTTTCACCAGGTTACTCTGGTTTCACTTACAGTCTTTTTAAAAGTAGGTTCTTCTTCCTTTTTTTTCTTTTTCTTCTTCTTCTTTCTTGTTCTTATTATTATTGTTCTTGTTCGTTCTTGTTCATCTTGTTCTTCTTGTTCTTGTTTTTCTTGTTCTTCTTGTTCTTGTTCTTCTTGTTCTTGTTGTTCTTGTTCTTGTTCTTGTTCATCTTGTTCTTCTTGTTCTTGTTCTTATTCTTGTTCATCTTGTTCTTGTTCTTCTTGTTCTTGTTCTCCTTCTTGTTCTTCTTCTTGTTATTGTTGTTCTTGTTCTTCTTGTTGTTGTTCTTCTTCTCCTTCTTTTCTTCTTCTTTCTTCTTCTTCTTTCTTCTTCTTCTTCTTCTTCTTCTTCTTCTTCTTCTTCTTCTTCTTCTTCTTCTTCTTCTTCTTCTTCTTCTTTCTTCTTCTTCTTCTTCTTCTTCTTCTTCTTCTTCTTCTTCTTCTTCTTCTTCTTCTTCTTCTCCTTCTTCTTCTTCTTCTTCTTCTTCTTCTTCTTCTTCTTCTTCTTCTTCTTCTTCTTCTTCTTCTTCTTCTTCTTCTTCTTCTTCTTCTTCTTCTTCTTCTTCTTCTTCTTCTTCTTCTTCTTTCTTCCTTCTTTCTTTTTAAACCATCACAATCTTCTGATTCTTATATTATTGTGCCTAGTCAGAGTCAGCTGTGTTTCATCTTCCAATTTGTTGGTACTTTAGTGATCTCTGAAGACCAGTTAACAGTTATAAAAAAAACTTTTTTTCCCCCTTACATATTGTTTATATGATTTCTTTTGTTGTTTCTAAACAGTATTTTGCAAAGAGTTGTTTATAGCTCTGGTAATTGTGAAAACTTTGTTTCCTTCAAGGCCATGCATCACAAAATGAAGGCCTACTCAACCATCTGTGAACCATAAAAATGAAAATGGGCAAAGTGACCAAATCTCTCTTTTATGTAATACCAGTTCTCAAAGGTGTTTCTAAATTTACTGAAAGTGTGTTTGGGGATTATCCTGGTTTGAGTTAGAATGCAGCTGATTCTGGTCAGTGATTTGACTTCTCAGCTCTGGCTTAGACTTGTTCCTGTGCACACCAAGGGCACTGACACATCTTGTGCCCCACCTTAGGGAGCAGGAAGTCAAGGGTGGCATCTGTGGGGAGAAGCTGAGAGGACAGGTGACCCTCAACTGACCAATGAGGGATTCCATCCTTGGATGGCATCCTCAGAAGAAAGATGAGAGATCACCAAGGCAAACCTCTTCTTCAATGGTTAGTGTCCCACGAGGACTCTGTCCACTCTGCCTTTGATCCTGATCATTGTGTTCCTGAATCCATTTCCATAATCCAGCTCCTGAATCCAGTTCCCATCTGCTGCTAAGTCCAGTCTGGGACTCACCCAGTGCCTGCCCCCAGCATCAGTGGTGACAGTAATGATGTAATTGCCATTAGGGAGTTGGATATTGGTTTGTAGCTCTTTGTCCCTACTTCTTTGAATTGTTCTTATTTCCATTCAAGCTGGTTTCATTTTCTTTCCCAAACCATCAGTCTCTCTCCCTTATTCCCTTTTTCTTCCTTTTGGGAAGCAGAGGGGTTCATAGTAAATACCTGGCACTCATCTAATGGCTGTCCCAACCCTAGGCCTTGAAAGATACAAAGTTTGTGATGTGTTCCATGCAACAAATTATTTCAAACCAGGACAACCTAGTTTTTCAAGTTTAAGACTCCACTTAAAGTGAGCAGACATTCCAGGTCCCAAGCATCTCCTGACTGTCATCACAGTAAAGTTCATCTACAAAAAAAAAAATCATCTTATCTAGACAGACTGAGATCTTATATTCCATGTGCATGTTTGTGTGTGTTGCATGTAGTGTGTGTGTGCATGTGCACCCATAAAAGATCTGTCTGAGTAGCTGCTTGGTGTCTTTTTTCACCCTCATGCTCCTTACCAGGACTCTCTCTTGAAGATTTTGAGTGATAATCACTCAACCAAAGCTGTGGCAGAGATGGTGTGACTAAATACACTGGGTTTGTGTGGCAAAGTTTTGATAGGAGGAGGGACTACATAGTGGCTTATTTGAGAAGGTGCTACAAGCTTCCCCCAAGTCTGACAAAGCCAAAGCCAGCCAGCTCCAAGATAGACACACAATTGACCAAGGCCAAGACCATAAACAAGTTGGTAGCACCTCTTGGACAGCATAGTTAAAGGGGAAAAAAGCCCTGCAGAACTGCAGCTGGAGAAAGGAGTGAGAATATGTGAGAGAAAGAAATCTCCAGAAACTAAGGTCACTGGAGAAGGAGGGGTAAGAGGTGCTCCAAGCGCTGGAGAAGAGATTCCCCTGCAGCCTGTGCTGAAGATCATAGTGAGGCAAACTGTTCTCCTGCAGCCCATGGAGGTCCATGGTAGGGCAGATATCCACCTACAGCCTGTGCAGGTCCTCAGAACAGAGCAGGTGGATATGCCTGAAGGAGGCTGTGACCCTGGGAAGCCCAGCTGGAGCAGGCTCCTAGCAGGTCCTGTGGTCCCCATGGAGAACAGAGACCACACTGGAGCAGGTTTGCTGGAAGAATATTTAACTCTATGGGGGACTCATCCTGGAGCCTTCATGCTTGAAGGACTGCAACCCATGGAAAGGACTCATTCTGGCATAGCTCATGAAGAACTCTAGGCCATGGGAAAGATTCATGTTACACAAGTTTGTGGAAGACTGTATCCTGTGGACTTTGCACTGGTGAATTTTGTGGAGGACTTACTTGTGGAAGGGACCCTATGTTGGAGCACAGAAAGAGGGTGAGGAGCCCTCCCCGTCAGGAGTAAGTCTCAGGAGAGACAGTACATGATGAGCTGACAATGACTCTCACTTCATGTCCCCTTGTGCCCTTCAGTGGGGAGGATGTAGAGAAATCAGAAGTGAAGTTAAGCCTGGGAAGAGGGGAGGGTGGAGTGAAGGTATTTTAGGATTTGTTCTTGTTTCTCATTGTCCTGCTCTGATTTGATTGGCAATGAATTACATTAATTTCCCCAAGTCAAGTCTGGTTCTCCCGTGACTGTAATTGCTGAGTGATCTTTGCCTGTCCTTATCTTCACCCATAAAGCATTCTTTTGTATTTTCTTTGCCCTGTCCAGCTGAGGAGAGGGAGTATTAGAGCAGCTCTGGTGGGCACCTGGCCCCCAGCCAGTGGCATCAAGTCAGCTCAGTCTGTTTCGACTGTAGAGAATCAGCCACTTCATTGCATGCTGACAAATTAACAGAGCCTTCTGCTCAGCTTCCAAGCTCAACTGGGATATCTTTTGTGTTCAGTTTCTCCTTCCAGCTTTTGCCTTGCCTGGATAAGTTTGGTTAAACCTGTAATTTCTGTGATGCAAATATTAAAATACATTTAACTGTCAAATATTCTTCGTCATTGTGCTGGTTTGAGGCCAGCCAGAACATCTCTTGCCCCGAAAAGGACAAAAGAATGACACACGCAAACGGATTGGAGAGTGATGGAAAGTTTAAATGGAAAAAGCAATTGGTGAAGCTACAGAAAAACTACACAGCATAGTGGCAAAGAACATCCTAAAGCATACAGAGTCCCTTACATAGTACCCAGAGGCTTTGCAATCCTTCCCTCCTCCCACCTGAGGGTCTACCCAAACCCCCAGGGCTCTTTCTTCCCTCCCCCCCCCCCACTGCTAGGCAAGTCTCAGGCTGGCCAGGTCTGAGACTGCCCCCCCCCCCCCCCCCCCCCCCCCCCCCTCCATTCTCCTCCTGGCATTAGGCCTAGACAGGCCTAAGAGGCCTGAGATACTCCCCCGGCATTATCCGATAAGAGAGGACATCTCCCATGGGAGCAGAGAGGGAAGAAAGAGGAAGAGAATGACTCTGCAGATGGCCTTATAGGGCGCAGGATTTATGGGTAGAATGGGGATGACACAGAGGAAGGGGATGACACAGAAGAAGGGGATAACACAAAAGGCACAATGCAGAGGAAGAGGACGACGCAAACGGGACAATGCAGAGGAAGAGTGCAGTGCAAAGAAGGTGATACGGAGGAAGGGGATGACACAAAGAGGATGACACAGAGGAGGGCGATGACACAAAGGGGACGATGCAGAGGAAGAGGACAATGCAAAAGGGACGATGCAGAGGAAGGGGATGACATGAAGGGGATGACACAAATGGGATGACGCAAAGGGGACAATGCAGAGCAAGAGGACGACGCAAAGAGGATGATACAGAGGAAGGGGATGATGCGAAGGGGATGATGCAAAGGGGACAATGCAAAGGAAGGTGGGTTGGAAATTCCACCTCAAAATTAACTTTACCAGGCTAGCTTGGTTTGGAAGCAAATGGAGCTATATTTACAAGCAAAACTACAATCTACAATGGAATGCAATGAATATGTACAAGTATACAGTATTTACAATATTTACAGATATTTACAATTAATAAAACAGCACTCCCCTGGCCAGAAGACCAGGAAAGCTGCCTCCCTGCATCCCCCTCCCTGCCTTCTCCTGACCCTGCTGGCAAAGGAAAGAGAGAGAGAGAGAGAGAGAAGCAGATAAGGTTAATATCAGACCAAGAAATGCGATCAAGGTCAGCGAAAGTGTGTTAGAAATCCTCCCAGCGAAGAAGCAAGAAGAGAGCAGAACACACTGCACCACACTACCAAAGATTGTTTTGAGAATCAAATCTTATGGCAGCTATGCCTCCGATGAAATTGTTTAGAATAATCATTATTTTTCCTTTTTACACCCAATAGTGACTTATTTACATATTTATATTTTTCTGGCCGAAATCTGCAAGAAATTTTAAAGGCATAACTTCAAACCACCACAAAGAGGATGGCACAAGGGGGACAATGCAGAGGAAGGGGATGACACAAAGGGGACAGAGCAGAGGAAGGGGGTGACACGACGGGGATGACACAAAGGGGATGATGCAGACGAAGGGGACAACAGCTATTATGTGAGCCTACCAGGAATGCAGCCCTGCTCAACTTGCTGTTTACAAATAGAGAAGGGCTGGTGGTGTGGTGGTTGGAGGCTGCCTGGGGTCCAGTGACCATGAGATAATTGCGTTTTCAATATATGGTGCAACCAGGAGGGGCAACACCAAAACCGCCACCCTGGACTTCCGAAGGGCAGATTTTGGCTTATTCAAGGAACTAACTCAGAAAGTTCTTTGGGAAATAGCCCTTAAAAACAAAGGGGTCCAGGGAGGCTGGACTGACTTCAAGAAAGAACTCTTGAAGGCACGGGAAAAGGTTGTCCTAATGCACCAGAAGAGGAGCCGACGAGCGAGACAACCAGACTAGATGGACAAGGAACTTCCTCTTCTTCCTCCTCTTCTTTCTTCTTCTCCTTCTCCTTCTCCTTCTCCTTCTCCTTCTCCTTCTCCTTCTCCTTCTCCTTCTCCTTCTCCTTCTCCTTCTCCTTCTCCTTCTCCTTCTCCTTCTCCTTCTCCTTCTCCTCTGATTCATCTGCTTGCACCTTGTCATCTTCTTCTTCATCCCCATCCTCTTCCTCTGTATCCTTCCCACATTCTCCCCTAACCTGTGATTTACTCACCATCCCACCCATGCCTATCCATGTCCTCCCCAATCACATCATATTCTAACCAAGCCCACCGTCTTCCTTCCAAGCCCACCATGTTCTTCTCACAAAAGAAAAAGCGAAAGAAGAGGAAATGTCTGATGCAACACAAAAGAGGGTGATACAGAAGATGACAATGAGGACAATGTAAAAGGAGGACAACAGCCATTTTTAACCAAGCCCACCATCTCCCCAAATGTACTCCGCACATGTGTTCCCATCCTCACTCTTGTTCTCCCCAAGCCCACCCACCTGGTTCTCCCCAAATCCATCATCGTCTCTCCAATTAATTTTCTTCTTCCTCTTCTAAATCAGTTTTTGTCTCTTCTTTTCCTTTGTCTTCTTCTGTTTCATCTGCTTATACCTTGACATCCTCTTCTTCATCCCTGTCTTCTTCCACAGCACCCTTCCCATGTTGTCCCCTAACCTGTCATGTACTCACCATGCCCACCCATACCTACTCATGCCCTCCCCAAGCACATCGTTTTCTAATCAAGGCCACAGTCTTCCCTCCAAGCACAGCATGTTCTCCTCAAAGAAGAAAAGGGAAAAGAATAGGAGGGGCCCAACACAAGAAGGACAACACAGCAGGAAGAAGAAGAGGAAGAAGAAGGGCCCAAAGCATAAGGGGACAATACAGAAGAGGATCACAGTATCACAGTATCACAGTGTATCAGAGGTAGGATGGGACCTCAAGAGATCATCGGGTCATAGAATCACAGAATTATAGAATTAACAAGGTTGAAAAAGACCTCAGAGATACTCAAATCCAGCCTATCACCCAGCACCTCATGACTAACTAAACCATGGCACCAAGTGCCACATCCAATCCTTTTTTCAACACCTCCAGGGACGGTGACTCTACCACCTCCCTGGGCAGCACGTTCCAATGGCAGATCACTCTTTCTGGGAAGAACTTTCTCCTCACCTCCAGCCTAAACCTCCCCTGGTGCAGCTTGAGACTGTGTCCTCTTGTTCTGCTGCTGGTTGCCTGGGAAAAGAGACTAACCTCCACCTGGCTACAACCTCCCTTCAGGTAGTTGTAGACAGCAATGAGGTCTCCCCTGAGCCTTCTCTTCTCCAGGCTAAACAGTCCCAGCTCCCTCAGCCTCTTCTCACAGGACTGTGCTCCAGACCTCTCCCCAGCCTCATTGCCCTTCTCTGGACACGTTCAAGTGTCTCAATATCCTTCTTAAATTGAGGAGCCCAGAACTGGAGACAGTACTCAAGGTGTGGCCTAACCAGAGCTGAGTACAGGGCAGAATGACTTCCCTGCTCCTGCTGGGCAGCCTTCAGCATCTTTGTGGCTCTGTGCTGGACTCTTTCAAGCAGTTCTCTGAGGTCCCTCTCAAACTGAGGGGCCCAAACTGGACATGATATTCCAGATGTGGCCTCACCAGGGCAGAGGAGAGTGGGAGGAGAACCTTTCTTGACCTTCTCACTACAGCTCTTCTACTCCACCCCAGGATGCCATTGTCAATTCACATCCACCTCACTCCCCTAGCATCCAGCACACACTTAAGTTTATCTATAAGTAAGCGTGCAGTGGCAGAGTGTGGCAGATGCTTTCCTGAGACCAAGATAAACCACATCTACTGCTCTGCCATCATCTATCCAATTGTTTATGTCTTCATGAAAGGCTGTCAAGTTGGACAAATTTGACTTTCCCCTGGTAAAGCCATGTTAACTGCTCCTAACGGCCTTCTTATCCTTGATATGTCTTGAAACCCCATAGTGGAGTCTCCTTCTCTGGAGACTTTCAAAACCCTTCTGGATGAATTCCTGTGCAGACTACACTAGGTGACCCTGATTTGGCACAGAGGTTTGACTTGATGAACTCTGGAGGTCCCTTCCAACCTCTAATATTCTGTCATTCTGTGAGACTGTGCCAAGGAAAAGTTGTTCCATCACCTTCCCAGGGGTGTAGGTGAGGCTGACTGGTATGTGATTATCTTGGTCCTTCTTCTTGCTGCTTTTGAAGACTGAAGTGACATTTGTTTTCCTCCAGTCCTCAGGCACCTCTCCTGTTTCCCATGACACGCCAAAGATGATGGAGAGTGGCCTAGCAATGTCTTCCTCCTCCTGTATGCTGCATCTCCACACTGGAGCTCTGAAAGGAGTTATCCACCAAGGCAGCCTTGTCCTTATCCTTTGGATGGAGTGGTGGAAGCCCCATCCCTGGAAACACTCTGGGCCAGGTTGGATGGGGCTCTGAGCAACCTGATCTAGTTAAAGTTGTTCCTGATTGGTGTATTGGGGTTGAACTAGATGACCTTTAAAGGTCTCTTCCAACCCAAACCACTCCATGATTTTATGATTCTACTTTGTTTCCAGAGTATTGGGAAGGTTGCTGTCCTTAAAAGGCTTCCCAGAGCTCCTGTTCTTTCACATTCCCAGGTCCAACACATCCAATAACACTGCTGACATTTCTTGTTGCACACCCGCAACAGGGTTTTTAGTATGCCTTACTGAGCAACTGACTTTTTTTCCCTTGTTTACAGCTGATTTCTTGTATTACTTGTTATGTGAATGTCAGGTTTTAAAATGTAATAATCACTTAACATCATTTGAACCTTAATATTCCCTGGCTGAGAAGGCACTGAAGCTATGTGCAAATAAAACGTGTTCACGCTGCCTAATTCCTATCAGAGTTACGGCACAGTTCCACAGTATCTCTGCTGGATGAACCAGAACTGGCACATCTATTGATTTCTACCAGCTGTTTTCTGCCAATTCCAGTTCCTGACAGGTAGCAAGCTGTGTAGCTGGCAGCAGAGAATCTCAAACAGTTCAAATATGCCCCAGGGAGGGCAATTGCTTACCCTAAGCCCATCAAGGAATTGCTATTATGCTTTGTGAGATACATATATATCCACCACATCTGTCTCCTATTATTTGTGCTCAGAACTGACAAAGGATTGAGATAAACATGTGCCTTTTTAATGCTGCACAAGAGCAAGGTGCTTGTAAAAGACAAATATCATAGGCACCTCTGTGAATAATTTCATAATGAAGATTATTTTGTATATTCTATGAAATGTTTCTCTAGCCGAGCCATACTTTAGCTATAAAACCCCAAACCATCCATTTAAATACCAAGACAGCCTATTCAAGTACTTTACATCTAAATTTGTTCATTTTCATCTGGTGCTTTGACAGTCTCACAACACAGTACAAGCAGCTTTAATCTGGGGACCTGCTGCCTTCTTCAGTTCCTTTTTAATTTCTCTGAGAGCTGTCCTTACAAAGATTGAACCAACCAAAGGATGCTGTAAAATGCCTTCTGAAACATTAATGGGTTTGAAGCAAACAACCATGGCTTGACAAGCTGCTTCTCCTCAAATGAACCATGCAACTGACCATGTTCAGGCTCCTGTCTTATTTCATACACAAAGAGCTTTGCCTTTACTTTTGTGATGAGGTAAAAGCTGTTTGGTGATGTAGGCCAGATGATGAGCGGTGAATTTTTGAGCCATGATGATGTAGTTGTTTGTGATTCCTTGTTCTTCTCCATGTTTCTTCAGGTAAAAGTGAGGTGATAAACTCAAAAGATGCTTTATGCCCACAGCTTCTTTAGAAGCAAATAGGAGATGAAGGATGAACAGTACTTGAGAAAGTGAGCTTTATTAGGTAAAACAGAGACATGTTCTGGCAGAAATATTAATATGTCTCTGTGGGAGAGCTTATTTTGGTAGCAGTCTTGCAGGTCTCAAAACCTGTCCAGTGAGTGCACTTTTAAGATCTTGAATCACTTGACAGCCATTAATAGAAATTCCTGGTTCATCTCCAGCCTAAAATTACAGTACGAGATCAGGCATTTGAAGTAGAAATATGCAGGTGGCTTCTATCTAATGAGATGTTACTGTATCTAGCAGGTCAATATCTGGTATTATGCAGAACAGAAATGTTCAGAAAGCTGCCTGTTGGCTTCATTTAGAGCTGTTCATGTTCAGAGCACCAGCACTTGTAAGTAATGTGGATTTTTTTTATTTATTTATTTTTTTTGTGCTTGAAGGCTCAGCAGAGAGTGCAGATGCTCACTTTGTAACTGATTTGGAGTGACAGGGGTTTAGTGTAGCCCTGCAGTTACTGACCTGAAGCATTCATGATTCTGTGCCTTAAGCAAGAAGGAATAAATTATTCTACTACCTTTCACTGTCATTTTAAATCTGCAAAGGAACTGTGCAGTATAAAAACTTTAAGACTGTGATTCTATTGTTAACATATGATTTCTTTAAATGAGCTGTCAAAGATTAAAACAAGCTGTTGCCCAGTGCAAGTGTTGTTATTATTTTTTCAATCAGAAACCAATAAAACATTTTATAACTGAATTCTAAAGCACATTTGTTAATTACAGTGATCATATAGTCTTTCAAATGCTAATGGTCTGACTCAATTTTCACTTTGTTTAGTTGTGTTAGAAGTTATGATTAAAGAATGGTATAGCTTTATAGTTGTTTCACTGCCATCTGTGTGCACCAGGCAATAACTATGTACAGATGGTTGTGATTCAGAGACAGGTTGCCACATGCAAAAAAAGTATGTTTCAGTTATTTTAATAAGATTTATTGCAGCAGTCACAGTTAAATGCTTGAACCTTAATGATAATTGCTACTAATCCTTCAAGAAAAATGATCAGAGTTCAGTAAACCACAAGGAGCAGATTTTGCTGTAAACTTCAGAAACATCTCACCATGAAGGTATGCTTCACATTTTCATTTTGCATCTGCTCCCCCTCCCCTTTCTTTCTAGATCATACATTCCCATACCTTTTCTGTGGCAGCATTTGGTATGAAAATGCAAAAGATCATTCTCTCATCTTCTGTTTTACTTCCCAGGTATTGATATTTATGTTGAAACACTTGGAGACTCCTGAATTAATTTAAATATATGGGAACAAATCTGGCAGTAAAACCAGACAATATCTTACAGGTCTCTCAGTTCCTCATTAGTGACTGGGCTACATTCAAACCCTGAACACAACCTTTGCTTCCATTTCTCTGATGGAAGTAGTGATGTAGATTCCGGGTTTGGATCGACATCATGCATCAGTATTTGGCTTCTGTACTCAAAAGTCACTTCTGAAATACGAAAGTCCAGGCCAAGACCTAAAGAACCTTTGTAGTATCCTAAGGATTTGCAAACATAGCCTTTATGAATTGGCAAGAGGAAGAAAGTCCTGTGTGTGACCTCCCAGCAGTATAGCCAGGATATGTGTTTGTGTCTGAGAGATTTCTTCAGCCTCAACGCTTCAATGCTCTAAGAGGTCTAATTTTTCCTCTTTATTTTTAGCTTAGGCTTAGGCTATTCTTTACCTTCTATTGGACAGTGAGTTTTTAAGCTAAATATATGAGTATTTGTGCATGTGTAGGATTGTTTGTGCTTATACACTTCAGTATATCTGTAAGAATATATGTAATATAGAGAATCATAGAATCAGCCAGGTTGGAAGAGACCTCCAAGATCATCAGGTCCAACCTATCACCAAACACCATCTAATCAACTAAACCATGGCACTGAGTGCCTCATCCAGTCTTATTTTGAACACCTCCAGGGACAGCAACTCCACCACCTCCCTGGGCAGCCCATTCCAATAGCCAATCTCTCTTTCTGGGAAGAATTTCTTCCTAACATCCAGCCTAAAGCTCCCCTGGTGCAGCCTGAGACTGTGTCCTCTTGTTCTGCTGCTGGTTGCCTGGGAGAAGAGCCCAACCCCCACTTGGCTATAACGTCCCTTCTGGTAGTTGTAGACAGCAATGAGGTCTGCCCTGAGCCTCCTCTTCTCCAGGCTGAACACCCCCAGCTCCCTCAGCCTCTCCTCATAGAATCATCAAATCACAGAATGATTTGGGTTGGAAAGAACTTTCAAAAGGTCATCTAGTAGAACCCTTCTGAAGTCAACAAAAGCATCTTCAATAGACCAGGATGTTCACAGCCCTGTCCAACCTGACTTGGAATGTTTCCAGGGATGGGGCATCTACTAGCTCTCTGGGCAACCTGTGCCACAGTTTTATCACCCTCACTGTTAAAAATGCCTTCCTCCTATCTGGTCTATAACTACATATTATGTCATCTAAATCTATACAGTATGCCATCCTAATAATAGATAGACTTAAATAGCCAGTCAAGAAACTATTACTGAGATTTTATTTCAGTTTGATTCCTCAGTTGGTGTTAATTTTGACAGGCATCTTTTTTTTGTTGTTGTTGTTGGGTTTTGATGATTTTGTTTGTTTGTTTGCTTGTTTTTGTGATTGGCCCAAGATCTGACATGCAGCTGATAAAGGGAAGGATGTGAGTGCCTAAAAACACCAGGAAACCATAAAAACGATGCCAATTTATTTTTAAGTCCCCATCATGGTTTGAAATTCACCTGTGATCTTACAGGACATCTAGAATAATAATGCACAGAAAAAGTGCCATAGATGCTAGACATCCACCTTGAAGGTTTCAGGAAGCAAAATGGTCACTGTGACATGATTTTTCTGCTCTCTGTTGTTGAGTTTGTTCTGTTAACTCCTATCACCAGGCACACTGTCCATTGCCATGAGTAGTCACCAAGACATGACAGCTGCTGTGGACCTATTATTTACTAGCAGCTTGCTGTACCCTTAGTGTCGAGTGATTCAATATATTTTGCAAAGTAGTGAGTTTATTAGTGTCTAAACTCTAAAGTAATTGGAGTAGAATGTAAAAGAAGCATGTTTTCCCTTTCCTCTTTCTTGCGTGTGACCTCTTTTTCTTTTGTGAGACTCTCTTGCTTTGCAGATGAATTTCAGGACTAGAAAGAAAAAAAAATAAAAAAGTGGGAAAAAAAAAGGGCAGCAAAAAATGACCTTTTCTCTCATCTTTCTGTATCTTGTGAAATACAGTTTTGCAGTGCCCCAAGGTGAGGAAGGTTGTCACTTTTTGTCTGTGTGCATTATTGTTCTCTGCCACCATGAAGTTGCATTTAAGGGGAAGGGTGCTAAATTCTATTTTCACTCTAGGCTGTGATGAAACAGACTGAGAAGCCACTTCAGTTTCTGGATTGTTGACTTTCTTGTTGCTGGTTTAAGGAAAATAATAATAATAATAATAAAAAAATTACTAAAGAGAATTTTTTTAACAGTCTCCTAGTAGCTGGTAAAAACAAATATTTACAGGTATTTTGGCCTCCAGAATAATTCTTCCTATATTCTCAGCTGTGTTAAGAGCAGTAAATATTTTATTTCTTTTTCAGACTGAGAATATTTTAAAATAAATGTCTTAATGGTGAGCACTGAAATCACTTAGTCAGTGGTTGCTTAGGCATTTTAATACTGTGTATAATTTTTTATTAAAGATGCTCCCCTGGATGAAAGAAGACTCTTTTTTTTTTTTTTTTTTTTGGTTGACCCCCCCCTGGCTGTTTAAGATAAAAAGCAATGTTAAGAAAGACTTTAAACACACTTTGAATGCTTTAAGGCACACCTGAAGAAGCTGGAACTGAAGCAGCTTCAAGTAAAGGACAGCAGAATGCACTTTCCTCTTAGGGTTGTTGTTTGGTCTTTGCCATCTGCCAGCATCTTCCACCGGCTACTCCTGTAGTTATTGAGAGGTTTGGCTTTCCAGTTTGGAGAAGTGAATGCTGTGGAGGAAGAGAAGTATGCTAACCCTGCCAAGATTCTTAATCTAATTCCTCCTGCCCAGGAATCAGATAATTTTAATGGCTGCTTTGGACCATCAAACCTATGCAGAGCAGATGGGAGGTGTCTTGAGCTCCATTAGGAGTAAATGGTAAAACTGCTCTGTGTTTCCTTGACTTGTGCTGCATGCACAACGTGCTGCAGATCAGCAAATCTAGTGGTAAGAACCAAGCAAAGCAGGCTATAAATTGCACAAGGGTTAGCTGTGCTGTTAGGAGACAGCAGGTCTGTGATGAGGAAGTTCTGGGAACACTGACTGTCCAACTGGAATTTTCCAGCCATACTGGCCGTTGAGCTTAAAGTCAAATTCTAACCCAGGATATTTAAGAGGTTTTAAATGAGCATGCAGGGACTCCAGAGAAGAACTGCATCCTTTTCTGTCCTAGCCTTACCTGCTGTGTGTCTGTCTCTATGTACAATAGTCTATAAATATGTGTGAGCATCTGTTACTGTATTCCTTCCCATCTTCCCTCCACAAGCCAAGATTTCCATAGTCTGCTGCCATGGCACTTGAATATGACATTTTGAATGCATGAAGTGCAAAAGCATGACATTTTGAATTAGAAATTAATTTAACAAACGTGTCTGTGGAAAAAAAAAATAAAACCACGTTTGGATCCTCAAAATTTGTCGAATGATATTTTGAAAAGTTAAAAAGAAATTGCACTAAATGAACCAAGGAAAGTTTAATGCAAAAGTTAAGGGGAAAAACCTTCACCACTTGGGAGACATCATGAGCCTGGGAGAGAGGACATGAATCTGATGAATGACATTAGGAAAGTCACTGCTTAGTGCTGCTTTCATTCTTCTTCATCCTTTCCCATTTAAATTCCTTTTGGGGCAAAAGCACCATGGGGAATCTCCAGTGGTTGCCCAGTTTCAGTTGCAAACTTCCATTGCAGTGGTCCCTGCAAACTAAGGTAGTATAAGCAACAATTATTTACCATTTCTGGGTTGCTGTAGGAAGTTAAAAATAAGTTAGTTGAGGTTGGGCAAAGTTGTCAAATTATGTAAGTACGCAGATGGAAATGATTTGCAAATTCAATTGGCTTGTGACAAAAATTGATGCAAATAAGTACATATATATTTAGTTATACCACATGTCACACAGAAGCTCAAGATGGGTGACCTTGGTTATTAGATTGGCCTGTTCTAGACTGAATGAAAACCAAGGCATTCCCTATGTACTATTTTAAGGATTTTTTGGGGTACTTTTTGAAAATGAATATTTGAAAGGGATTAAGTTACAAGATCAAGTTCAAAGCTCAAAAGTGGATGCCAGTCCTGGTTTTAGATCCATAATAATGGAAGTAAACTGTACTAAGGCCTCATTAAGAATAAGCCTTCATGGTCACTGCAGGATTGGAGCCAAATGGTGACAGCAGACAAGGAAAAAAGGTAAAGACTTTACATGTTCGGTGGCACCAGAGGTTTTTCTTCAGACCTTGAAATCACACAGTGTTTCTGCTTCTTCAAGGGACTGTCAATGTGCCTTACTCTAAGATCTCTTACCTCTCTGGGATGGCAGCAGTGGACAGGATTTGTCTCTTTCACTACTGGAGAAGCAGGGAAGCAGTTCTTTGAGAGTCAGAAAGCATCTCTGCCTCTTCCTGTGAGAAGAGTAAGAGCTATTGTGTACCTACTCTTTTGATCCTTTCCCACCCCATCCCCCCTCCCCCATTTTATTTTCTTTCTGTAATTCAGGATTTCACAGTGTGTTTTAGAATAAGGAGTTTCAATGAGATCATTAGGGTGATTTCACTTTGGGTGACTTCTTCAGTGGAGGTCTTCTCCCAGGCTTCTGCACATTCCTCTGCGTTGCTGTGAACTGTTCTAGCACACCGTGGTCTGACATTTGATGCATGTGTAACATCAGCATCCCTCATTATTGCACAATGTACAGTGGAGTAATATATTCATGTTTATTAATTTAAAATCCTGCTTGCTATGAGCAGTAATATCACTTAGCTACAGTCATTTTCCACTTCATTTGGTATCCTACTAATTTTAACTGCATGAGATTATTTGCTAGTCTGTCAGCTAAACCTTATATCTCCTTTGTGTTTTTTTTTAATTAAATTCCTCTTTCGTTTCTTTTTTTTTTTTTTTTTTTTGCCTAAAAGTACTGATAGAATCATATGAGATTTTATTATCTGACCCTTTTGAGTCCTCCTAATCTTATCCCAAATATTTTCTTTGTCTCTGTATGCAAACAATGTGTGCTTCACAAGCTGTACACCTTCTCTACAGGAGCAATGCTGGTCTTTCTTAGTTTGCTTTGATATCAAGGTTCCTTCTTTACCTCCTTGCTCCCAGCCTTAGTCACAGAATCAGAGTGGTTGAGGTTGTAAGGGACTGCTGGAGGCCATCTAGTCCAATCTCCCTGCTCAAGTAGGACTCCCAGTGTTGGTGGCATAGGACCACATCCAAGTGTCTTTTGAACAGCTCCAAGGATGAAGACTGCATAGCCTCTTTGAGCAGCCTATTCCAATGTTTGGTCACCCTCACAATGAAAAAAGTGTTCCCTGATGTTCAAAAGGAGCCTCTTGGCCTCTATTTTACTCTTGTTGCTTTTGGTCCTTTCACTGAGAACCACTGAACAAAAGCCCATCTCAGTCCTTTTTCTATCATCCCTCCAGGTATTTGTACATATGGATAAAACCTCCTGAGCCTTATGATGAGCCCTTTAATCCCAGATCTCTGAGTCTTTCCTGACAGGAGAGGTGCTCAAGTCCTTTAGTCATCTCAGTGGCCACTATTGAACTTTGTCCAGTCTGTCCATGTCTTGTACAGGGGAGCCCAGAACTGCACCCAGCACCTGTGTACTCCTGCTTCTACTGTGTCCCCTGTTCACTATCTTCTTTTTTTAATTTATATATTTTCTAATATACTTTTGTTGTTTGTGCTGTCTGCAGGCCACTTTCTGCCTCCTCCCATATTGTAAGTGAGACTGGAGAAGGGGTTTGGAAATCTTCTGGAGCCTGAGAAGTGATGACTGCCAACTGACATGAAGGTGAGAAGCAAAAGGCCAAAATAAAACCCCATACAGAGCTTGAGAAATTGTTTGATTATAGGGCAAGCAAGAAATTTTACTACTGAGGATGTTGATAAAATATGTTTGCCAGTAGAAATTGCAAAATATTTGCAGAAAATTGCAGATTTTTATTTTAAATTTATTTTCTTTTACATCTCTACTTACCACCCCCAGCCTAGCTCTTATCCTCATGTTTTCAAGAAAAAAGCTTATACTTTTACTACAATTAATCAGTTTTGAAGCATTTTAAATGCTAGTCATTCAAGGTATTTGATAATCTTGTGGGGTTTGGTTTCACCAACAATCTTATTAGAAGGGGGTTTGAATTTTTAATAACAGGGTGTCAGGGGCAAAGGGAAGCCCAGAGAATTGCAAGTAACATATAGCTCTGAATTCTTCTGAACCAGGAAATGATACAAATCTTTTCTGCTAAACTTACTAGAGCTACACATCCTGACTTCTATTTCAAGGGAGGAAAAAAAAAATAAGAGAGGGTCATACAGAGGTCAAAAAAGCAAGCTCATTAAGTGTGGAAACTGAAGCAGGCTGCTCTGCATGTTCAGGATGTCTAATCATCCCAGAATGACACAAATTCATGCAACCTCTCTGTGTAACAGCTACCCAGAGAATCCTGCTATTTCTTGTTCTCATTCTTCTTCTATACTGCATCTCAGTAAGATGGTGTCAGCTTTTCTGGATGCTGCTGTCCTCCAGGACTTGCAAAACTGCTTCTGTTCCTCAGACTTGTTTCCTTCTATTTATCTGATTCTCTCATCGTTTTATGGTACCTTCATAGACAGCCTCAAGATCAAATTCAGTGTGTTAAAACAGAGTATCTCTATACATGAAATCACCCAGGCCTTTTTATTCCTGCAGGTAGCATTGATTTGCTATGGTTGTCTTTGCACTCTTGGAGGAGTTGAAGTTTTTCTGTTTTTCCCTTGGTGATCCCATTTGTAAATCTACCTACCACTGTCACTGAGAGCAACACATTATTTGGGTTCAGTTATTTTCTCTGCAGGGTACTCCATCCCCCTCATCTCTCTTGTCGATGCTGCTTTCTTCCACTTCATCAAAAGCCTATCCTTCAACTGACCTGCCCACATCATGCCATCTTCCAGTTGTTTTTCTGGCTTTGCACTGTGTTTTGGTCTTAAGTTTCTTTCACAGTAGTGTTTGAACCTAGCTATCAGATGTCACTGCTTAACCTTAAGGCTATTTCTAGCCTTAATTTTTGCAGATTGTTTGGATCCATTGAGGTTGTTGGTTTGTTTGGTTTTTTTTTTTTTGTTTGTTTGTTTCTGTTTTGGGTTTCCCTACAATATATTCTCTAGTTCTGTAAGCCAAAACTTCCTTTCTCCTTGTTTGTTCAGAAGACTTCTCTTCCAATGTAAGTGCTTTCAGCCAAAAGTTTTCTTTGCCCCATGACAATATAAAGCAGGAAATAAGAAAAGGACCAAGGCAAGAAATTTGAAAAACATGTAGTTCAGCTAAGAGCATCTCTGTGAGGGGGAAAAGCTGAGAGACCTGGAGCTGTTTATCCTGGAGGAGAGCAGGCTGAGACTGGGAGATGTCCTCCTTGCTCAGCAAGAGCTAGGGAGCTTGTGGGGAAGGCAAGAGGATGAGATCAGTTTTTTTGCTGTGGTACCAAATAACAGGACAAGGGCCAACAGGCAGACACTGGAATCCATGAGGTTCTGTCTAAACAGAAGAAAATTCTTTGGTGTGAGGGTGCTGGAGCCCTGGAGCAGCCTGGCCAGAGTGGAGTCTCTTTCTCTGGAGAGATTCCAACTCCACCTGGCCATTGTAATCCTGGGCAAGCTGCTGTGCGTGCCCCTGTTTTAACAGGGAGGTTGAACTGAATGATCTCCAGAGATCCTTTCCAAAACTCACCATGATGGGATTCAGTGATTGCCTGATTATTCAGGCATTTACTAGATTCAGGACTGAAGAAATAAGCTGCTGTCTGACATGTTTATTTCTAAAGGTTAGGATTTCTGGAGACTGGAGGACACTTCCAACCCCCACCATGATGGGGTTCTGGGATGCTGTAAGAGAAGACATGAACAATTCTAATAAACTGTCTAAGTTTACAGTTTTAAGGTCTTCTCTACATGCCCTGTTCTACCTCGTTTTCATCTGAGTGAGAAATAAAATTAGATCATAAAATCTTCCTGGCACTGGTGATATCATTTATTTGTTTTTTAATGTACTTAGCCCAGCATGTAAATAACCACGTTGTAAAACATGTACATTCTTTTTTGTTTTGTTTTGTTTTGTTCTTTTCCCCCCTTTGTTTTTGTTTTATAAAGATACTTCCAAAAGAATCATGAATCATATAAAGCCTTATTTCAGCTCCTGATTTTGAACTGGCTGTAACATCTCATCTGTTCAAGCCTGCTTTCCTTACCTTTTAAGTTATCTTTAATTGTCGATGTGTTGTCACAATTATTGTTTTTTAGACTTTAGAGAAATATTTTTGCAATAGATTGACCTTAATAGGTCTTTTTCCCCCCAAAATACAGACTTTTAAACAGAAAACAAACAAATTCGAACAATTTTTGGGTTGTTCACTGAATGCTGCTAAGGGAAAATGCCTTTTCACCAGTTGACCTGTGTTGTTTATTCCCAACAAGGATCTTACCATGAGCACAAAGACAAGTTGGAAGGGGTCACTTTGTCCTCATATATTTCCATTCATTTTTCTTGCATATTATTGTACAATTGATTAGCATAACCAGCCATGGTGTTGCACGAAATATATCCAAGAATTTCAGTCTGATCTGAGTTAGTGTAGAGCCATGGATCAATGCTGATAAGGAACTTTTTGTTAACTTGAAGCCTGGAGGGAAGAGATGAATTGGGTTGTTGTGTATTTGCATTGTTGGCACCCACCATGGCAGAGTGAAAGTATGGCTCTTTAAAGTAAATTTTTCTATCTTTTGGAAAATATTTCAGTGAGATGTCAAAGGTGAGTAAAAACAATAGTATGGAAACAGAGGAGAGGAGAGGAGAGGAGAGGAGAGGAGAGGAGAGGAGAGGAGAGGAGAGGAGAGGAGAGGAGAGGAGAGGAGAGGAGAGGAGAGGAGAGGAGAGGAGAGGAGAGGAGAGGAGTGGAAATTTGAGGTGCTTGTCCATGACTTTGGGAGAGTCATTCTTCTTTTATGGAAAATTAATGTATTACATTATTGTGTCTTAAATGCATGCTTTTTATATCCCTACTTCAGAACAATTCCTGTTTTTCACATGCTCTGTATTATTTGCTAATATTTCCCTGTTTTCTGTAGGTGTATTTATTCATTTTAAGAAGAAGAAACACTCATATTTTCCTTGCAGTGTAAAACTGGTTGAAAAAGACGTATTCAGTAAAAAACGTACTAGAACTACAGATTGTTGATTCTTTCTTTCACAAAACTCAAATAGGTTTTATCCACCTCCTGACTGACTATTCCAAATTTCAAAGCAAATTATGATAATTGAAAGGCTCAGGACTTAAAAGGAACGTGGATAGAGTTTCACATTAACAGGGAAAATCTGTGCAACGCTGAGTGCCCTGTGAGACTCAGTTTGCTGCCTGTCTGAGGTGGCTGTTGTAAAGGGGTCATCACTTTCAATGGAAACCCATGGTGATGCTTCCAAAGATGGTCAGTTCAGTGGCAATGATGCTAAACTAAAATGTTCTTCACAGAATCACAGAATTATTGAGGCTGGGAAAGACCTCTGAGATCATCAAGTCCAGCCTATGCCCTAACACCACCACATCAGCTAAACCATGCCACCAAGTGCCACATCCAATATTTTGCTAAAGTCCTCCAGTGATGGTGACTCCACCACCTCCCTGGACAGTCCATTCTGGTGCCTAATCAGCCTTTTCCATGAGGAATTGCTTCCTAATATCCAACCTAAACCTCCCCTGGTGCAGCTTCTTACCATGCTCTCTCACCCTGCCACAAGGTGCCTGGGAGAAGACCCTGACCCCCACCTGACTGCAACTTCCTTTTAGGTAGTTGTAGAGAGTGATAAGGTCCCCTCGAAGTCTCCTCTTCTCCAGGCTGAACACCCCCAGCTGCCTCAGCCTTTCCTCATCAGACTTTCCCTCCAGGCCCCTCTCCAGTCTGGTTGCTTTCCTCTGGACCTGCTCCAGCACCTCAATGTCCTTCCTGAAGTGAGGGTCTCAGAGCTGCACACAGTACTGGAGTGAGTGCTGTGCTCATCAGTGCTGAGCACAGGAGCAGAATTCCATCCCTAGTCCTGCTGGCCACACTGTTCCTGATTCCAAGATGCCACTGTGCCACCTGGGCACACTGCTGGCTCATGTTCAGGTGCTGTCAATCAGAACCCCCAGGTCCCTCTCAGCTGGGCTGCTCTCCAGCCACTCATCCCCCAGCCTGTAGCACTGCATGGGGATATTGTGGCCAAAGTGCAGGACCCTGCACTTGGCCTTGTTAAACTTCATACCATTGATAATGATGGGGAGATATAACTTTATCTGCTTTGATTTGTGGTTTAAATACAAAGACTTCTGAGTATCTCCGAATGGACAGCTACCAAAAGGGAGCCTTTTGGCTGGACAGCTGGATGGGTAAAGGTTTGGGCACTTTGTGGGAACTTTCTCTTCACAGCTAGCCATGGGGAATACGTTCAAAATATGGAATGATGGTGAATTTCCAAGGAAAAGGAGCCTTAAGCATTCAAAGGCATATGCAATGCCATCATATCTCTGTAGTTAACTTATCCTGCAAGCAATAAAGCTGATATTAAATATTTGGCTTTATTCCAGCTTCTGAGAGAAAACTTAAGGGAGATTACAGCCTTTAATTCCAATGTACAAGTTTTTTTGCTGATTTTTTTCCCCTGTATCCTTGCATACATCCTTACTCTAAAGGATAGGTTTATGAAGCAATTCATACTTATAAAGTAACCCAAGAGGCTTGAGTACTCTTAATAAGCTTTGTGTATTGGTATGCATTATATTATACAAAGCATCCAAATCTTTTGGCTGTTACAACCAAAATACACATTCTGCTTAGACTATTTTTGTTTAAAAGGTTTACAGGGCTTTCACTTTCCTCCCCTCCTCCCATCACTTTTCTCATTTATACTCTGTGCTTGAGGCTTCTTAAGGCAAGCTGAGAGAATAATCTGCTCACTTTAATTAATTTCAATGGGAACTGTGTGGCTAAATCCCTTAGTTTGAAAATATCAGCCAGTTTTTCTACCTGCACTGACTTTCTTCTGTAGTTAGAGACTTAATTTTTCTCGGCCCTAACCTTACATCTACTCTGCACTTGTGTCACTAACTCCATAAGGCAATGAGCAACAAAAAACAGGCCCAAAGGGGCCTGGGGAGATTAATGTATTTTTTTTATGGGTAAAGTAGATGTTTTTGCCTTTTTATGCGTCTTATCTATATGTAGTGGGACCTCTTGGCTTTTCTCTACAGGACTTCTATTCTGGAGGATGCTACCAGGAAATAAAGGTCTTGGGTTTTTTGACATGTCTTTAACAATGGAAGGAAGGCCACAGCAGGTTGACATTTATTTAGATATTTTTAAAACAAAGTACCAGATGAGATATGATCCAGAAATATCAACACGTTTAGCAAACTTTTTTCTGTCATTTTAAAAATCATTGTGATTTTTTTTTGTTATTTCCTTTCTCCACCTGTTTTTTTTTTTTTATCCCCACCTTCAAGTCTAAACAGCAAACAATATTACACTGATCCACACTTCCTCAACATTAAGTGGGAGAAAGACCATCAGCCATCAGAATCAAAGTCCCCATGCATCTCACAGTCTAGGGGAGAGGCTTTGTCTGAGTGGCAGAAGTGAGGAAGGCAACACCTTGGCTTGGTAGGTTTTTTGCTGTGTCATTTCTGGTGTAAACCTCTCTTAACATCTTGAAACTGCCTCTCTGAGAAGACTCCTGCAGCTTGGAGCTAAGATCGGAATTTTCTCATCTGCTGAATGGATTTTTTTTTTTTCCCTTCTATGGGGAAAAAATTTTAAGTGTCTGAGCAATGTAGAAGCCTAAATCCCATTGAATGTCACTTGGAATAAAATTATCAAAAGCTCTTTTATTCTCAGAGCTTATACTTGTCAAATGAACAATCTGCCATGGCTGTCACAAATCATCTCTTCTAGACTCATTTTCACATCTAATTTCCTAATAGGAAAAAAAATAAAAAGAAAGGAAAAAAAAATCAGCAGAATATAGTCCATGTTCTTTAAGGGGTAAGTGGTCAGGAAATAGTGTGTTTTGCTAGGCAGACCTCACACAGCTCTTCATCTCTAATATGTTAAAAGATATTCTTTTGGGCCACTTGACCTTTTTGTTATGCAGATATTCTTGCAAGAATATTGTGGCAAATTGAATTTGCCTTGACACTCCTGCTCCATTCTGGCAAAATGACACAAAATCCATACTGTACCCATTAATGTCAGACTAACACATACTTGTTGCTGCAGGTTTTACTGTTATTGCTATTCCCTCAGCTCTCCTTTGTACCCCAAGGTACGTGCCTAAAAATAAAACTTTGTGACTCGTAAGATATATTTGGCCTGTGCATAGGCAGGTAGAAACAGGTAGAAAGGAATATGATGGCTGAAATGGCCACAGAATAATCTGCTAATGGCGTGTATCTGCTCCTCTGACCTACAGAGATCATCACAGAATGGCTTGATTTGGAAGGGATCTTCAAGCTCATCTAGTTCCAACACCCCTGCCATGGGCAGCAACACCTTCCACTAGACCAGGTTGCTCAAAGCCTCATCCAGCCTGATCTTAAATGCTTCCAGGGATGAGGTGTCCACAGCTTCTCTGGGCAACCTGTTCTAGTGTCTCACCATCCTCATGGAGAACTTTTTTCTAATATCTAATCTAAATCTACTCTGTTCCAACTGCCCCTTGTCCTATCACTACAACTTCTTATTATAAATAGTCCCTCTCCAGCTTTCCTGGTTTTCCTAGAGCCTTCCCTCCTTCAGGCTGAAGGCTCAAGCTGTCTTTGTAGATGAGGTGCTCCAGCTCTCTGATCATGGTTGTGGCCCACCCCTGGAATTCCTTCAGATGCTTCTCAGCTTTACATTGCAACACATCTTTCCTGACCCTACAGTATCATCCTAACTGGTAAAACCTATTTTCTCCAGAGAAATCTGCTTCCTCAGATTCAGACAAGCTAGTTGGGTTCAAAGTGCAATCATTTGCTGTGAGATTAGTCTGTTATGTTCTTAGGTAGATTTTGGTTCTTAATACATTATGAGAAAATTTTCTGGTCCTTCTTGTTTACCAGATGCAAAGTTTGATTTTAAAATGCATCTTTTTTTTTTTTTTTGGGTCAATATTCTGAACCTTATTTACTTATCATTGCTTGTCAGAAATAACTGCCTGCCTGTTTATTGATAACATAACACAATGAATGTCTATTTATCATCTCAGTCTCCCAACATGACCAAACGCTGTATCTCTGTTGCTTATTGTTCCATTTTCTTTGCATTACCTTCAGTTGCTGTATGTTTGGGCAAAAGTCAGTCTGTGGAGAATCTTTGTTGGAAAGATTTGATGTTTCAATGTTTTCAGAAAAAAATGATATATAACATGGAAAATACTGTATAATGGGGTAAGGAAAGGGCTTTTAATGCTCTGAGAAGTATTGTGGCATCTGGATTCTTGTGCAGTCAAGCTATTTCAAAACAAACAAAAAATTAATATGGTTCCTTGATAATTCAGTGGTTATTGTTTGTGGAATAAATAATTCTACATTAGTGGAGAAAGATAACTCATGAAATAATGAGATAAAGCAGATGTCTGCTTTCACCATTGCTTATAGGGAGTTAATAGCACTGCTTTTTAGTATCACTGAAGTGGTAGATCACGAACATTTATATGCACCAAATAACTAAATGCATGTATTCAAATAAATGAATGCCAACAGGCATAGGACTAGCTAAAAGTGTCTGATTATTTTATGTGCAAGTCTAATTTCTGTACACAAACATGCTGGCTTTTTTTTTTTCTTTTTTTTTTTTCTTTATGCATGAGCCAAGTGAACTGGTTTAAAAATATAGTCCACAGGATTACTGAGCTATGGGCCTATACTAATTTCTTAGTCAATAAAAATGTCAATATTTTAAAATTTTCCATATGAATATAGTTTTTTTTAGGATAACTTTGGACTGGTTGAATTGTGGGGGAGGTTGGATGACCTGAGGAATATGCTGTTAGAAGTTGCCTCCTGTTTTTTGGGCTTTTGTTTTCTCAATAGTTTCATATATTTGATTCCAAAACACAGTATCACAGTCTCACAGTATATCAGAGGTTGGAAGGGACCTCAAGAGATCATCAAGAGATCACCACCAGAGCAGGATCACTTAGGTTAGTCTGCACAGGAATGCATCCATGTGGGTTCGAAAGTCTCCAGAGAAGGAGACTCCACAACCCCCCTGGGCAGCCTGTTCCAGTGCTCTGTCACCCTCACTGTAAAGTTTCTCCTCATGTTGAGAGGAAACCTTCTCTGTTCAAGTTTGAACCCATTGTTCCTTGGCTTATCACTGTGAACCACTGAAAAGAGCCTGGCCCCCTCCCCTTGACACCCACCCCTCAGCTATTGATAGACATTGATCAGATCCCTCTCAGTCTTCTCTGCTGCAGACCAAATAGCCCCAGGGCTCTCAGTCTCTCTTCACAGGGGAGGTGCTCAAGTCCCCAAATCTTCTTCCCAGTAGACCCTCCTGAGCTACTTTTGATAACATAAAGGATACTCCATTCCGATTAACACTGAACAGTAATTAACCCTTCCCCAGAAATGGTATATACAAACCTAAGAATCATAGAATCAGCCAGGTTGGAAGAGACCTCCAAGATCATCCAGTCCAACCTATCACCCAGCCCTACCCAATCAACCAGACCATGGCACTAAGTGTCTCATCCAGGCTTCTCTTGAACATCTCCAGGGATGGTGACTCCACCACCTCCCTGGGCAGCACATTCCAATGGGCAATCTCCCTCTCTGTGAAGAGCTTCCTCCTAACATCCAGCCTAGACCTCCCCTGGCACAACTTGAGACTGTGTCCTCTTGTTCTGCTGCTGGGTGCCTGGGAGAAGAACCCAACCCCCACCTGGCTACAACCTCCCTTCAGGTAGTTATTGACAGCAATGAGGTCTCCCCTGAGCCTTCTCTTCTCCAGGCTAAACACCCCCAGCTCCCTCAGCCTCTCCTCACAGGGTTTGTGTTCCAGACCCCTCCCCAGCTTCGTTGCCCTTCTCTGGACACCTTCCAGTACCTCAACATCTCTCTTGAATTGAGGAGCCCAGAACTGGGCACAGCACTCAAGGTGTGGCCTGACCAGTGCTGTGTACAGGGGAAGAATAACCTCCCTGCTCCTGCTGGCTGCACTATTCCTGACCCAGGCCAGGATGCCATTGGCTCTCCTGGCCACCTGGGCACACTGCTGGCTCATGTTCAGCTACTATCAACCAGCACCCCCAGGTCCCTCTCTGCCTGGCTGCTCTCCAGCCACTCTGTCCCCAGCCTGTAGTGCTGCTTGGGGTTGTTGAGGCCAAAGTGTAGAGCCCTGCACTTAGCCTTGATCAATCTCATCCCATTGGCCTCTGCCCAATGAACTGGTCCATGCTTGAGACCTCAGCTAGAAATAACACAGAAATTTAGTAAGTTAAAATATATTTGAAGTATTTACTTAATATTATCAACGTTTTTTTACCATTAGCTCTGCCAAACAATCTCTAATAAAATGTCTATGCTGCAAAGTATGTCTATAATTGTTTATTGAAAATGATTCTGAAATTCTTATTCAGACATGCAGTCTGAATACTGAGATGAGAAGATAATATGACTTATTTAAACCAGATAGGTAGGGAAAACACATTTTTGTTGTCACACACAAGAGAGAGCTGGAAAGAATTTAGACAATCCAAGATTCTCAACCTCAGTATCTTCATCAATGACATGGCTGAAGGAACAGAGAGGACCCTCAGCCATGTTGCTGGTGATTCCAAACTCTGAGGAGTGGCTTACACTCCTCAGGCTGTCTTGCCTTTCAGTGAGACCTGGACAGGATAGAGAGCTGGGGGAGAGGAAAAAGTGCAAGTGTAGGGACCTGCATCCTACACTAGTACAGGTCAGGGGGTGACCTGCTAGAAAGCAACTCTCTACTCAGTTCTGGTGAGACCCCACCTGGAGTACTGCATCCAGTTCTGGAGCCCCTATTACAAGAGGGATATGGACATGCTGGAAGGTGTCCAGAGAAGGGCCATCAGGATGAGCAGAGGGCTGGAGCACCTCTCCTATGAGGACAGACTGAGAGAGTTGGGGCTGTTCAATCTGGAGAAGAGAAGGCTCTGAGGTGACCTTCTTGTGGCCTTCCAGGATCTGAAGGGGGCTACAAGAAAGCTGGGGAGGCACTTTTTATGCTATCAGGTAGTGATAGGACTGGGGGGAATTGAATAAAGCTGGAAGTGAGGAGATTCAGACTGGATGTGAGGAAGAAGTTCTTCCCCATGAGAGTGGTGAGAGCCTGGAATGGGTTGTGCAGGGAGGTGGTTGAGGCTCCATCCCTGGAGGTGTTTGCAGCCAGGCTGGATGAGGCTCTGGCCAGCCTGCTGTAGTGTGAGGTGTCCCTGGCCATGGCAGGGGGGTTGGAACTGGATGATCCTTGTGGTCCCTTCCAACCTTGACTGATTCTATGATTCTAACTCCACAGAGAAAGACCTAGGAGTGCTGGTGGACAGTAAGTTCACCATGAGCCGGCAATATGCCCTTGTGGCCAGGAAGGCAAATCGTCTCCTGGGGTGCATCCAGATGAGAGTGGACAGCAGGTCAAGATAGGTTCCCTTCTAGTCTGCCCTAGTGAGGCCTCATCTAGAGTCCTGGGTTCAGTTCTGGGCTCTCCAGCTCAAGAGAGACAAGGAACTGCTGGACACAGTCCAGAGGAGGCTACAAAGATGACGAGGGGACTGGAGTACCTCTGTGAGGAGGAAAGGTTGAGAGACCTGGGAGTGTTTAGCCTGAAGAAGAGAAGACTATCAATATCTAAAGGTGGGATTGGGGGTTGGGTGGTCAAGATGATGAGGCCAGATGGCTTTCAGTGGTGCCCAGTGACATGTCAAAGGGGAACAGACAAATTGGAAACAAGAAGATTCCATCTGAACATAAGGAAAAGCTGTGAGGGTTCCAGAGCCCTGGAGCAGGCTGCTCAGAGAGGTTATGGACTTTCCTTCTCTGAAGAGATTCCAGTACCACCTGGCCATTGTGATCCTGGGCAGCCTGCTCTGGCTGTCCCTGCTTTAGCACAGAGGTTGGACTGGATGATCTCTAGAGGTCATTCCCAACCCCTCCCCCTCCCCCTCTCACCCCCAACCTGGTATTCTGAGATTCTGTAATCTTCTTCTGGGCAGGAATGGACAGGAACAATTAGAAGTTGATTTCCACTGCTCACCTCATCTGACAGATGCAAGAGATGTTTATGAAATGATAAAAATTATATTATTGTACCTCCATTGCTTACAGCAATGCATACTGAACATCCGGAGTGAAAATTCAGCTTTTTGTCTTTGCCAGGAACCTAATATATGTAGATCTGCTGAGCAAAACACCTAGAAAAAAAAAACAACCAAAAACTTCTAGTAATGTGCTAGCATTTTCCTATTGCTCAAGCTGGTACAGGATGAAGGATGTGCAATAAAAAGGGAATTATTCAACTGCCCCACCACTGGCATAGCCAGCAGCACATTAAATACAGCATGTGTTTTACAGAGCTGTGTCCATACTTCCAGCTTACCCTGGCCAGTACCTAGAATCATAGAACCACCAAGGTTAGAAAAGACCTCTAAGATACAACCCCTCTGGAAGATAAATGATGAGGGAATTGCAGAACTTCTCTCCAGTACTTAGCAGAGTGCCCACTGGAATGCAGCTGGCTGTGTGAGGTTTTGTGGCCTGTGGAGGCTGATCCCAGGGCAGCTGAGGTGGAGAAGAGCAGATGGCTATTTTTTTTTATATTAAGAGGATGCAGGTTTAGAACAGACACACATAAAAAAAATGTTCAAGTTGTAGAGCTCATTTTCTAATTCAGTGAGGAATAGAGCTATACATGCCTTCTGAAACACCTTAGATGCATCCTTGGATGTACCCACATGAAGATGAGCATATAAATGCCTCCTGAGGACATGTGGCAGCATCCAGCTGTCACCAGCTGGAAGGCTCTCTGGCAGTAGCAAGGAGTGCATTACCACCCTGCTGCTTCATCCCCTTTCCCTAAGCACCTGGTCACTGTAAGAGACAGGTCCCTGGGCTGAATGGACGCACTCCTGATCATTTTCATGCCAGGCTATGTTTGTAAAATTGATAAATGGCTCAGCTGCTCTGAAATAAATGTAAGGTAAGGCAGGGCTTGCTGTTGCAGACCAGGTGTTGTACAGCAGCTGTGGGATGGCACAGCCTCCTGTTCTAAGTCTTCATTCCCACACCGAAGTCCCTTTGTGAAAGCTTCCTTTCACAGCTACCTTCCAGAAGGAGCCATAATTTGACTCCTGTTGATAGCTGTCAGTAGGCAATGTTTGGATCTAGCTACGTTTTACCTTTAGAAATTTTCAGGCCACAGGGTTGCAAAGCTTGGACCTGTTTGTGTTCAAACACCTGACAACAGCATTTCTCCAGAGAGGCAACAGTACAATATGGCCTGTGCCAGCTCATGGATTTTCATCCAAATCCTGGCAATCTCTCTTTTCCTGAAAATGTTTTGGCTCTGTTACTAGAGTGCATGCCATGCTTTCACAAAGTTTTGCCTGGTCATGGACAACAAATTGAGCAAAAAACATGCACAATGTTTTGCATGTAGCAAACTATTTCAGACATCAAACAATGCTGTTGCGAGGGTAGTAAAGAAAATTCAATTTTTTTTTTAATTAATTTATTCTCTTTACTTCCCCCCTTATTTGCAGGCTCTATTTTCAGAATGCTTATTCTGATGAGTGAAAATTATATTTTCTGTGTAATTGTTCCTTTCTGGGACTTTTTTTTCTTTCTTCCCTTTTTTGGGGGGGGGGGGGGTAGTGGGAGGAGGGGTGGAATCCTTTTGTTCTTCTCCTTTAATTTCTATACACTATTTTTCTATAACACTATATAATAACACTGTGAGGAATGCCACCTGACAACCTCGCTTTATCTGCAGAATAGTTTGTCTGGTGAAGTAATGTCTGATGTAGAAACAATAACCACTGTGACTGACAGCATCAGTTTCAACACAGTTTGGGTTTTGTTTTCACATAATAAAATATATTTTATTTTTATGGTGTCTATTTCAAGTAAGCCTTGCTACCTTGTTACCTAGTATAGCATAATGGGTGATTTTTTTTTTCTCTTTTGTCCTTTTGACAGGAATTTGTTACAGTACATAAATGACCTCTGATGGAGTAGTTTGGACCTGGAATAACATGTGTCATCATATAACTGCTGGGTAAAGCAACTACTCTTTTCTTCTCCTTGTTTTCACTCTTGCACCTTCCCATTAGTCTGAAGATGATTATTTTTTCATGCCTGTAGCAAAGGTAAGACCTTGCCACTTTCTCCTTCCCATAGTTCTGTCATTATCCATCTAGGTCCAGAATTAAGTGTAGCTGGAGTGGGGCTGCAGTAGAGTGTTACCACACTAGCCTTTCACCTCTAAGACCCAATTTCACACACAGGTGTCAATTAGGAGTAAAGTGGCTCTCCTGCTTGTACCATTGGTCCACAAAATGAAAACAGCCTGACCCAGCTGTCCATCCTTGCTGGGTAGAGGCATGGGATCTGGGATAACAGAGGTGGTGCACGGGTCTGGAGGTTTGCAGGGACACTTCACTACAAGGATCGTGGCATGCACCAACCTTTTTCATGCTTACAAGCACAGAATTCACTCCTTAGTTGGAGAGCAGTTCCACTGGAAGTAAAAGAGTTCAAGTCCTGTAACAATTTGTTGTGTGTCTGGAAAACTTTAAAGCAATTATTTTGGGTGTGTGTGTGCCCGCTTTTAAAGTCTCCTTGTTGTGCTGTACTGTTACTGATTTGGAAGCTGGCAGTCCCTGGGCAACAGGAGCAGAAGACAAAACCTCTATTGCAAGTCTGCTGCTGAACTAGCAGCTGAGGGGTGATTACTGTTCCACAGCCAGCACGTACGTGTGTAAGAAACAATTATTTGCAGTTTCATTGTGTTCCTGCTGGTTCTTTTATTGCAAGAAATAATCAGGTGGCAAGCTGAAAATGAACAAAAAAAGAGGAAGTACTTTTTCATCCAGCTCCTGGATGTGTCACACAGCTCGTTGTCGTGGGAGGGGGTATCGTGGAAGCAAAGGAATTGGAAAGGTTAAATTTGGTTATGTTTGTGAATGGTAAATCCACTTGAGGCTACTAAATATGACTGGAATGCAAACCACAGCCAGGAAGACCTTGCATTTCTAACTGCTGGAAGATGAGGTGGTGCACCAAGGTTTTTTCCATGCATCTCCTGCTTTATATGCATCGCCTCCTCCAGCTGGTGCTGGGGACAGGTTACTGTATTAGACAGACCTTTGGTCTGACCTGTTATGGCAAATCTTTTGTTTTTATGTCTTCTGAGATTTATTTTTTTAATCATAGCTGTTGTGAGCAATTGTATGAAGTAAAGCTTCTGATAGTTCCTAGGAAATGTGGGATCTGTCTAAGGAATGAATTTAGCATGGAAAGAGTTCATTCAGAGGTGTTAAAATTTTATGGCGATAATAAACACAAGCACAAAGGTGATAGGAACATTTCCTGTTCTTGCTGGGTTTTGGTGTCATAAGGCCCTAAGGTATTTTCATAACTTTTCTGTTGATTTGTTTGCTTTCTGATAATATTTGTTCTCAGTGTCACGAGCCCTGCATGCCATCTCCTGGAAACAACCGTATAGTTATTGTTCTATATTTTTTTTTCATATTTATTCCTATTGAACCCCTTGATTATTTTTGCTTTCCTTTACACAGAATTGAACAGAAATAACCCCAAAATGTCTTTGTTAAAGGCATTTTTGATATGTGGCAGGCAGCTTGCCTTTTCACAGATTTATCTACACTAATTTTACTTTCATAACAGTCACTGAGTCACGACAGTACATTTTTCCCTCAAAACTATTATTGCCAGACCCTTCAAGAGGCTTTATTACTTCAGTTGTTAAAAAATGATTCAAGGTAAAGTGATATGAGATCAGAATTGTTCAAGCAGTCACACATGAAAGCTCTTGTTTGCAATGACTTACTGCAATGTACAGTATTACCAATTCATTATACATAATTTTACTCCCTATTTGATTCTAAACTCAGAACTATTAGAGTCTGTACTGACCAATTTAAGAAACTCAGTTTGCTAGTTACAAAAATTTGCAAATTTTATTCAGTACAAATTAGGCTTTTCTCTTTCTCAGTGTGTTTGGTTTAAGGTCTTTCCAACTGCTTATTAGTCTATGCAGTTTTTCCATACCTTCTCAGTAACAGTTCCAGAAAATGTGTTCCCCCCCTATAGAATCACAGAATTATTTCAGTTGGAAAAGGCCTTCAAGATCACTGAATCCAGCCTTCAACCTCAGATGGCCACTAAACCATGTCCTGAAGTGTCATGTCCACACTCATGTTTCTTGAAGACCTCCAGGGATGGTGACTTCACCACCTCCCTGGGCAGCCTGTTCCAATGCCTGACCACCCTTTCAGTAAAGAAATTTTTCCCAGTAGCCAACCTAAACTTCTCCTGGTACAATTTCAGGTTATTTTCTCTTTTTCTATTACCTCATACTAGGTTGAAGGGACCAACCTCCACCCCTCTTCATCCTTCTTTCAGGAGTTGTAGAGAGCAGTGAGGTCTTCCCTCAGCCTCCTCTTCTCCAGACTAAATAATCCCAGTTCCCTCAGGCACTCCTCACCAGCCCTGTTCTCCAGACCCTTCATCAGCTTTGTTACCCTTCTCTGGACATGTTCCAGCAACTCAGGGTTCTTCTTGCTGTGAGAGGCCCAAAACTGAACCCAGTATTTGGTTTGGAAGGGATCCTTAGAGGATCTACTCTAACTCCCCTGAAGAGAACATGCACATCTTAAGCAGAGAAGGTTAAAAACAGGATGAGTGACAGCTGACATGGAGAGGGCTGGAGCACTCAACAATATTTTGCCTCAGTGTTCATAGGAAATCTCTCTTCCCACACCTCTCAAACCCTTGAAGCTTAAGGAAAGGGCTTGGGGAATTAAGACCCTCCCATTGTAAGAGGGTGGTCCAGGTTCAAGCCCATCTGAGTAGCCTGAACATACATCTGTCTATGGGACCTGAGGGTCCTGAAGGAATTGGCTGATGTAGATGCTAAGCCACTCTTCATCATATTTAATAACCTGTGGTCAGACAAATTTCTCAGTGAGTGGGGAAATGGAAACACTATGTTCAGCTTCAAAATCATTGAAAACACATTTCAGCAGGGCCTGTTGTGACAGGACGAGGGGTAATGGTTAGAAATTAAAAGAAGAGAGATTTATACTATAAATGAGGAAGACCTGTTTTATGGTGAGGGTGGTGAGACAGTGCCCTGGGTTGCCAAGAGAAGCTGTGGATATGCTGTCACTGGAAACACTCACAGCCAGTTTGGATAGGGCTTTGAGCAACCTGATCTAATGGAAGATACCCCTGCCCATGGCAAGAGGTGATGACCCTTAAAGGTCTCTTCCAACCCAAATCAGTCTGTGATTCCATGATTCTAAAAAGGGGTTTTTAAAAGCAAGTAAAACTGTTAAAAATATTGATATGAGTAGATTCATTTTCAAAGAAAGATGTGGTTTCTATCAATCTGAAAGGTTCAGATATGAGAGCAAGAACATCATAAGACAACCCTTAGGAAAAATCCCTAGGCGTTTTTGAACTGCCCCTTTTAGGTTCCCTGGGCCAGTCAAGATCAGAAAATAACATTTTTTCCTTTTTCAAGAAGCTAATCAAGTCATTTTTGGGTCTACCTTAATAAAAATGAAAGGAGAGTAGATCTTTTAGTGAGATCTGTGTGTTGTGGTGTGTACTATGTAATTACTTTTAAACATTATTATTATATTTATCATGGTATTATTGTTACTTTTATTAGTTATAATATTGTGGGTTGTTTGTATTACAAATAGACAAAGATCACACATAAAATCAATAGGTTGTATCTTCCCAGCAGCATTATGAAGGATATGAGGAGGGCAAGGTTTTATTTAACAGGGTCATGGAAGATGATGTCTCAGTAATCAGGACCTAAGTTGGTGTAGCTATGAAGATGAATAGATAAGACAGCATATTGGAGAATTTCCTTATGCAGGAAGAATCAGCACACTTAGCTAAACCCTAGAATTGAAGCCTTAAGAAGAGGACCTGGTCAGAAATCAGTATGAGTCTCCACGTTCACTGGGAAGAGCATAGAACCCTGAGTATGTCTGAATTTAGGCACATAGAACTTTTGCAGGATCTCTCCTCTCTCCTCTCTCCTCTCTCCTCTCTCCTCTCTCCTCTCTCCTCTCTCCTCTCTCCTCTCTCCTCTCTCCTCTCTCCTCTCTCCTCTCTTCTCTCTCCTCTCTCCTCTCTCCTCTCTCCTCTCTCCTCTCTCTTCTCTCCTCTCTCCTCTCTCCTCTCCCTTTCCTTTCCTTTCCTTTCCTTTCCTTTCCTTTCCTTTCCTTTCCTTTCCTTTCCTTTCCTTTCCTTTCCTTTCCTTTCCTTTCCTTTCCTTTCCTTTCCTTTCCTTTCCTTTCCTTTCCTTTCCTTTCCTTTCCTTTCCTTTCCTTTCCTTTCCTTTCCTTTCCTTTCCTTTCCTTTCCTTTCCTTTCCTTTCCTTTCCTTTCCTTTCCTTTCCTTTCCTTTCCTTCCCTTCCCTTCCCTTCCCTTCCCAAACCTTCCCTTCCCTTCCCAAACCTTCCCTTCCCTTCCCAAACCTTCCCTTCCCTTCCCTTCCCTTCCCTTCCCTTCCCTTCCCTTCCCTTCCCTTCCCTTCCCTTCCCTTCCCTTCCCTTCCCTTCCCTTCCCTTCCCTTCCCTTCCCTTCCCTTCCCTTCCCTTCCCTTCCCTTCCCTTCCCTTCCCTTCCCTTCCCTTCCCTTCCCTTCCCTTCCCTTCCCTTCCCTTCCCTTTCCTTAGATATTGTAGTGATGGGACACCTAGTTGGACAGAAAGATTAGCAGTTTCCTTTCATCATGTTTATATTACACCAGAATGATGCAGCCTATACCTGGACCCAGATTCCTCAAGTCTTTTTGAATCTGCTTTTGCTTGACAGCATCCTGAGAGAAAGATTGCATCTCTTTATTTGCATGACATGTTTGGGTCCTTTTGTTTGTGCTGAACTTGCTTCTTTGAATGCTTGTGAGTTCTCAGGGTGAGATTACTAATTATTTCATAAACATCCTTCTTCACCCTTAATGCTTGTAGAGAAGTTTGCTGACAACACCAAACTGGGTGGAGTGGCTGACACCCCAGTGTACTGTGCTGCCATTCAGCAAGACTTAGGCTGGAGAGTTGGGCAGGGAGAAACTTAAAGAAATTCAACAAGAGTAAGGGGAGAGTCCTGCACCTGGGGAAGAACCACCTGATGGACCAGGATAGGTTGGGGACTGACTTTCTGGAGAGTAGTGAAGGGGAAAAGGACCTGGGGGGTCCTAGTGAATGGGAGGTTGACCATGAGCCAGCAATGTGCTCTTGTAGCAAAGAAGGCCAGTGCCATTCTGGGGTGGATTAGAAGGGATGTAGTCAGTAGGTCAAGAGAGGTTCTCCTCCCTCCCTACTACGCCCTGGTGAGGCCACATCTGGAATATTGCATCCAGTTCTGGGCCCCTCAGTTCAAGAAGGACCTCAGGGAAGTGCTTGAAAGAGTCCAGAGCAGAGCCACAAAGATGATGAAGGCAGTGAAATATCTTGCCTGTGAGGAGAGACTGAGGGAGCTGGGGCTCTTTAGCTTGGAGGAGACTGAGAGGTGACCTCACTTGTGTCTATAAAGATGTGCAGGGGGAGTGCCATCTTTCTAGCCTTTGCTGGGCTCTCTCCTCTCTTTCTTGAACTGGGGAGCGCAGAAACGGACACAGTACTCCAGGTAAGTCGTCAATGTTATCTTTAGGTTCTATCACTCTAATACACTCCTTAACTATTAAACCTTTCCTCACATGAAATTAGTTCCTGCATTGTATCATTATTTTATCCAGTTATGTGCCATAACTTTAACTTATTCTACAATTCTCATCTCAGCTGGGGTGACTTGATTTGAAGCATTATGCAAGGCATGAATTTACTCAGGATTTTGTAGGATACATTTTTCCTACATGACACATTTTGTTTGATTCTCAAGTCCATTCTTTATTTTTAACATTACATTTGACTTTTGTAATGCTTTGTAGCATTTTCAGAGAGCTGATTCCTTCCTGAGAAGTACTGATGTAAAACCAAGGAACAGGAATGTTTGTGGGGATTAGCTTTCTCCTCATGTGACGAGTCATAGAAATGATAGGGCAAAAGGGATTATGTCATTGATGGCATTAAAGATATTTATTGTGTGAAGAGGAATAGGGATGTAGAAGAAAAGGTCATTAAAGACTAACAGAGCTTTTACCATTGTTCAGGTAGGATTGGGACTATCAAGTTTGGATTCAGAGAAGATTAATTTCATCATACAATGAATTCAGCAACCTCATTAAATTACTTTATCACAGAAACAGGAGAGAGAGATCATTGACTGTAAGAAGTTGTAAGGGGAATGGGATTCTGTTGTTTAAATTCAGAAACCAAAGCAAGCAAATTGTACCAACCTAAACAAAACGTCATAGTGTGTCTTAGTTGTCCATTGAACACAAGCTTGTGATCTACAAGTGCTGGTATGGTGCTGTTCCTCCCATCAGCAGCAATTTTTCCCACCTGCAGCCTTCTAATGCAGTGCTCTATTGTGACAATGAAACTGCCTGACAGTAAGGCACTTTGAATATTATTGGGGCCCAAAACTTGAAAGCGGTACATCCAGGTGGTCTGGAACCCAACAGTGGGGAAGAGAGACCAAAAGAACCAGCCAGCCAATAAAGCAACCACCAAAATTGGCTATTTCTGCTAAATTCAGGGCTACTACATGCAAAGCTTGCTTTATGCTGAAACATTCTTATAGTGTTGCATGGTACCTGCTTCAGCATTTTTTATCTTTTCAGCAAATCCCTGGAGGTGTTTGCAGCCAGGTTGGATGAGGCTCTGGCCAGCCTGATCTAGTGTGAGGTGTCCCTGCCCATGGCAGGGAGGTTGGAACTGGATGATCCTTGTGGTCCCTTTCCAACCGTGACTGATTCTATGATTCTATTCTATGATTCTATTAGAAGTCATTCTAAAAGATGTGTTGCTAGAGGGGAAAGGAGGTCTGATTGTCTTTAATTATTTTTCTATAGTTTTTTTTTTTTTTGTGAGAGTTTCAGTTGCAGCAGTGAAAAATAGAATCATAGAATCAGCCAAGTTGGAAGATACCTCCAAGATCATCCAGTCCAACCGATCACCCAGCCCTACCCAATCAACTAGACCATGGCACTAAGTGCCTCAGAGGGGTTCATCATTATGCTTCTGCTATACTGTGTAGCAGGATTTCATCCTCTAGAACATAGCCACATCAGAAACACCAGTATGCAATTAGTTAATTAACAAGTTTATAGACTACTTTTATCCCACTTTGGTAGTGAAAACATGAGTTGCCTAATTAAGCAGAGTTGAGACATTGAATTTTTTTTCCTAGGATGACATGGATGCCCTGAAGAAAATCAGTATTTACTGCAGTAATTATAATTTTTCTTCTGGGCTGTTTTAAAAACTGATCTCAAAACACTTCAGTTCTGAAGTTTAGCAATTTGTGTTAAGCGTTGCCATCTGTATGTACAGCTACTGTGGGTGCTAGATAAGCAGACTGGCAGGTAAGGTATTATACAGTATCACATTTAAACTAGGTGGTTATATTATTAGTATTAGTACTTTCTCAAATTGCATGCCTTTTTAAAATAAAATGGATTATAGTATTACTTGTCTTCTTTTAGCAGATGTATTTAACGTTTTAGTTATGAAATATTTGATGGGAGAGCTCACTGGGGAGATTCTTGGCACTTGAAATCAAGTTCACTTGTAAGGTGGAGAAGGAATTTTAATAATTGCAGGAAAGGTAATTTGATACATTCTTAGCAATAAGTAAGACTATGACAGCATACTTATTGCCACAAATCAGACTAAAGGCTCTGTTCATGAATGAATCATGTCCCGTTTACCCTCCATTTCTATGTAGCGTTAAGTTTAATGGAAATATCTTGTCATGTGTCTTTTGTGTAACGTGTTTCAACATCACACTAAGTCCTCTGTGGCTTAAACATGTAAAAATACCTTTTTTTAAAACTATGAAAAGAACCAAAAAAAAAAAAAGAAAAAAAAGAAAAAAAAAGAAAAAAAGAAACTAAAAGAACCATGCATAAAATAGAGAGAAAACTTCAAATAAGTTTGCAAAACTTCTCTCTCTTTTTTTTTTTGTTTGTTGAAAATCACTGAGTCTACTTTACAATTTTCAGTTCCCAGCATCAATTTAATTCAGGAAACTAGGAGAAAACTTACATGATGTTGGGCAGCTGCAGGATCTGAGCAGGCTGAGATAGATGGAGGAAGAAAAGGATCCTCTTTCCTTAAATACTTTTTCATATCTTAGTTTTTAATCATCTTTCTCCTACTGATGTTTTTCAAATCTGATTTTCTTGCCTCTTTCCACTGAGGGTGGTTTGGATTTAATACATCCACAATGTATTTAGCCTGTTACAAAAGCATGTCAAAAGCATGATTTAGACTAGACTTTGGGATTGGCAAGCAAACCGACCTAGAATTGAATAATTCTTTTTGTTTGTCTCCTGGTCATAATCCAATATACTTTCCTTCTTTTTCTTTTTCTTTTTCTTTTTCTTTTTCTTTTTCTTTTTCTTTTTCTTTTTCTTTTTCTTTTTCTTTTTCTTTTTCTTTTTCTTTTTCTTTTTCTTTTTCTTTTTCTTTTTCTTTTTCTTTTTCTTTTTCTTTTTCTTTTTCTTTTTCTTTTTCTTTTTCTTTTTCTTTTTCTTTTTCTTTTTCTTTTTCTTTTTCTTTTTCTTTTCCTTTTCCTTTTCCTTTTTCATTGTTTTTCTTTTTCTTTTTCTTTTTCTTTTTCTTTTTCTTTTTCTTTTTCTTTTCTTTTTCTTTTTCTTTTTCTTTTTCTTTTTCTTTTTCTTTTTCTTTTTCTTTTTCTTTTTTCTTTTTCTTTTTCTTTTTCTTTTTCTTTTTCTTTTTCTTTTTTTTTTTTTTCTTTTTCTTTTTCTTTTTCTTTTTCTTTTTTTTTTCTTTTTCTTTTTTCTTTTTCTTTTTCTTTTTCTTTTTCTTTTTCTTTTTCTTTTTCTTTTTCTTTTTCTTTTTCTTTTTCTTTTCCTTTTCCTTTTCTTTTTCTTTTTTTCTTTTTCTTTTCTTTTTCTTTTTCTTTTTCTTTTTCTTTTTCTTTTTCTTTTTCTTTTTCTTTTTCTTTTACATTTTCTTTTTCATTTTCTTTTTCTTTTTCTTTTTCTTTTTCTTTTCCTTTTCCTTTTCCTTTTCCTTTTTCATTGTTTCTTTTTCTTTTTCTTTTTTTCTTTTTCTTTTTCTTTTTCTTTTTCTTTTTCTTTTTCTTTTTCTTTTTCTTTTTCTTTTTCTTTTCCTTTTCCTTTTCCTTTTCCTTTTCCTTTTCCTTTTCCTTTTCCTTTTCCTTTTCCTTTTTCATTGTTTCTTTTTCTTTTTCTTTTTTTCTTTTTCTTTTTCTTTTTCTTTTTCTTTTTCTTTTTCTTTTTCTTTTTCTTTTTCTTTTTCTTTTTCTTTTTCTTTTTCTTTTTCTTTTTCTTTTTCTTTTTCTTTTTCTTTTTCTTTTTCTTTTTCTTTTTCTTTTTCTGTTTCTTTTTCTGTTTCTTTTTCTTTTTCTGTTTCTTTTTCATTTTCTTTTTTGTTTTCTTTTTCTTTTTTTCCTTTATCTTTTCTTTCTTTTTCTTTACCTTTTCCTTCTTTTCCTTTACCTTTTCCTTCTTTTCCTTTACCTTTTCCTTTTTAGTTTAAAATTTCTTTATTTTTTTTCCTAGATAGCTGATTTCCATACTTGTTGAATTCGTAATCTGGGACAAGGCACTGTACTTTTAAAATCTGGAATATGTACAAAACAACTACATTTTCATGGCATGATCACTATGGGACTTTCTGAACCCACAACAGAAGACCACATTATTTTCTAAGCAGCAAGTAACCTCCATATGTGGCTTTATCTTCCCCATTTCCATATCAGCTCTTTTATCCTCCATGTTGCTTTTCTTTTGTGTTCTTTCCAGACTGGACCCCTTCTGCCCCAGAGGGGTCCTCTACCTGCCATTTGCATCTGGACCATAAATATTTTATATAGCCCACAATGCTTTATGCATATTTTAACTGAACAATACCCATTTTGTAAATTGTCTGTCAGTGTGATGTATGCCTGGTTATGGCCATGAAAAATGTGTTCAGTATTGCAATAATATCAAAATATCAATTGTCCCTCCAAATTTAGTCATTTTTTTCTGCACAGTGTTAACAAAGTGAGAACTGTCTGGAATTTCTGAACCCAGCTTCTGAGGAGATGTGACAAAACTGTGTGGGTTTCCAGGAGCCTGCATAAATATGCATGGCTTTTCTGCTGAGTCTTACTGGCAACCAGACCAGGCGGGTCTCATTAGCTCCAACTCAGGAGGATAAAAGGTAGACATCCAAAATGAACTTATCTCTGCTTGCTGTGACAAGAGGTTTAAAAGCTCAGACTGTGCTTAGTGTTTGTAAGCAACACTCCAGGAAGCAGCATGCACTGTTGAAAATAAATACTGACTCTTTCATAGCTATTTAGCAATTCATGTGTCCATATAACTATGTTGTATTTCAAGCACTATAGTTTGGGTGTTTTTCACACAGTTCTACTTTAAGATCTAGCCAAATCATGCTAAACAGGCTTAGGTCATTGAAAATAAGTGGTCTCCTGGTTTGACAGGCATTGGGTGTTACTAAACACTTCAGTCATGCATCAATACATTTTTTTTTTCTTATGGTCACCATCACTGTGTGAATGCATGCTCATTTCTGAAGTGGTGGATATGGTATGACCTGGGAGCCTAAATTACATCTTTTAGGAAGGAAATAAAAGGTAAAGCTTTCAGTCAGGTTGGAGCTTGTGAAAGGGACAACTTGATAAACAAGATCCAGAGCCATATGGAAAACTCCACTCCTATTAAATATAATCTGCTAGAAGACATCCACAATGAATCCCTGAGGACTGACATTACTCGCTCCTTAAAGACCTTCCCTCATTCAGTAAAAAAAAACAAACAAACACCAAACCTCCTAAGATTCCCCAAAAAATTAACAAAAGAGAAAATAATTGCTCTACTTGTGCAGGTAAATCTGTCAGAAGAGTATGGTTGTGATTTTTGTTATGTGGAAATTATGTTTGATTTTTATTATTTAAAGCAAACCCTTGTAAAAAAATTAAAAGAAAGGAAAAGGAAAAGGAAAAGGAAAAGGAAAAGGAAAAGGAAAAGGAAAAGGAAAAGGAAAAGGAAAAGGAAAAGGAAAAGGAAAAGGGAAAGGAAAAGGAAAAGGGAAAGGAAAAGGAAAAGGAAAAGGAAAAGGAAAAGGAAAAGGAAAAGGAAAAGGAAAAGGAAAAGGAAAAAGGAAAAGGAAAAGGAAAAGGAAAAGGAAAAGGAAAAGGAAAAGGAAAAGGAAAAGGAAAAGGGAAAGGGAAAAGGAAAAGGAAAGGGAAGGGAAAAGGAAAGGAAAGGGAAAAGGAGAAGGGAAAGGAAAGGGAAAGGAAAGGAAAGGGAAAGGGAAGGGGAAAGGAAAAGGAAAATGAAGGGGAAAGGGAAGAGAAAGGGAAAGAGAAAGGGAAATTGAAGGAAAGGGAAGGGAAGGTTTGGGAAGGGAAGGTTTGGGAAGGGAAGGTTTGGGAAGGTTTGGGAAGGGAAGGGAAGGGAAGGGAAGGTTAGGGAAGGGAAGAGAAGGGAAGGGAAGGGAAGGGAAGGTTTGGGAAGGTTTGGGAAGGGATGGTATGGGAAGGGAAGGGAAGGTTTGGGAAGGGAAGGTTTGGGAAGGGAAGGTTTGGGAAGGGAAGGTTTGGGAAGGGAAGGGAAGGGAAGGGAAGGGAAGGGAAGGGAAGGGAAGGGAAGGGAAGGGAAGGGAAGGTTTGGGAAGGTTTGGGAAGGGAAGGTTTGGGAAGGGAAGGTTTGGGAAGGTTTGGGAAGGTTTGGGAAGGTTTGGGAAGGTTTGGGAAGGGAAGGGAAGGGAAGGTTTGGGAAGGGAAGAGAAGGGAAGGGAAGGGAAGGGAAGGTTTGGGAAGGTTTGGGAAGGGAAGGGTTGGGAAGGGAAGGGAAGGTTTGGGAAGGGAAGGTTTGGGAAGGGAAGGTTTGGGAAGGGAAGGTTTGGGAAGGGAAGGGAAGGGAAGGGAAGGGAAGGGAAGGGAAGGGAAGGGAAGGGAAGGTTTGGGAAGGGAAGGAAACTGAAAAATAAATGAACCCCCCAAAACCCAACCAAACAAACCCCCCCACAAACAAACCTCACCCAAAACCCCCAAATGTTCCTTTCCAGGTGGTTTCACTGAATTTTGATCGATTTCACACAGCCCTGTGCCTGCAGCAACAGTCTGTTGATAGAGAGTTATAAACCTGCAAAAAACTTGTCAGTTAGCAGAAAAGCATTATCTTTTTCCTGTCTGAATGTTGTGTCCTTCTTATATTGCTGTGTTTAAAACAAATATGATGGGAAGATAATGTTACATGCTATACCTTTACTACACAACACATACCTGTGGTCTTCTTGGTACTAAATTTGTGGTGAAAAGTCACCGAGTTGTTATGTGGGTGTTCATAGTGCATTTTTATGTGCATTGATTAATTTTACATTCTTTATGCCATAAATCAAGGTAATAAGGCGAATTTCCAAATGTGCCACTGCAAATATATCTTTCACATTGCCTTTGTTCTATTTATAACCTTGTTTTCCTGTACATAAAGTGTTCTTATATACTGTAGAGTAGCTGATGTATAGTAATGGGTGTAGAGCTGTAAAAGTCTCTCTTGGCACTCTTAACATGGTCAGATTATTACTGTGTTCTCTGATTCAGCTCGATGTGTTCAAGGATCTTCTCTGGTCTGAAAGGTCAGCTGCTTTTAGTTGTGCACTGGTAGAATACTAATACTGTCCTTATTCAAATTACCTGCTACAGTACTTATTAAATTGATGGCCTTGTGCTCTAATTTAATACTGTCGTTGTTCAGAGGCAGGTCGCAGCTGCACTCTGAGCTGAATTAGGTGGTGCTGAGGCAAAGTTCAAGCAGAAACCATAGTTTTGGGCTGCATTTTTTCCACTAAATTAGCAGTCAGATGCAGTGTATAATTAATTAGCACAAACCAGGGAAAGCTTGTCATTTAATAAGCCTTTTTTATTTCCACATTACACAAACAGTGGGAATTGATCCATTAAGTGCCTAGCTATTAATGCTGTTTAATGTATGTCTGGTTGTTAAATTGAGATGTCTAGTTACATACGTTCAGTATTTAAGAGCTCCTCACAGATTGTTCGGTGTTTGCTGAGATTTTAAGTCATGTTCTGCAAATCAATAATGGCTTCATTAATGATTTTGAGCATTGCTGGTTCAGATAAACGGGTCTGAACCTCACAGAAAAGAAATAGTGTCTGTAATTGCAGCAGCCAAGACACTGTGGTATTTATTTTGTTGTCCTAAATATTAACAATTCCACTTACATCATGCTGCTTATTCTTTACATTACAGCCTTCCTTTTTCCCTGTAATCCTTGTTCATAATTGCCTAAGGCGTTGTATAACTTTATCTCTTCAGAGTCCTACGTGGTATTAAATGTGCAGAATAATACATTTCAACAACCCCTTCAAGATGTCTGCAGGAGCACAGAGGATTGTTGTCCTTAAGAAAAAGTAAAAGGGCAGTATTTGAATCACCTGTATTTCTTGACAACTCTATTTCTGCACTAGAAATAGCTGTGTTCAGCTTAGTCTTATAATATTCTAGAATATAAAGGTTTTAGCACTCCATATATACTATAAGCAATGTGTTTCTAGAAGAAATGTATATTGGCAGTGAGTCATTAAGCTAAGTGCCAAATATAATATGAAATCTTGTCTGTTTTGCTCCAGTATGTTTATTCCATGTGGAAAGTGGGGAAACTTTTTTTTTTTAAATATACATATATATATTGGGGTTCTCTAGGCAGAACACAGTGATTTGGCTTATTTGAAACAAATGACTCAAAATGAACCTAAACTAAGGGTTGAAAAAAGAGAGAATGCTCTGCAACATTTCTGCCTGATGAAGGCAACGTGCTTGCCACATCAGAGATAAATACTGTGCCCTCTTCACAGTCTCTCTCCCCTGCATCTTGGTTGATTCTGCAGTTTCTCCAACAAATCCTTCAGTCTGTTTTGTCTGGGTCTTTCACTATCATTACAAATATTCCTGTGATGCTGTAGCAGAGTTAGCCTATTTATAGCCCACCTCTAATTGTAGCCATAATGAAAAATTCCAAGCAGGTAAAATTCAAGGAGCAGACTTTTTTTTTTTTTTTTCCTTCTCTCCAAATGCAGAGAACTCTGTCATGTGTGCAAGACCCATCTTACATGTGTTTTTAGACACCAGGGGAAGAACACAGAGTTCAGAGGCAGATGAATCACCACCACGTCTGCTCCTCTATGTGTCACCAGTGATAGAGGTCTATGGAGAGAGAGGAGAGCAGAGCACCAGGAGAGAGGGAGCCAAAGAAGAGAGCTGCATGCCTAAAAATAAATGAAATGCGTTTGAGGTTTACATGTTTTTGTATGTAAAACCACAAAACTTTAATTAATTGAGGACACAGACATATTTTCTAAAGAATATTTCAAGTTTGTTCATATTAAATGGACTTCTTTGGAAGAAATAACTCATTTTAAATTGTGTTGATGCTGGTTGGAAATAATTAGCTGTCATTTCCTAGTTATTGTAAGCAAAGGTTTCTCATGCATCAAGTGGTAAGAAGGGCATCATGGGTGTTGGTCTCTTCTCCCTAGTATGAAGTGATAAAATGAGAAGTCCCCTCAAGTTCTACCAGGGGAGGTTTAGATTGGATTTTAGGAAAAATTACTGAAAGAGTGGTCAGGCATTGCAACAGGTTGTCCAGGGACATGGTGGACTCACCATCCCTGGAGGTGTTCAAAAAGATGTGTAGACATGGCAGTTCAAGAAATGGTTTAATGGCCAAGCTGATATTGGGTTGGTGGTTGGACTCAATGATCTTAGAGTTCTTTTCCAAAGAAAGTGATTCTGTGATTCTGTGGTCTTCCACTCACTTGTAGCACACCACAGAGACCATAGTTAGATGACTTCTGTACTGTGGGTTGGTAGTGTGGTCACCAAGTGAGGAAGGGGAGTGCCTACCTAAGAACCTAAGAACTGATAAATGGACCTAATAAGCTCCAGATTGATCATTATTCCTCTCAGTTCATTAGGCAAGCTGCTCTTTTGTGCACCAACCTCTCTTGAACACCTGTTTGATGGGGTAAATTATGATTGATGTATGGGATTAGGTCACATCCTCAAAAAATTTAAAGGCTTCCAAGCAGAATGAAAACTGAGTAACGTTCTTCATGCTGATGTATAATAAAAGGCTCAAAGGAGATAAATTGAAGGAGCTGACAATGCTGTTGATGCTCTGTTGTTTCCATCTGGTTACCAAACCAGCAAGATAGCAATATATTGACATACAGGGTGAAGGCCTATGTGCTGAGCTAGAGACTTCATTTTACATATATATCTATATCTAGATCTAGATTTTTTTTTTTGCAACAAAAAGAAAGTATACATATTTCATATGTCCTGGTTTTAAAGCTTTTTGCAATGTTTGTGATAAAATGTACAGCAGATTTGCATGTTCAAAAACATCCTTGACAGCTATGGAAATTGTGTAGTTTGACAACTCCTCATCTTAGCTAAGTCAAACAAACAAGGCCAAGTTGACTGAAGTTTAAAATCTTCCCTAATCCTGGGGATGTGATGGCAGCTTGTTTGCACTGGCATCCAAAAGCTACAGTATTGTCAAAAAATTTAACAAAGCTGAGGTAGCTTTGACTGAACTGACCTCAAATATGATGTGAACAGCTGTGTGGAGAGGGATGGGAGCCTGCGGAGGGATGCTGTCTACAGGCTCGTTTGATCTTCAGTCAGCATTATGTGTAAGCACAGTATTTAGATGCCTGAGAAGATGATAAGTCATCAGTTATGAAAGGGAGTAAGAACATTCTGTATTTTTATACTGTCTGTTTGCTCTGGCACTGGATGAGGGTCTCACTGTGGTGGGCACTGTGCAGAGGCAGAACAAATGACGTGTGTGTAAAGATTAAAGACTTTGCTATCCAAGAGAGACAAACCATGCTGTCTTTGACTGACTCAAGGAGGGTTCTGCTTCCTCTTGTCATCTGTCTGATTTGTGGTGTTTGATAATCACACTCTAGAACTCAGGTGGCCAGGCCTCATTCATAGGGAAGCTACATATACTACACGTGGAAATGGTATTTCCTGGAAACCTACGCACTTTATGCCAAAGAGGTTGTGTGCTTGCACATCTCTCATCTCTGAGGGCCAATTAGAGGCTTCTTTGCAGAATGTGGTCAGTCAAGCCCAAACTCCAGCAGTAACTTCAGCTTTTTCATAGCAGCTAGCCAGCAAACTGTTTCAGTCTGGAGATCATGGTTCAGTGTTTCTGTGCTTAATGGCAGTAGGTGAAGACCTGGTTTTGAGTACTTGTGCTATGTGGCACCCAGATCAATGTAACCCATCTGATGTGCTGCAGTGGCATCACTCTTTTAAGGTGAGGAACACTCATGAGGAACACTTACATTTGCTTTCCTTGAGCAAAAGTTACTGTCTCTGTCACTTGATCTCCCCATTACACCCCAGACACAAGTTCCTCTTTAATGATAGTATTAGCATTTATTTGGCTTTTGTCATAAAGAATGACATATTTATATAACATTTCAGTTCAGCAACTGAAGCGCAGAGATTAAAAACAGACTAACGCTTCACTGTGAAACAGCTGCCTTTGACATATTCTCCCCCGTCTGCTTCACAGGTGTGGAAAATGTGCAAGGCTCTTGAGTTTGCCTGGGGTGAGGATTCAGGATGCTGAGCTCTCAGGTGGCCCTGTGTGTAATGGTGTAGGACAGAGAGGGGACAGTCACCAGAGACATGCCCTCAAGAGATGCTTCACCAAGTCTAGCAGGATGGAGGACGGCAAGAGAAATGATAGAGAGCTGAGCAGGAGCTGTGCAGCCTGGAGGGGCAGGGTGTAGCTGCTCCAGAGTATTTCATTGAGAGCCATTCTATTATAACTGTGAGTAAAAGCAGGGATCTGGCTAATGGGGCCATAGTGATGGATTTAATTTCCTGTTTTAGAGGCGCTGTGGATCGTGAACGCAGTGCAGACAAAAATGTAACTTTGCAAATGGTGTGTTTTAAGGAAAGACTTTTCTTTTTTTTCTTCTTTTTTTTTTTTTTTTCCATTAGAATTGAAAGTGAAAGGAAACATTTTTCTCTTAGATTCTCCTGTGGCAACCTGTACTTCCAACAAAAATAAGTTCTTGAAGAAATCTTTGAGAGAAAAGAAAATGAGAAGGTAAGCAACATTCATTATTTGGAATTCCTCTGAATCTTTTTTTCTTTTTTTTTTTGTAGGCTTGGTTAACTGTTTGGTTGGAATTCTTCTGACCATAGCATTATACCATTTGAGTAATTCCTGAGAGCTTGTTTATTCATTTCAGTTTGGTGTGGTGTCCCTTGCAGCTCACAGTGATATGAAAAGCCACATTTACTCTACCAAAAGCCACGTTTACTCCACCAAAAGCCACGTTTACTCCACCCTTGTGCAGCTGGGAGAGTAAAGGAAGTGGCCTTTCCAAAGTCACTCTGTGGGTTCAGTTAGGCTGCCAGCCTTGTTGAGCACGCTGGCAGGAGATGTTTAATCTTCTAGGTCAGTGGAAGCAAACCTTTAACAGCTGGAGACTTCAGATCAAAATTTTTTGAGATGCACGTATGCATTCTCAACAGGTTGCACCTGAGTGCATGAAATCCATTGCACACCTCACTGAAGGCACAGAAACAATTGCAGAAGGAAAGATTACATATCAAGGTTTGGTGATACCCTCATTTTAGCAAGGATGTTTTTTGTTTAAATCCCCTGGAGTTCCAGTCCTGCTGGAAGTCCCTTCCCATAAGAGCCCTAAACCCAGGCAAGGCCTTTTTTATTGTCAGTGAGTGGCAGGGACACACCAGCTGCTGGAGGAGAGTTCATCTACCTTGGGTGTTTCTTTAAGTGTGCACTTATTTAATATCACTGGAAAAAACTGCTGTTTTACAAATAACTTGTCCCAGACTGAATCATCTGAAACAACATGTTATAGAACTAAGCAAGATTAACTTTTTCATGATTCTGCCCATCTTTGGCAGATGGCCTAGTAAACTGAAATCAGTATTTCTGTTTTCTAGTAATGAAAGTCTTAAATAACTTTCTTTTTATTCACTTTTTGGAAATTGCCTTACCTGTAATATTGTAATTCTGTTTGTACTCTAATAATGTTGCGGAGTCAAGACTTGACTACAAGGCTGCCAAACCTCAAAGTCATGCACAACTGAAGATTAAAAAAAAAAAAAAAACCCAACCAAAACCCCCAAAGTGATAAAAATGGAACAAAACAGTAGAGGAGGGTATAAATCCAAACTAAGTAACAGAGTTGTTATAAGCACTGTATTCATGATCAGTTCACATGTTCATTCCTATCACATAGAGCTGGTACATGAACAGAGATCCAAACTCAGTCTGTAACACTCAGTATATAAAAGGCAGCTAAATTTGCCTGTATAAATCTCACTGATGTTGCACTCTGTCACAAAGCAAGTATTTTGCATAATTAGCCTGGATACTCAGCCACATTTTCCAGGAGCCAGCTAGTTCACTGCCCTCACTGAAATAGGATGACACCCACTATAATAGGAGCTCCTGGCTGCTTAGCAGTCTTTGTAATTAGGCCTTTTATTTAATTGCCTAAGTATGGATTCAGAAGCCTAATTTTAGGCTTGCTTGTTTTTTTTTTTTTTCCCCCAATTTTATTCTTAGTACCTTATTAGGTATTACAGTGATGTTGATCTGAACAGCCATTCTTTTCCCTCTACAACGTATGCTTTTCTTATATTTCATCTCCAAATACCCTCTGCACTAGAATTCCACTGCTTCATGCAAAAGAGAAAAAAAATAATATACAGTCCAGCCATTTCATTAAAGCTGAAATATTTAAATTATTACATCATGTAGCTATGCTAAGCTGACCAGGAACATCTTTTGGTCCAATTTTGTAATCATCAGCTTTCCTGGCTGTTTATTCTATGCTAAGTACTGCAAATAGACCAATTCTTTATTGTGATGTGTGAGTGTTGTGGAAATGAATCTGTTCCTTTTTGGAACAAAACTGGGTATTACACAGGCTTTGGGTTTGTATGTAACTATGAGATTATTAGTTAGTGTTGAATCTGACTGTATTTCTTATGCCTCTCTATACAACTTTGCTGATTGCTCCTTGTGAAGCTCTACCAGCATCGATTTGTGCATAAAAAAATGGGATTAATAAAGTTCTTGCTCCAAGGTGGATACTCACAGGCTGTGGGGCCAGAGAGTTTATGTTTTTCTTGGATGTTCCTCTTGTCTAGCACTTTGGGTGCTGGCTGGGCCTGCAGGCAACATTCTGAACTTAACGATAGGGTGTGACAAAATCTTTGCTACCACAAACTGAGATAATTCAAGGAATTCTGGTTTAAAATAAATTAAAGAAAGCACCTTGCTCAAGTCAAAATCCAAACTTTTCTTCGCAATGCAGAGGAATTTTCCAGCTTCCTTCATTTTTAAGTAGGCTAACTCACTGGGTTTTTTTTTGTTGTTCCAGACATTTTTGGGGATGGTCTTAGATGTCTCTTAAGTGTGTTAGTTACTGATGTCTAAATTTCTGTGCAAAAGTTTAACTAGGAAGTTGTTAGGGTTTTATACTTCATAGTGTGACTTTAAAACCTTGTTGAGAGAGGAGGAATCAACAGTTGTCAGACAGGATGACTCTGTTTCCTGGAATTGTGGACTATGTTAAGCTTTTTAAATCTATAAAATCAAGCAAAGATGACATTTTGGATTCTGGTCTTTACAATATACTTTCACCATCATTCATGAGTCTTAGTAGCATTTTTGACTTTTCCTATTAAAAGAGCAGTCAAAGAGTACAAAGACAAATTCACTCACTAAACATTTCCCAGAAGCAGTTCACAATTTATTGCATCAAAACCAGTAAACCAGTTGCCTTACAACGTAGATTTCTGTCTTAATACCTATTCCACCTCTCAATAGATACAGTGCTGAATATTTTTTTTCTTTTTTTCATTGATTACTCTTCTTTGTAAGACAACACTGTGCCTTACAAATGTAAGAACAGAGGATTTTTTTTCCTTTAACTCACACCAAAATGCCTTTCTTCTACATCTGCTGTAATGTTATAGGAAATAAGACATCACTTCAAACGAGTCAGAAGAAATTTCTCAGTATCAGTAACTGGGGGGAGAGAAGGATGCTGAAAATTCACATAAAGGATTTTTGCATACTTAGAACCTAAAATAAGGAGTAATTAACTGTTCCAAATATCGTCTCATTTATAATAATAGGATGTCTTCAGTCAAATTTGCAGAATTTATTTTATTTCACTAATTGATTGGTATATTCATCATTCAATGATATATTAGGTAGAGCTGGATTCTAAATTACTTTTCTCTGATAAGCCTTCCAATTAATTCTTCTCACACTATTTTCCTGGTGACATCTGAACTTCTTTCATTATATAAAATACATCTTGAATAAGACATTGCTGAATAATAATCAGGGATCCTAACATGTTCAAAATTAGAACCCTTGACAAAGTCAAATGCGTTCTGATTTAGACAATGACCTCACCTAATGTCACTTCCAGGGCATCATATTGGAGGGGAGTATATAGCCTTCTCCCTTTTGCATATCTATCCTTAAGTTGCAAATTAAAAAGAAAAAAAAAAGTAGAAGCAATTGTAAATACTGCTGGTTATGTGGTCTCAGACATTAAAGCCTGATTAGAACACAGAGGATCTGTGATTGTTATATTTTTGTTCCACATTGTCTGAGAATTTTCTCCCTTTCTGGCCTTATTAATGTCTCTTAGAACGGTATTTCTTTATTTGGGCAAGAAGACAAGGAAATAAGTTATTCTTTAAAATGTATGTTAAATGATGTACTGTATTACATTTGCTTGCAATTTGCATTTCTCTTAATACATCCACCAGATTTCTTTTGCATAGATAGCATTTCATAAACCAGAGAACACTGATAATGTCTGATTTAACTGACTTGCTAATACAAGGAGCAGATCATTTTAAATGGACCTTACATCTTTATAGGATGTTCGAAATGAAGACATTATTTCAAAATGTAGGTAATTATTGCCTCCTCTTTTATCAGTGCTATTTTCTGAGGTATTATCATAAGATAGCACTTTAGTATTAAGCAGGGCCTTAGAGTGGCAATAAATCAGTCCAACTGAGTCATCATTGTCCAAGGCATCTGAACTACTGAAATGTTGTGGATCCTACAGAGAGTGTGAAATCACTTGACCCTTGGCATTAACCTTTACTGAATGAATAGACACTGCTTTCCACATCGTGGAACAAAAGCAGAATAGTATTGATTAAACACCACATTCACTTGATATTAAATACTGGCTGAACTCACTTCTTGCTTTCCAGCTCCAGTGGGAGAAACCCCGAGCGTTGCTAACTCTCAGGAGAATGCGTGTTTGTAATTCAGAGCAATGTTTTTCCTGCAAAGTTTTCCTTTTTTTTTTTTTTTTCCCTTCTCCTCAGATCAATAACTGGCAGCCATGATCAGCCATGAGTATGTATTGTCAATTCTGACCTGTGTACTTTATCACTTGGGGTGAAAGGTCACGGTGCTGTGACTAATAATGCAGTCATCCCAGGCATCAATTGTTTCCTGCCTGCAATGCAAGCATTTATTTATATATATATATATATATATATATATATATATATATATATATATATATATATATATAAAGCATACATACATGTATTTTAACACTCTGCTGTATTATGACTCTTGTTTACCAAACCCCTCAGCTATTTGCTTTCAAAGTGTGATTAATCTGCTGTATGGCATCCTATTTACAAAAGCTCTCAGAGAGTTACTAAATGGTTTTTGCTCTTGGCAGGAATGTGAGTTCCTGGGAACTTGGATGTGTCAAAGTGGGAACCTTGGGAATTAGCTCTCTACCGATGTTATGGAAGAAAGCTGTTGCTTCATTTGGTAAGTGAGGAAACAAGAAATAAAAACAGGAGAAAGGATAAACAGAAGGGTTCTCCTAGTAAATTCTTCTGTGTTTCACATGAGGGCAGGTTCTGCTCTTGTGTGCATAGCTGCAAGCCCAGTGTCACTCAGAAACATGCTCCTGTAGTGAGTAAGCCCTTCCCTGGTGTTGGTGATTCAATGCATAAAAGGTTGTCAGAGAAGGAAACGTGAAATACAGTATAATGAATAGAAGCAGCTGCAGCAGCATCACTGTCTGTCTACAAGCAGATGACCATTCCTGCCTGAAACAGCATTCCAATAAACTTGCCTGAGTTTAATTCCTTTTTTAAAACCAAAAGAATTCTGGGTTTAGCTCCATCAAGAATTACCTATTTTAAAAGCAAGCTTTATATAATGCATAATGCATTTGGGAAAGCTCGCCATAAAAAATGTCCCACATATGCAAGTCTAACATTACAGGGGTTTTGTTTTCAGTTCAAAAGATGTTGTCTCAATGAAAGCCAGTGGTATTACATCACTTTTCCCCATCATTTTCATCACCAGGGTCTTGATGGGTTTATATTCTGCCTACAGATGTCCTAGCTGTATAAGCTGTAGCTTTTCTATTGGATATCAGCATTTAGTCTGTGGAGTTTGATTTAGGTGTGTAAAAGTCCATCCATATGAATAAGATTTTTCTTTTACATGATATTGAGAGACTAAAGGAAATGGTCCACAGGATCATATAAATAACAAATGGTTCAGGTACAAGATCCCCCCAAAGAATGAAAAAAGGAACAAAAAGGAAAACGCAAAGTCTGATTCAACCTGTACAGAAATGTCATTTTATTTTTCAGAACATAGAAAATTGAACAGCTTGATAACAACAACAACAAAACCGATAAAAACAGCAATAACAACAGTAACAATAATAATAATAATAATAATAATAATAATAATAATAATAATAATAATAATAATAATAATAATAATAATAATAATTCAATTTGTTTTGGAAACTTATAAGAAACCTTAGTAGCACAAAGGGTGGGATATTTCCAGAGAAACTCTTCATATAACACTCCTTTAATTCAGCAGCCTGCTAATTCAGGATTTAACAGAGAACCTGTATGATGCAGTTTCATTGTGCTTCTCAGTCCATGCTCCTAAGTTACAGACTTTTCATCTGAGCAGCCAACTTCCTGCTGTATAGGTTTATATTCAAAAGCTAAGATGGAGACCTGTGGCTGGGAAGAAACTGTGCAACTGTTTTTTTCCCACCAGCAGGAAGGGCTTCAGCTGTTCTATGGAACTGCAGCACAAACATTTCATTTTGTTTTGGGTCTCTGTTATTTTTTTCTCCTGCAGATATTTTTCTTTTCAACACAAAATGCACACACACCCTCCCCCCAACCCACCAACTGAAAACCTTAAAAAACACAATACACACACACACAAAAAAAAGCTGCAATCCAACTTACTCCTTGCACTAAGGCCATTTTACCTTTACTGCGGAGCTGAGAATAAAAAAAAACAATAGATACACCTAAAACTATTTAGTGCCCCTCAGATAATAACAGCTAAACTCTCTACCTCAAAGTGGCTTCTCTCCAGACTGGATAATGCTGTTCTTTATGTACCCAAAGGGAGTTTCACAGAGTGGACATTGTTCTCATACTTTTCTTGACCAGCCTGTTTATTAAGCTGGTGTGTAAAGGATATTCCTTGTCCACAGCAATCTTCAGCTCTGCAGCAAATATTTTGCACATAGCTGTGTGATGTGCTGTTCACCAAACTTTCTGGAATAGATTTTTTTTTTCCAGGTGTAGTATTAATCATACATAAAGAACTAATAAACAGAAGGACTATGTTTATTTAATATATCTCTAGGCACACGTAACGAAGAGTACTCTACCATAATCTAAATGGGGATGAGGCAGGGGATGTTCATTTTCATGTAATATGGGAGCACATACCATGCTGGCTGATAATGATGGAAAGAATAAAAGGATAAGGCCTCTTTAATCCTTGCTTCTCTGCTGTAAAGCTGTTAATGTTTGTACATACATGCGTATTTCTGCAGAGTAACAAGTAATAAAGGCAGATAAAGTAATCTGGAAGTTTACGGCAAACAGAAGAAATACAGTTAAGGATCGTCCTCATGCCAATCAGAGCTCCATTTTCTACATCCAAATCAATATAAATCTCCAAAACAGCATTCAAAAATTATTAATTCACCAGGCACAAAAATAGCACTGTAAAAAAAATTCTGACTCAGTCTATTTTTTCCTGGAAAACAAAACCCTGTTCACTTTTCCAAATGTTATTCCTGTCAGCTGGAGGGGCGATGGATGCTGGTATTTCCTCAGATGCTAAGCTGTTAATCAGGAATGCTGTCTAGTCACATAGAAATAAGATGAAGATTTTGAGACTATCAACCAATTCCAATGAGTGGGTGCAAAGAGAAGGAGTAGCTTACAGAAAGATCCCTTCTGAGATGATTATGTGCCTCAAATTAATCTGTTAATTAGTAGTAGCCAGACAGTGCTGTGGTCCAGGTGTCCTTAGACAAACTATATTTTTTCACAGAAAGGGCACATCTAAAAATGTCCACATTATAAGGTCAAGTGTGCTGCAGGTGTGACATATGCCACATAAATAGGCAACTTCAGTAAGTGATGTGCCTGCATAGTCTTAGTAATTTGACATTATGCTGCAAACTGTGTTTTACAGTGTGAATAAATGCCTCTTATAGCTGAAGTTTTTCTGTAACTCATCAATTAAATTTAATTATCATCTTTGGCTAGTTTACTAGCTCTACTAGCGTCTCTCCACATGTAATAGGAAAGAATATGCATTTTGAACCATTAATTCACATCCACAGCACTACACCCAAATTATTTTGGCAATTTTTCTCATTATTAGGGAGATACAGTGATCTGGGCAGACAGAAGTACTTTGTTAGATCACATAAGAGGGTTTGTAGTGTAGGTGAGAGGCTTCTTCGCAGCCAGCCAAATATGATTACTGTAGATCCTCACCATGAGTGAAAACCACTCCATATCATGCCAAAGCAACTAATCATAAGGGCTATTGTTTCCATAACAGCAAATAAGTAGCAGGGTAGATCTTTATAGAAAAATCTGGGTCCTACAGATGCCAAGGAGAGGTTTTTTTTTTTTTTTTTTTTAGAGCTGTCAATCATAACATTTCACTTATTTTGTCAGAAATAATATCTGTGTTGAACAATGGATTCATAGCATATTCATAGTTGGGTCTAAAGTGGCTTTGAAAATCGTTTAAGCAACTTTCCAGAGTTCACCATCACACACTTTCCTTTGTATTACTCTTCCCAGAACTAGTAGAATTGGGGAACTGCTTCCTTGATATTCTGTTTTATTTTTCTCAAGGATTAGCCTTTGTAATCTCACCTATCTTGAACTTTTATACATCAGCCATTTTGATTTATTTTTGAAGGGGAGAGGATTGTGTCAAAAGCTGAATAATTCTGCATTTAAAAATACGTTTTAGAGAGGCAGACTTCTAAAGGCAGTTAATAAAAAGAATCCTATTCTGTTCTGCCATTTATTAACACAGAGAAAATACTGCTCTAATACTGATATAAAATATTGCTCAGGAGGAGTAAGAGTGACAAAAGCTGGCTCTTTGGAAGAATAGACAAAATACATCTTAAGATTTATAAGCCGCAGGGTATAGTTCTGTAATCTTTTTGTGAGCAAAAGAGCAAAGTCTCTGTCTTTTGAAAGTGTGAGGAACCAAAAGAACAACAACAAAAACCCCTTCGTGCACTCTTTCCCTCTTCAGCCTCTCTTCCTATACCCAGAATTCCAGAGGCAAGGAGCTGTCCTTAATAGTATCTCCATCTTTGTAGGGGGAAAAATAGTAAATTAAAAAAATCACTGGCTGCTACCACATTTTTATGGAAGTAACATATTTTGGTCAACGACAATTGCTCCTTACAGAAGGGAAGAAATAAATAAAGAAAAATCTGCATCACGTAGTTGAGAATCATGTAGTCTGAGAATTCTTGATCAAAAACCACTGTGATTCAAAAAATGTAGCTGGAAGGAATATAAGGATTACAGAGAAACCTGTTCTGGGTACCCTGACTATTCCTTTCAAAATTTGATTTAATTAAAAAGACTTTAGAGTCACCACAACAATTAGAATTTCTCATGGTCTTCATTTTAAGACCAAGCAAAATGAGTTTAATGATGTGATGTTGTGTATTAAAAAAGAATAATAAATAAAAGTGGTAGGGGAAAAATGGAAATGATGTTAACTTTTGCATTTTGTTCCTCTTTGATGTCTCATTTTGTTCTGTTTTTCATCAACAGGTAATCTGGTGGTGTTGTTAAGTTGGTCTTGTTGGAGGTTTTAGTTTCTGCACAGCAGCTCTGATAGAAGGTCTGTCCTGCACAGCCTCATGTGCATGACTGTAAATTAACTTACATTGCTTGCTGTGCACATTAGGATATGTGGCATTGACTTTGGAATGAGGATCAATATTCTTTGATCTTTAAATCCTTTCTGTTGTTGCAAGTGGAAAGTTGCATAAGGACAGCGTGCAAAATGCAACTTCGAAGCCAAAGGATATGAAAGGGTGGAAAAATTGATCTGTGATAAGTCATCTTTACCAATGCAAGAAAAATTTAAGAAACAGAAAACAATATATATACCTGTCAATGATTATGTTTGAGGAACTCCTTCCAAAGTGTGCTGTATAAGGATTCTAATCCACTGCATTTCCTTCTAAAAACAGAATAATTGCATTATTTAGACTTAAAAAATAAAAAAAAGGACTCTGTTTTATTACCTTGCACAAAGGATTGAGTAAAAGGAGAGTTTGAAAACATGTTGTTGCATATGTGGGAAATGTTGCCTAGGCTGCTTTAAGAAATAGTGGTTCCCAGACTAGTAGTCATCCAAAACATCCTACAAGTAAGATGTAGCTATCTTGTTAAAGCATGGCATAAAGAGTAGTCTACTGTTCGATAGTTTAAGAATGAATATCCTAATACAAGTTTCCAAGGTAGTCTGCTGAGGGTCATGTTAGACTTGTTGGAGTTATGCTAGGCCTTCCCTGGTTATAAGGGAACCTTGCATCTACATTTTCCAGTGAAGTGAAATATGCTGACCACAACAGACAAGATTATATGGGATAAGAATGACACAAAGGCATGTTTTCCAGTAGAAATATGAACCAAATTTCCCACCATTTAACTTCAGGCTTAACATATATTTTACTCAGTAGATGATCCTATAGATTTTCTCATAATTGTTCAAAGAATGGGGCAGTAAGGAAGAGCTGAATGTCAAAATGAGGCATTTATTGCTGACACCCAAAAACGATGTGTGATTCTGTGGGGGTCTGTTTACAATGTAGTTTGGTGTACACTTGGTATCAGGTGGATGTATAGTTGGATGACTTACCAAAACAAGAAAAGGACTCTAGTGTAGGGCTCTTTTTAAAAGCCAGGGGACAGGCTCCTTACGTCTTTGGAATAAGTAACGACTGGAGGTTGTGTCTTCACCTTCGTCTCTGTGTACCGTTTTTGTACTTCTGTGCACAAGGGTAAGTTGAGAAAGCAGTATATTTGTGATGAATGCTGTCCACAAAAAATTCATGACATTGTTGATGCTGACAAGAGTAATTGCCAAATGCTCTCAATGGATTGAGACTCTGAGAGAAAACATTGCTTTTCGTGAGGGTCTCTCTGACAGTGGTGCACTTTCTTATCTCTTGCTTAGCTCTGTTACTGGTAGCCAAAGCAGAAACATTTTTCTCAATAAAATTTAAGTGGCTGCTGACATTTTAAACACAACTGAATCTTAGAACAAATAAGGGATTTAAGAGCACAGGCCCTAATTGTGCAGGTAACAGATGGGCAGTGATAACAGCTAGGATTTCGTGTCAGCAACTGGACTACCTAAATCAAAAGATTGTGAAATTCATGTGCCTGTGACATGGAGGTGACTTAAGAACCCAAAACTCACTCTCCCTCTTTGCAGATCTTTCCCATGGTGTTCTGCGTAATGCTTTAAACCAGGCACTGCTTCTTCACTGTTGTAAATCAATTCTGCAAACTGAAAGCTCACATGCCCTTAAAGTACTAAGGTGAAAGGCACATCAAGCTTTGCTTCTGCAGTGTGTTCCTCTCCTTTGCAGAGTTCAACAGCTTGCACCCTGTTAGAGCTTTACCTACTTTCCTGGCTGGCGGTTCAACAAGGACGCTAAGCTGGGTTGTCTGTGGACACTGATATTCAACGCTGGCATTCCCTGTGGTGGGAACAAAATTTGGGCAAGGGTTAGGTGTCATTCAGTGCATGAGAGGGGTATGAATGCCTTAGTATCTTGTAAATAATTTCTAAACCATTATAATATGTCTATGCTTAATTAGCTGGAAAAACTGTGTTTAGCTTCTGAACTTGAAAACTTCCTACTACTGTGGGTGGGTGTTTGTACTTTGTCCTGAGCCTCCAGACTGCATCTGAGAAAGGGAGCCAGGACTGTGTGAGCTCCTAGTGACATGAGAGTATGTAAAGATACATACAGAATTGGGATGCATAATTTTATTTACAGATATCCCTATGAGGAAGGGAGGTACAGACTTTGAATTCTCATGTTTTCCCAGAAATTTCTTATCCTGTAAGGTATATTCAAGTTCTTATTTGTCTGGGGGTTTGTTTGTTTGGTTTTTTTTTCCTCTTCTGCCTTTTTTTTTTTTTTTCCTGATGTGTCTTCAGAGCTATATCTTCCTGCAAGAATTTTTGAGACTTTATTAGCCCATATTTTTGCACCTCTGTGTATCTACACAGGTCACATTACTGTACAAATACCTACACTTAGGTTGCAAGAATAGCAATTTTTTGTTAAAAGTCCTGAGCTTTGTGAACTGATTTTGTGCAGTTTTTAGGAAAGGACCTTCTTTTTGGCTATGCATTACTAACACAGTTCCTCTGCATGTTCCTGAATGTTCTCAGCCACCTTAGTGAAAAGGATGAACAGAGTTAAAGTAGTAGGCTGTATCATTCAAATATGACTAATATATATACAGAAAATTGCTGGTTTCTATTCATGCTAGTCATTTTTTCCACCAGAAAAAAAAAAGTCAGCTAAATGTTCATATTGTTCACTGACATTACAGCAGCAGAGATGATAAAATACATTTAAAAAGGGTGCTTGATCCTCCTGGCATTTCAGCCACCCTCCTCCAAAACAAAGACAAATAGAAAGCAAAAAGGCTAAGCCGGTAAGAAAGTATTTTTTCAGTGAGATTATAAATACTGAAAATAAAAAATACACAACCCTCAAAAATTAAGGCTTTTAATGGAAACACCATTGACTTCCACAAGTGTTTTAGTTTTGCTGTAAACTCTTTATTAATATTGAAAGGGGAAATTGATTCATGTGTCTTAATTCATAAACTGTTGCCGATTTTGTTGCATCTTTTCTTCATTTTTTTCTCTCCCATTTCACTCTGATCTGAGGCGTCTGTGGTTCTATCTTCTGCTTGTTATTTGTCTTCACTTGACTTTAAAATAATTAATTGCAGCACTCAGTGATGATTTATGATTGCTACTGACATAATTAATGATACACATCAATTTTTCTTGTTAATTGAAGGAGTCACAACAAACTTTTTATAATGTATGTTAAAGGAGGGCAGAATAGCTTTAGAAAATTACCTTTAGAATTTTCATTTTGTGTTAGGAAGAACTGAAAAGAGAATAAGCAATTTAACACTGAAAACAGCTAAAGACAGTTTGAAGATTGGAAGTAGAGACATTTCGCTGCCAAAGTGTAAAAGAATTTAGGTAAAATAAACATCAAAATAACGTCGTCAGGAAAAATCTAATTAAGATTTCCTAACATTTTAGAAGCAAAAATTTATTTTAGCGTATTAATGTCCTTCCATTTTGTTGGTTTTGTCCCTTTCAACTTTTACTTAAGCAATGAATAATACAAGAAAAATCTTATAAAATTATTCTAACCTGGACAAAAGAAAACACATTTGAAGCTTTTTATTTTTTTTTTTAAGAAAAAGACTCACTTCTGAGTATTTGATTTGCAAACCAAGAAGGTATGAATAGACTTTGAATCAGCTCTAAATACAGATTATTTATTAAAACATCACCAACTTTCAAGCCACCCAAACGAAAATTGTCTTTCCCAGAACATTGCTGTATCGCAGGGTGTGAGTCGCTGCCACGTTTGTTTCCTTGTCAGGTTTTAAAGTTTGAAAAAGAGAAAATTTTATCATCTCCTGAATTCTGTGAAAAGAAGCAGAAGTGATTTTCTAGGTAGTTGTTATACTACTTTGTATGTTTAATCAATTGATGTTTAAAGGAAACTCATATCCAACACATATAACAAAAAGAAGTTTAAAATAACATTTCCTCTATTATAACATTTTATTCACTTAGAATAATATAATTAAGTTGGAACTTGAGCAAAGTAATTGTTAGTCACTATTTCTATACAATCTGCTCTTTGAGACAGGAGTGGTAGAATTCTCCTTGCACAACACTTTATTATAATTTTTGGGTTTTTTTGCTGCTGTCATTATTATTATTATTATTATTATTATTATTATTTTAAAAAGCAACAGTAGATGCGTCAAGTGTTGCGAACTTGATTTGAGCATTTTATGGTACTGGAGTCAGCTGCCTATTAAAAGTGTGATCAGGTAGTTTAGAGTGTGACTAGCTGTGTCAACAGAAGGAAAGTGGAGGATTAGTCTCTATGGCAACAACAAAGCATCCCTGTTTGTAGACAGACAAATTCTGCTACATCTGAAAAAGATTGACAGGTCTATTCCTTTGCAACTGACCCATAGAAATTAGCAAGTAAAAGTTATTATACTGGGTTGTATTGAAGGGTTCTCAATATCTTAAAGTGCTCTTGTAAGTTTTTCTGCAGCATTTGCATGAGAAACCTGGCAGGGATTGTTCTGAGGTTTATATCTATGGTTTGATAGATTCTTTGTGGGGGAGTATTGCTGGTGAGAATAACTTAATTTTCAGTTCTCTGTATGACAGAATTGTTGGAGCATGGATTGAGGGAAAAACACACATCAAAGGACCCAGGCTGAATAATATGCCACGTTTCAAAACATTGTAAGAATATTATAACTGTACCTTCTCATTAAAAAAAAAATATATATATATATATATGGAAGTTTAAAAGTATTTTCTCCTCCAATTAGCTGAGAATAATTACAATCTGGATTTCCTTAATAATTAAGATTTCCATTGGAAAGATTTCATACATTTCCAGGGATTCTGTTATTTAACTGAATAACCTTTCTGTTTCACTTAATGCACTGGAGTTGGAAGGCATGCTGTAATTCAAACAATCTATATCAGAATTAATAATATTCTTTTTTTTCTTCACTTCAGGGGAAAAGAAAAATGAAAAATTTACTTTCCTATTAATTGTTCATAGGCTGTGTGTTTAGGTAGCAGCGACAGAAACAGGAATCCACCTTTAGGTTAGATATTGTAGAAGTATCTTGAAACACCTTTAAATCTTACATTTTAATCTTATTATATATTGGCAAATGTCCAAGTGACTGAGAACAAATCTGGGTTATGGCTGTTTTTCCACATAAAACCTGAAATATAGTTAGATCTCTCTCAATGAGCATTTTTCTCTTAAACTCTGTCATTCTCTGCAATCCTTTTATTTGGAAGTTTTTAATATATTTTTAAACTGTGCTAAGAAAACAACTTCACTGATATGTTTCCCATAGACATGTGGAAGAATGACTAGAAAATATCCAGCATGCTTTTTGGAGATTTTATCTTAAAGTTTAATTTGTGTGAGGAAAGTCTGTGGTAGTTTAACTGCTTAAACTGACTTGATGCAAAAGGTCTTAATCTCCTAAATGATGTGCTTCTGGAATGAACTTGTGTTCCTTTCTGATCAAAACATACCACTTGAGCTTTTCCATATTATAGTTGCTCCTGAGTTTCTCTTACAACTGGAAACAGAAATTACAAATCCTCCAGAATCTTGAGTTCCTCTCATTTCAGCAAAGTTTTTTACGTGTTCATCAAGTGCTGGCTGGATATAATCAGAGCCTCTGTGCATGGCTTTCTGTGCATTGTTGGCCCTGTGGTTCCTCTAAATTTAGGACTTTGTTGTGAGTTCTGTAACAAAATCAAAAGTTAAAGCGGATGAGACTGAGACAATCAGTTACAGTTGGAGGATAATTGTTACGTTTGTTCCTGTTCATTCACATCCATGGGAAAAAAAACACTGAGAAACCTTTTTCCTTCCTCCAATATTATGATAAGGGTTTTTTTCTTCCCTTTGGAGGGCATAAATGACAGGCTGGCAGGCACTGCTGGTGCAGGATGCTGTGGAGGGGTTCGTTTCCCAAAGTAAGAATATTGATGATGACGCTTTCCCAGAGACTGGGGATGCACCACTTCACGCATCAGCTTTTATTTGTGTATGTCTGTGCATCTGTGGGTGCACAGAGCCCATAGAAGGGTGGCAGGGGAATTGCTTTCTGTAATCTCCTTCCCCTGTTCCCACCCTGGTTTTATTTTCCAAATATTTCTTGCAGCAGCCATGGCCAGCCACAGCCCGGGAGGCAGTGTCTCCGGCGTGCTGAGCATGCTATAAAAATACAGCAAACGATGAACCCTGCACAAAGAGCTCCCAGTCCTTAGCTAACCTTTTTACAAATGCACAGCTTCCAATGGAAAGTGGCTGACTAGGAAAAAATGTGCTTTTCTGCAAAAGACACAAACAAAACCTGAAGTTTTGACCTTCAACCTGAGTGAATATGTAGTCTCTCTACAGGCTATTTTTTTAACCAAGGTGACAAACTTGCAGTACAGAAACTGTGACTTTCTTGCTTTGTGAAGCACCAAATAAGCCTGCCAGCAAATAAAAATAATAATAAAAATATGGAATATTTTAACATTTGTTTTTCTTGCTGCATTAGGAACTCAAAGGGGAGTTTGTGCTGCATAGTTACCGATTTTCTCTGTGTCCAAAGGGAGAGTGAGATCAGTTCACAAAGATTGTCATGCTTTTCTTTTCCTTCTTCTTTTTCTCCTTTTCTTTTGCTGGTGCATTATTTTTAGCCCACATTTTGTTTATTCTTTCAGGAAAGCGAATGGCAAAGCTTTAGCTTAGACATCACCCTTAGAACTAGAACTCACTCTCTTTAAGTTCTGGGATTTATTCTTACTTTTTCAGATTTGACAATCATCCTCTAATTCTTTCTTTCTTTTCTTTTTTTTTTTTTTTTTTTTGCACTGCCTGAAACTGACACAGTACAAACATGCCGATCCCTATCACTGCTGCTCCTGTGTTTCTGAACAGGTCTTTGCATATCCTATCAATGAGCTGATCAAACTGGTGACACTGGGATTTCGTGCCTTTTGACAGCTGAAACTGCTGTGCTTTTCTCAAGCTAATTATTGTTTTCAAGGGGCAGTCACTATCAGAGCCTACAAGCTTCTTTTTCCACCCCCATATCAGGCTAGAAATGCTTAAAAGGTTTGCCTCTCCTTCCACCTACTAAGCTTACTTGAAGAATAAAAGAAATGGTAGTTAGCATGAAATGTAGAGGTGTTGCTTCATATTTAATGCACAGGAGCTAAAAATCCCCCAGTATTTCTGAATCATTCTATAGAGATTTTGTGATTTTAAACAAAATACTGTCTTGAATGGGTTGTGGGGTTTTTTTTCTTCCTCCTCCCCCCCCCCCCCTTTTTTTTTTGTGTCTCTGCAAGTTCCAGCCAACCTTTAATTGTACTATTTTAAAAATACATGCTCATTTATAATCTTTGCACAATACATGTTCTTTGCCCTTTCTCAGTTCTTTAGAAAGTCGTGAAAGTTATGGATTTAGTACTCATGTTCATCAAATTAAAGAAAGAAGTCTCTAACCACAGAGCATATTATTTTTTTGTTATTTAATTGTTGTCCTGGAGTTGCCTGGTGGCTGCAGCCCCCTGTTAATTACCTGCTGAACAGAGACACTGATTCAGGCAGTTTTCTATACCTTCTCTCTCCAGCTGATTTGCATTGGCTATCTACATTTGGGATGGAAAGAAGGCTAGGGATGGAAAGGTCATGGCTATTCAGTCTGTTACGTTAATTCCACTTTTCCCCTCCTAACCACAAAACTACAAGCTGGAGTCATTTGTACCAAAAAAATACTTCAAATCCATTTGGAAATGTATTTTAAAAGATTTTGTTTAATTTTATTTTGCCTTGCTGTTTGCAGTGTCTCATACAGATGTTGTTAGTGACACACTTTGCTGCCTATAGATTGCAACCTTGCATTCATACCCATGTCTAGCCTAGACGGAGATTTTTAAAGCAATGTAAAGCGGAGAAAATTCACTTAAAACAAGAGCTTTGTCCAGCCCTCTGCAGCAAATCAAAGCTAGCTCTTGTACAGCTACATGCCTCATGGAGAAAAGATGAGATACTGTTAAGCAACTGCTCTGGTAAATGGGAGAAATTTTGAATTAAATTATTATAAAGTATTATGAACTATAGACTTTCCTTTACTGTATGGTGAGAGATAGAAATTAGCTTGGGTTGGAGGAGCTACAGGCAGAAAGGCCCTAAATTTTAGTGTGTCTTTTTCTTACAGATTATAGAAAATAAACTGGTGGAGGTTGCTGAGGACACTAATACAAATAAATAAGAGAAAAGAACAATTGGGCTTTTATTGAAAGACCTCCCTTTCTGTGCTGCTGTATAGGTAAAGAAGAAGGGAGTCAGAGAAGAGGAAGAATATGGACCCTAGCAGAATACTCTGCTGTGATTTACAGACTGTATAGCCTGGAGTTTTATTTAATGGACTTGAGGGAAGCATTGTGTAGTATTATCACTTTCGTTCTGCAAAATCAGTATTCGCCCATTAAGGAAATAACATGTATTACAGGTTTTTAGGAGGGTGCAAATCCATTCTGTAGAAGGGTTAGTGGACATGCAAAATGGAAGTGAGCTAGCAAACAATGAGTGTAGTGATAGCTTTTCTTTCCTCAAAAAAGAAAAAAACCAAAAAGAAATAGAGAAAGAAAAAATGAAAGAAAGAATAAAAGACAATTTTGAAAATGGCATGTAAGTTACAGCTGCCCCTGGCCAGCTTTAAATTATGTGATTCTCACTTATGCAAGATGCTGCTAGAGGAATTCCTTGGCTCTCATTAGCATGGAATAATCCCTCTAGACTTCACACACAGCAGACATACCCAGGCACATACACATTTCTACTGTCAGCTGCACATTTCCAACTGCAAAACAATAAATAGTGTGCAATGCCTCTTCAAGCAGAAAGCTTAAAAGTTCCCAATATCTTTTTGGGTAGTCCTCTCTTTTAAGAGCAGTGCTGCTAGTATGCTTGTGAAAAAGTTTGTTTGGGATAATGAAGAGTGATTATCTTCACTGCAGTAGCTTGGGTGAAGTTCATTTTCCCCAGTTTGTACCCACAATGTGCCAACTTCAGCAGCTACCACAGAGCTTTTGATTCTGCTATAACCTTACTGTCTATCATAAATCTGGAAGACTGTGAAGGAGGACAAATTCCAGTAACCTCAACTTTTAAAATGCTATCTGGGAAGATGGGGTATGGACTTCTCTATAAAACCCCAAAATTCACCTGAAAATATCCATAGCAATCTACAACATACCCCTGCTTACAACCTCTAACTTTGGGTTTGCAATCAAAAGTGAAGAGCTTGTATTACAGCTACCGTAACCAGTCTTGGGAATTCCATTTTTAGGTGAAGCACTGCTAGATATAAATTGCAAAAAATCTCAGAAACATTGGGAGATATTTGACTACCTCCAGGTATTCAAGATCTTATGTGAAGGAGATATGTTTGCAGCAAATACATGTGGTTGAGGGCTACAAGAATTTGAGCCTGAATCTTGCTCAAGGCAAGGCAAGGTTTTGGTTTTCTCATAACAAATTAGTTGTGCCTTCTCTTTCCTTATGAATCCTGGTTTTCCAAGCCAACCTTTTCATTTTGGCTCAGTTTCTCTTCAGTTGTAGGACCGAAAGGTATGAGAAAGGTGACCCAGAAAGGTATGAGAAATTTGACACAGAAAGGTATGACGACGTTGAGGTGGTGTAAAGAAAAAAGGATTGAACAAAAGTGGTGGGAGAGGATGAATCCAAGGAGCAACATTGCCAGACATTGGATAATAGGCAGAAAAAGCCAAATTCTCACTCCTGGGAACAGCCATGGTGTCAGCAGGAGTACATGTGTAGCCCCACCTGGAGGCAAGGCACATGGACTAATGGCTGCAACGTGTGGGGGACAGCATAATAAGGATGGCATAATAGAAACTCTGGGTTTCATTTGCATAAGCATCCCTGGCGTGCAAATTCTGGGGAGTATCTGGCTGTAGTTTTTGTTCTTCATTGTGGGCCCAGCATCTTTCAGCTGGATGAATAGTGGTGGATAAAAGCTCAACTGTGGCTGCTGCAGGCACAACTAATGCAGATGATGAGGTAGAATTGGAGCAGGATGAGATGGCATGGAAGGCCCTTCTATGTATCGGTTTTGTGAGACTCTGCAAGAGAGCTGTCTCCTTTTCTCTCCCTGATGACCTGCCTTTGTGGTTTCTTGACATACTTTCCATTACCTTTGGGCATTGTCTATTGAAAATGGGTCAGGCAAGATGACAACTGCATTTATTAGAGGATTCACTAAAAGCATTCTTGCTGACCACAACACAACTTCTGCTGCAAATCAGATTTTAAGCACGTGGTGAGACTGATCCTAATTTCACCTTGCAGCCCGGACATTGGGAAACCAGAGTAGAGATGGTAAGACCAGAAATGAGCCAAATACTGCTCTCTGCCAGTCAGGGAACTGCATTACGAAGCTGAAATTTACCCTGTGTGTGAGTGCAGAGATCTGTCATATGTGTTGTGGGTGGTGTGCTCTGCCAGCCTGTGACCCACCTGCCAATATGTTAAGACACTCTTCTCTGTGGTTTTTTTTTTTCCACTGCAGTCTGATTCCAACATAAGAAGTTATTTGCTGTCATGTACCTCAAAGCACTTTTGATGAGTTTGTGGAGAACCATTTCTGAATAGATGTTTGGGTTTGTTTTGGATGTTATTTTTTTTCTTTTTAAGAAGGTGCCTTTTTAATGTTGTTGTTTTCCTTTATTTTTACTTTTTTTTTTATTCATGAAAGTGTTTCTTCTTGTAATTTGTTTTCTTGTCAGGCAATGGAAACAAACTGAAATTGTGGTCATAACTAAGAAAAAAGAACGTTGTAGAGAAGGATGACTTTACAATAGAGAGTGAAAGGCATTTTTTCTGAGACATAAATCTTCTTAATTAAAAGATTTTCTAAGCTATTATATATTAGATTTTTGTCAGAGAGAAAGGGATGAGCTTGGAATTCAGTTTAAGAAACCTCGGTTATATAAGTTTGCCATGCTACTGTTTAATGTTTATATCAGTTAGTTATCATGTGGTATATATTGATGACTGATCCTTGCAAGAATGCGTTACCATCTGAGTTTTCTCCATTGCAATTTTATTTTCATTTACTCTTAGCAAATTCTTACAACTTCAGGATTTTTTTTCTTGTGGTTTTTGTTTTTGTTTGCTTGGGGTTTTTTGTTTTTATTTTTCAGTTATCTTTAAAATTGTCTTTCAAAACTGCTGTGCGACAGACTGTGGAGTTAAGTCAAGACAGAGAAGACAAAGGAATATTTTGTATTATTCTTATTACTCCACTAATATGCAACATCTGGAATATTTCTCTGTAAATGTACATAACCTCTAAAAACCTGCTTCTGAAGAACCTCCTCAGCACTATTTCATCTAAGCTGTTTTCTTGAATCCTTCCTAAGATATTTACTTCTTTTTTTCTTTCATTCCTTTTTTTTTTTTTCCCCTTAATAGAGTTATTTTCACATTTCAACAGAACTTTTATGTGGACAACGATTTGTTAGGCAAATAGCAGCAATAAAACTGCGTTACAGCCTCATGCCTTCTTCAAGACTAAAAGGACAGTAAGCTGCTGGAACAGAAATATCAATATAGTGGTTCAGTCCTCTCTGCATCATTCTTTTCCCCTCTTTTGACTATAGAAAAAAAAATCCCTTTAGTGTTCATACTTCATGGCACTTCAGAGGGCAGGCTCAGGTGTCAAGGTTAGACACCTTGGTCACCTGTTGCTTATTAATATGGTATTTTCTGTCTGCAAATGGTGCCTCCTCACTGGCATTCTCTTTTCTGGGCTAATGGAAATGATGTACTCAGGATGTACAAAAAACATCCAAGCTCCAAAATGTGTCAGTCATGCAGTCTTAAAAAATGCTGGAGTTGTTTTAGGAATGTAAGTGGGAATGCTCATGAGGAAGTTACAGTGAGCAGCGAGGCAGCCTCTGAGCATAACTGTTTTACAGAGAAATGTTCAAATTGGAATTTGTTGTTTAAAATGCCTGGGTTTTGTTTATTTTTCTTTTAGATCTTAAAATGGCTTTGATTTTTTTTTAATTTTGTTTTTTTACATTTTCTGAGATTGTGATATCAAGTCAAGGAAAGAGACTCAGCCAATGAATTTAAATGGTGAATTTTGAGGAGGGTATACACAACATATGTATTTCTTACTGTTGTCTGAAAAATGCAATTTGACTGAGAACTCCTATGGTTTATAATATGAAAATCCTAGAGATTTCTATGTGGAGAAAGCGAGATTTTGCTTAATATGTAACACATTCCTGATTTATGGTGAAAAAAAAAAAGAAAGAAAAAAGATTATTATCTGCATTTCTTGATGAAGTCTGCAACCTGTGGTTTTGCCATAATTCATGAAATCAGCCTTTTAAAATTTGTGACACGAAGCACAGATCCAAATATATTTAGTGCAATAGTTAGCAGAAGCTAATGTGCTTTGTCAGAAAGCTGAATCTCTTGATTTTTATGTGTGAAGTGATTATGGTGAGAGGGAATATGTTCAGACTACCCAGATGCAGAGAGTGGAAACATCAGATTAAAATGTGTGCATTATTTCTCTGAAGAATTATCATGAAAATATTTGAGGGAGGCCACTTCACTGCCAAAACATATGCTTGACTTAAATAAATACAAGTTTTCCAGATTATTAAGATCCATCTAATCATCCTGTTTTAAATTGGTACTTCTGATCACAGCAGTAATTTGTTCCTGGACTTGCTCTCAAGTACTGTGGACTAGATTTGCAGAAAGAGCGCCCAGACAAGTGCTGGGATTATTTTTATGTCCCTGAGACCCACTCCAGTTTTCTTTCTGATATTTGTACAGAAGCTTTTAGAACTTTTAATAGGGAAAAAAAAAAAAAGAGTAGAATATGCTAGAACAAGATGCTGAAAAATTAAAGGGATAGCATGAGCTTAACACTTCTAAATTTGATTTCCACATATCAGTTTTTTAATACCTCTTCATGAGAAAGGAAAATATTTTTGAAATTAGAAGAAACTTTTCAGGACTTAATATCTTCACTCTTGCAGTACATGGATAAAATCCTCATCTTATCAATTACTGGGAAATATTTGCAGTCCAAATGAAGGAGTGAGATTCTCTCAAATAATGAAAGGAACGAGCCATGCAGCTTGCACACAAAACAGCATCGAGACGCATCCCCACAAAAAAAAGTATCGATATAGAGCAATCAATGCTGCAGACAATATCTTTTAAATCTATCATGCTGCCTTTTGCCCTTTATATTAAGTCAAAGGGAAAGGGTTATAACGAATGAGCATGTCTTTATACTCGGCAACATTTCTGTAGGAAACCTGGCAATATGACATTTAACATGATTAATTCTGGGTTTGTAACATCAGTTTATTTTTTCTCATGAACATTCATAAAGACATTATTATTTTTTAAAAACCAGATATCAGTTGAGACTATCTAGAAAAGTTCTACTGCAAGACAGGCTCAAAAACAAAAGGTTAATCATGTATTTTCAGGAACATATACTTCACATTTTTGTATTTATCTTTTTTTCCCCTTTGTTTTGAATAGAGTTTACCGAAGTGAAAGTGCATAGAATCGTGACTGCGAGGTTGGTTAGTTTAAATCTAGGTTCTTAAAGGGTTTCCTATGTTAAAAATAAAGAATAACTGCAAGAAATCTCGAGGTATCAGAAGGGAAAACGGCAAAACTTCGATGTTTTCTCTTGCTTCATATCAGAAGGGGGCACTAGCGATCCATTACAAATAGGTAGCGTGACATTGCTTTTGTTGTGCCATATTTAATAATAACAATAATAATGATAATATAATTTCCCCATTTAATATTGAGGGCATTTGTGTGCATAATTAAAATTATAAATATATAATGGTAATTCAAAAAGTTAAATAATTAATAGATTGTATGTAAATATTATACGCTGTCTCTCATTGTCTTTTTATATTGTTATTGAAATACTGTTCCTACAGTTCACTTACTGTCTGCAACAATGAGATAATGCTGATTATTTAATACCTAATCTTGCTGATTTCTGATGTAAAGAAGGTGGATTCTAATTGTAAAGGATCTTGATTATGTCGGTTAAATATATATTCCTGGAAAAGGCAGATATGTGGAACACACGGTTATAAGGAAATTTATGTATGCTGAGATAGAAATTATTTTATAGTTATTTAAACAAAGGAAATGTGTTAAGTATTCTTGTAACAATGTCTGTGCTGTTTCATATTGAATTAAATAAGTGAAAAAATACTATTTTTTATGATGCTTACTGATTTTTCTCATTGGCTTATCTGATTCTGTACATTTTAGCAGATTTGTTAGTATTGCTTTGGCCTATAAACTGAGGTCAAGATGAGGTGGCTTCACCATTTCATAGAATCAACTTTGGTATGTGAGCTATGTGAGCAAGAAAAAGCGATGAACAATAATAGGGTTTCAATTCTTTGTCCTCATTTTCTTGCTGTCTATAGGATAAAAAACTGGCAGAGTGCATAAAACTGCAAAAAAAAAGTAAGTCTGTGACGGCAGGAAAACCAGCTGAATTTTTGATTTGGAGGTTGCTGAGTGTTACTGAATTGCAATGAAATACCTACTTGTTAGCTATGTAGATGGCAGCATTTGTGAAATAGTATCTACCCACAGATAATTAGAAGCTCTTTTGAAATGTCCACTATTACTTTCATTTATAAAAATGAGGGTCGACGAGGAGCTGAATTTAGCACTCAGTAGACTGAATCACACTCCACATGCGAAAAATACAATGCCTGTTTTTCATGATGCTAAAATATCTGCAAATATGGACTTTCCAAAAAACAAAACAAAACAAACAAACAAACAAAACCAAAACAAAAAAAAAAAAAACCCAAAGCCAAACAAACAAACAAACAAAAAAACCCAAAACAAAACCCCCTAAGTTTAGGGCCAAAATGACTTTCACTAAAATGATTTGCAAAATATCAGCCAGTTGCTTTGTTCATTTGCTCAGGTGTAAATCCAGATTTTTCTTTGTTCAAAGTGCAATTAAATCCTAATATGGCAGGGAGAAGAAAGGTTCTTTGTACCTTAAAGGCAGCTTCAAGGTATGTATTCATGAGTATGGATAAGTGCTTTATGTGTGCATATAACCAAGCATTTTAAAAAGTGCACTTTTTTTCCATGCAGGAAAATAAAGTCATTCTAGATCACCCATTTAATCCAGACAAGCACATACCTGACCTCATACCCTTGAATTTTAGGTTCTTTTATTTCAATTTTCCTAACACCACCAGCTTTTTCCAGATAATTATCTATGAAAGTAACTGTCAGGATGACTGGAAACTTTTCGTTGCCTAATGTGATGACGTTTCTGAATATCTCCTGTCTATTGCACCATACTTAAGTGAAACACATTTTATTTAAACATTTAATTTTGTTTTGTTTTGGTTTGTTTTGTGGGTTTGGGTTTTTTTAATTATTTAGATATCAAAAGAAGGAGTTTTTAAAAAAGGAAGCAAGAGAAATTACCAGTGTAGTTTTCCCTCCAGCCTGTATGCAGACAGGAGGTGTTTTTTTCTGCATCATCTCCCATCACTGAATCCACTGTACTTTTATCCTTCTCAGTTATAATATATTGAGAGTGTTAGCAGTGCTGCAGAAACATGGAGGTTGGCACAGGCTTCAGGATGTTTTTGAGAAGCTGAGTAAATAGGTGTATAGGTCATCAGCTCATGAATGATCTAGATCCAACCCCTGCTATTGCCTATGCTGGGTTCCAGATCTTTTTGCTTTTGATGCCACTAATACCTAAGTCTGAAGCTTTACTCTATTACTGGCTTGAGAGCCTGTGAATTTTCTCATATTAATTCAGTAATCAATAATTTTGAGGCTTATTATGTCACCATTTTTAACTGGTTTTGTGTCTGGTCATTTCAGCTGAGTTATTTCTTATTTACTATGAGGGTAAATAAATTAGGGTCGTGTTGAAACTGACTTGTTAATGAGTTTAACTTCGCCTTTAAACAGAAAAAAACATAGTTTTGTTCCCTATCTAAACTCCATCACTTGTGAAGGCAAAGTGAGGCATTTTTCATGAGAGGCTGTTCATCTTCTGCATTCCTTATTACTCCTTAATTTTTCCTCATTTAATTATCCCTGAGTGAACTCATTTGTATCTATTAATGCATAAAGTAGAAACTACTTAATTTTGTGAAACAATAAAAAATGCATTCCTTATTATTCTATTTTTTCCCTGCTGAATGAAAAAGGCATGATTTTCTAGCATAAGCAGATACTGGTCCTTTTTGTAGAAAACAGGCTGAGGTTGTTCAGAGATTCAGACATGCCTGCATGCTTCTCCTTCTTCCTCCTTTCATTTGAACTCTTTCTCTATTTCAGTACTGACTTGAAAATCTTTCTTTTGATCCCCTCTTTCCTCAAATTCTTTCTCCACAATTTCCTCAAAGACATTTGTTGAAAAATTTTATTTCCAGTCCTCAAATCAAATTAAGTTTTTGTGCCTATGAAAGGATAAAACCGGCAAATTACACTTATCTGTACACACATCCATTTATGTTTCTGGCACACTCATTTCTTATTATTTGGTGTACTAGAGAAAGGGTAATAATCAGGTATCCAAAAATCACAGATTTAAAATTAAAACTCTTGCTTCAGCTTACCAGGGATTTACACAAGCAGATACAATATCTGAAATTTGATACAGGTGCATTGTACTTCATGCATTAAGAAATGTCGTATTTTGTCTAGTGAAAAGCAAAATTTTATAGTGCTAAGTGTTATTGTGGCATTTGCAGTTACTACAGAATCCAGAACTAGATAACCCCAGGACACAAAAGTCTATCCCCAGAATTTAAGATTAGATTGATATTGAAATGATAGCAAAAAAAGAAAAAAAAAAGGAGTCAAGGAAAATATCTTATGAGCACTTGAGCAGGTAGAACTAACTGGTCTGTAGCTCATCAGTCTCAAAACTGCAACAAGAATTTGCACTTTAAATAAATGGATTGTCAACAAAATTACCTGATTCAAAGAAGCTTTAGGACCATGAGAAAAATATTTTCATTTGTATCTTCCCATTTTGTTTACGCTGTTCAGTAAGGAGGGCACTTGAAAGAATAAATAGTTATAACTCAATTCCAATAGCAGAATTTCAGCAAGAAGCTGATTTTAAGTACAGAGTAAGAGCTGGACAAAATCAAATCATCAATACCATTAAACATTCACAGAATCATGGAATGTTAGGGATTGGGGAAGACCTTGAAAGATCATCCAGTCCAACCCCCCTGCCAGAGCAGGGTCACCTATAACAGATCACAAAACAACGCTTCCAGGTGGGTCTTGAATATCTCCAGAGAGGAAGACTTTCAACAAGTTGAGCTGGAACTACAGACCTTCTCACTTGTTGGTATTTATACTAATTAACCAAAATGGAGAAAACTTAGATTTCTTATTGAAGTCGTCAGAAGGAAGGAAAAGCACATTTTGCTTTCCCAAGTTGTCCTTCCTTTTTATGGTGAATAGTTAGGGGAGTGATCTGTCAGTACTTTTGGGAGTCTCAGTTATAAACACACAGCCCTCTATTCTCTCCTTTTGTGATGTTCATTGATCATAAAGGGTTTTATGTTCTTTTTGTATATTGTAGAATTTTACTGGGTTTATTTTACAGAGTAAAGATACAGACAAATTCTTCAACTTTTTACCAAAGGTCACCTTGACAGTCAATGCTCATAAGAAGTCCACTATGCTTCCCTGCTGATTTTTTCAACTCTACAGCTCTACTGCTTACTCTAAACTCTGGGTGAATTTGTCTAGTCACAAAACATCTCCCTTAAATCCTTCCCATACACTGTCATGATCCATTTTGGATTCTGGAAACTTGAAAGTTTTCTAGATTTCTGACTAAAATCACTTTTCTCTTTCTAAAACTCAGTGTCCTGAGGAACTTGACACAATGTTCAATGGAAAAAAAAAATGGGATTTAAAAGATTAGAAGGAGTTTGGACCTGAGAACAATTTCCTCTGTAGAAAAGCAACAAAGGAAATATTTTTTGAGCATACTACATTCAGAAAGAAATAAGATTTGAAATTTTTAATCTGGATGCAGAAAAGAGGTGATTTTAATGTAGTGAAACACGAGAAAAGATTTCACTGAATGCACTTCTTATGCAAATATTTTACTCTTTTTGTCACTTTTTCTTGAAGATTTTGTCTTTACTTTCAAGTTACTTTCTTTAATTGGCAGCTGAAATGTTCTTATTAATGCTTTTGTTTTTTGGCTTTTTTTTCCTTCTTTTTTCTGGAGGGAATGTTATTGGTACTGTTTCTGCTTCTCTGATATGTTGCTTGCACATACATTACCTATTGTACTCCTATTTATATGGACAAGGTTTTGGTTTTTGTTCTTTTCTTTTGAAGGCCTGTAACTGACAGCTAGCTGAGAGCTTGAATACACACAGGTTGAAAATAAATGGATTGGAATTTTTGGGCTGGCTACATTGTTTTGAGCATGAGACACAGCAGGGTGAAGAAATAAGGAAAACTTTGTTGTGGAATTTCTTTCTTTCTTCTTCATTCATCCTCTCCATTTGCTACATAGGCTGATGTCAATTAAAACTCCAAGCTTGGGAAATGATGTTCTGCATTCTGTAAAATGGTTGTTGAAATTCCTGTTACTCTACAGCCTCAATGCCTTCGTCATAAATTATTCTTACCTGAGAACTGAAAGCCTTCTCTGCTTTTCAGGCTGCTGTGGAGAGCTTGTGGCAGATCTCGTGGTTAAGCTGCTACATCTCCCCATCTCCTTTCTTGTCCTTTTGTCTTGATTCTTGAGTCACCATCAGTAATGCACATTCCCAATCTTTTCCTCAGTGGATGTGGCAGTGAAGTTTCTGAAGCATGTACTGAAACCAGACTTTTTAGTTTTGACTGTCACATTGGCAGCAATAAGGTCTCTATTTAAAGCTGCTCTTCAGCTTCCATGATAAATTTATTTTTACACATTTATGTAACTGCATCAAAATTTCCCTTTAGATTTTGACCCTTTACTGATCTCATCTCAAATCTGGTAGGTTGGATTTGTGTTTTGGTTTTGGTTTTTTTGCTAAGTTCCAAAAAAAAAAGTAACCAGTGTGATCTTAGTTTTCAGAAATTGCTGAATGAATATGGAAACATGTTTAAACTTTTTCTCTACAAAGTGCAGAACAACTTTATATGTTAACATAAGCTGGTGAAAATAAGAGCAACCTTGTAATCTAAGATCATTTCAAGAACACTAACACTGACCACTGTTGTCTGGAATCCTTCCTGAAAGTTTATCAAAACAAGACTATACCTGGTTGCATTTGACCAAAATACTTTCTCTTCCTTACTTGACCCAAGTGGACTTACAGCTCTGACACAGAACTCCACTCAGACTAATTCCTTTGACCAGTCCATTTTGTTACTACTTTGCTTTCTGCTCCTCTATTTCTGTGTACTCAGAAATAGCTTCAGGCCTTCAGATCTCCAGGACAAAGGGAGAATGTTCTACTGATTATAAAGTGATGAAACAGAAGAGCCAGAAAGCACTAGGGGGAAGGCTTGTCAGTTTTCACCAGCATACAAGGAAAAAGAAAGCTAGTATCTATAAGTTGTGGGAATGAGAAGGAAGTCCTATTAGATGATGCCACAAATGTTTTGTGGTTCTGTTTCATTTTGAATAAGTGGTCCTCAGAGCCAAAAATCTTGACATCATTACATAGTAAGTATAATGAAAGATTTTAAATAGTCATGGCTTGGCTGATAAAGTCTTAAAACAAATATGGTTTATAAGTTTTATTGAAGATACATAAAAATAATTCCAGTCACTGAAAATACAAAGTATTAATGAACTATTGAAAGGTAAAAGTCCTTACTACCTTTCCTATCTAGCTAGAGGGTTTTTGTTTAGGTTCCTGCAAGGGTTTCTTTGGAGTACAAACATTCATTTGGCATCATTTTGAGTAATATTAAGAGACAGGAATAGCAATTTATAACAAATAAGAAGTAGTTGAGAAGAGTTGAGGTTGTTGATACTAAGAAAGAAGTATGACATGCATGTGAAAATTAAAAGATTTGCAAAACCAGAAGGCACAGGTTTGGTTTTGATTTTTTGTTTTTTTGTTTCCAAACATGTTTCTTTGGGAAAGTAAGGGAAATGTGTAATATTCATCACGTGTTCAAGCTGCAGGCTTTGAGCTACCTTTTCAGTTTCAGGATCACTGCAAGTGATACAGAAGGGCAGCTTGACTGGATTTTAATTACAAAGTTAAAAAACATAAAGAAGTGTCGTGAGGAAGGGGAAATGGCAGATAATGTGACAGCAGAAACAGATGCCTGTCCAGGTAAAATGCAGCGCTTAGTCATGGGCAGTGGAATTAACTGGCCACCTCTGATCTGCTTTTTGACACCACAGGTAAGTTTTTGGGATCTTAGAGACAAAGGGAAAGAGATGCTGTGGTGGTTCCCAGGTGATAGCTTCATAATATCCTATCTCCTTAGCTCCAGTAACAGATAGCTAGTTGCCATATTAGATTATCTCTAATTTGGGGCAAATATGTGCTGGTATTTCTGTTCCCTTGAATGTTATTTGCTCATCAGCTGTCACTCCTGGGTGTTTGTGGGTAGGAAGATGTTATTTTTAGGTTTTACCATCTATCAGGTGACTTTCTTAAAAAAGAGTAATGTTTGGGGTTTTTTGTTGTTGGGTTTTTTGAGGAGGTGGGGAGTTAAGGTTTGTAAATTCTTTTATTCAGTTCTGTAGGACAGAGTGTTTTGGAAGAAATATTTTTGGTTTATCTGGGAAAACTTAAGATAGTGATACACAATGGTGCTCTGATAGAATCCTGTGCTGCAGAATTGCTCCTGACATGCAGATGGATCAAAGCTTACCTGCTCTCTGGTGCAAACGCAATAGGTCTGATGCTTCTGCAGAAAAAGTTTCTTGAGGCTGAGAACTGCGCTGCAGGTTCAGAGGAACTGCACTAATGGTTCACATCCCACTTCACTTCAAGGCTCTGCAGTCTCTACCCCATTAGGTGAAAACCTACCAGAGAAAGCAAAAAGAAGTCTTTGGAAAAGGTGAAAAGTAAGTAGCTCTGGTAGGAGGAGTCCATTCAGCCTGTTAATTGTAGCTCAAAGTTATCTAGTAAAGGGACTAACAAGGGCAAGATGATGACCAGGTGACATGTATGAGGGAGGAAAGCTTAATTTCCAGAACCCTATGCATAAAGCAGAGACCTGTTGTACAACAGGCCCTGAAGAAATTAGAGTAGGCAATGAGACATGATAAGAGTACTGATGATTTAATTTGTGTTTCCTCAGTTGAGCAGGAAGAACCAAATTTCAACTATTTGAATGATTATTTTCTTCAGGAAAATACTGCAAGGAGGCATTTCAGTGTTATTTACCCCTTGATTAGCTCTGCAGGCTTGTTCACTGTGCTTTCATGTATAATGACTAGTTTGCATTAATATGAAAAGAGTTCAATCTGCCTTGTTTCCAGCGTATCTTAGCAGAAGAAATAGTTCATACCCAGACATGGTGGAACACATCTGGGTAGAAGTCTTTTATTGTCATAAAGGAAACTAAATGCATGGCACAGCATGAATACTTTATTCATCCAAGTAAGCTGATTTCAGTCAGAATCAGTGACCTGGGTATTGTCTGACAGCAAAGTATTTTATTCCTAATGTTATTACATCACTGATGGCTTTGTACTGCACTTTCCCTCCATTTGATCATAGTATCTTAATTGTTGGTACTTGTAGTCGTTCCAACTATAGTTCAGAATCTATCAGCATCGGCTGTGCATATGTGCTGTGGGAGAGCAGTGAGGGGGAACAGGACCTGGGGGTCCTAGTGGATGGGAGGTTGATCATGAGCCAGCAATATGCTCTTGTGGCCAAACAGGCCAATGCCATTCTGGGGTGTAATAGCAGGTTTGCAGTTAGTAGATAGAGAGAGGTTCTCCTTCCCCTCTACTCTGCCCTGCTGAGGCCACATCTCGAATATCATTTCCAGTTCTGGGCCTCTCAGTTCCAGAAGGACCTCAGGGAACTGCTTGAAAGAGTCCAGTGCAGAGCCACAAAAATGGTGAAGGGAGTGAAACATCTTCCATATGAGGACAGACTGATGGATCTGGAGCTTTTTAGCTTGGAGAGGAGGAGCCTGAGGGGTGACCTCATTCATGTGTATAAAATGCCCAATGACAGGACAAGGCACAATGAGTGGATTTTGAGGCATAGGAAGTTCTATGGAAAGTTCTATGGAAACAAGAGGAAAAAAAAAATCATTGTGAGGGTGATGGAGCATTGGAACAGGCTGTGGAGTTTTCCTCTCTGGGGATATGTACTTCCCACCAGGATGCGTTCTTATGTGATCTGGTATAGGTGATCCTGCTCTGGCAGGGGGTTGGACTGGATGATCTTTTGAGATCCCTTCCAATCCCTAACATTCTGTGATTCTGTTATTTCATTTACAGGAAAATATGTAGAGTAATAGATTATTTGAATTTAGGGATTCAGGGATTGTGTCGTGCTCTACCCACTTGGTACAGAAGTAAAGAACTGAAGTTATTTTCAGATCACTGAGGACTTGCTTGGTTTTCTTCTCCTCTGGCTATATAAATAAAAACCTGTCACTGCAGTTTGATAACATGATCTCTCTAACATAAACTATTACAGAGGAAAACTTACTTATTGTCTCCATAACTAGAACCAAATAATCTTCATGTTAAACATTTCTATGATTACTATGATAATACTTCTTGGCAAAAAAGATAAAAAGGATGTTCTGGTGTATAAGGTGATGAAATTATCATTAAGAATATTATTAAGGGAATGAATTCGTGAAACCTTCTTTATGCCTTTCAAATCTATCTACTTAGTAATATCCAGGACAGTATAGGAAAAGTATGATATTGGAATAGCAATTGTTTGCTTGAAAGGCTAAAGATTATCAAAGTTCAGGAGTGGGAGTCAAGAACAGGAGGCACACAAGACCAGAAAACAGTGTGGAAGGTGAGCCTGGTCTTCTGACACTTCTGGCTGCAGTAGGAAGAATCCAATTGCAGTGTTGCCACAAAACCAATTGAAAATAAATAGTGAAATGTAACTGTGCTTTGAAACAAACCTGACAGGTCCCTGACAGGAAAGCAGATCAGAAGATCATCTTCAGGAACTGCAAAAGACTGCCCTGGCCTTAACACTTGTAGTTGGAGAAGTGAAAGCACATGGGACAAAACTGTATTATAAAGCCTAGACTTGGTGGATGTGAAAACACTGCTTGTATTTCATCTGAAGACAGAGAGAAAGTCCTCCTTATATCTATCCCTTTATTAATTTTGGTCAGAGACTCAGATTAATCTCAGATACCATTGAACACATAATGTAGGTTTCCATGGCAGGAACTTTTTCTACAGGCATGAGTCTGGAATCTCTGGGTGTCTGTCTTCTGCTTCCCAATAATGGACTGAAATTGTTCCATGTCTGAGACTGGACTTCAGTATATATATATAGATATAGATATAGATATAGATATAGATATAGATATAGATATAGATATAGATATAGATATAGATATAGATATAGATATAGATATAGATATAGATATAGAATCTGCCTGTATGTCTGAATGAGTGTATTTATGGCTATACCAAGCAGCTCTCAAAAGCAGCTAGTTTAAGATCAGACTCAAGGGTAAGAATTCCTATTCCTGATCTGTGGTAGCATATAGAACAATCCTGGTTGGTTTTATTTTTTTTTTCTTTTTTCTGTTCTTTTCTTTTTTTTTTTTTTCTTTTTTGTTTGTTTGTTTTTTCTTTTTCTCCTTTTTCTTTTTTCTTTTTCCTTTTTTCTTTTTCCTTTTTCTTTTTTCTTTTTCCTTTTTTTCTTTTTCCTTTTCCCTCTTTTCTTTTTTCTTTTTCCTTTTTTCTTTTTTCTTTTTCCTTTTTCCTTTTTTCTTTTTTCTTTTTTTCTTTTTCTTTCTTTCTTTTTCTTTTTTTTTTTTTTCCCCCTACTGGATTTTAGCTGAAATGGGACTGAACCTGTCTTAGAAAATAAAGTTAACACTTGACAAGTCAATGGTAACTTGACCATTGCTGACTATGCTGACTAGTATTTCTCTATGCTGACTAGTATCTCTCAGACACAGCAGGGATCCAGTGCACACTTTGTATACTGTCACTCATCTTATACCAAATAGAGAACATCAAGTTTCTCTGTCCCCTCTCCTACTCCCCTCCCCCCCCCAACACACTTTTTTTTTTTTTTTTTAATATGTAGAGACAGAAAGAGACAAAATGATACAAGACTGTCACTACAAAGACAAACACAGTAACTTTGTCAGTGGCCAGAGAAATGACATTGTCAAGTGACAAAGACATACATCAAAATGAAAAAAATGTAGTGTTTTGCTCATTACCTTGTGGGTAGCATGTACACTTCTTTGTTAACTTTCCTCATGCCATAGTGTGCTGGGCAATTTCTCAGCACCCTGTTGAGCAGAAACAATCCTGCTTAAACCAATAAGCCTGGTCAGCACCTGTTACCCTCCACCCTGTCCCCGCTGCTTTATGATTTATGTGATACAAAGAAATCAGGAAGATAGGTTGAGTCAGTGAGTTGGGAAACTCCAAAAAGTCCATGTATGAATGACAACATAAAGATAAACTGAATTCTCAGAAATGAAAGGTACTCACTGGTTTGAACTGTAGCTTATTAATAATAATATGTGCAAGGTGATAAGACACATGGTAGTTTTTAATATTATCCTTCTGCTCTCTCTCATTAGCTATTCCAAATTTTCCTTCAGTCTCTTAATGCTTAATCTCAAGGAAGGTGAACTTCTGAAATATTTCAACAGTCTTTTTAATTTTTTTAATTTTTTTTTAAATTGCGCCCAATTTTTGTCCTCCTTCAATGATCAGGTATCTGACATAAAGCATCAGATTGTCTGTGAGATGGATGATATCTCATATCAGAGGAATTCCATGTTTGCTCAGTTATCAGCAACAGCCAGCTACACAAATGGATAAATAATTCATAGATGGCCTTCTTAGCCAAAGAAATAGTATGAAAACTTGATGACAATACAGAATAAATGTAGCTGTTATGTACAACTAGATACAATTGTAAATACCTATTTCAAACATTAACAAAGGTTGTACCAGATGATCCTTGGGGTCTCTTCCAACATGGCGTTCTGTGATTCTGTGTGATTCTGTGAATATTTGCTTATTAGCCATCTTCATCTCTACTTCCTCTAAGACTGAAATATGTCTGGACACGCTCTCTGAAGAAATTTGCACTTTCAGGCCCTCTTAGAAGTCAAAATGTTTTTTCTCACTGATGAACAGAAGAGGGCTTGAAGGGTCACAAGCAAGATCCTTGTTAACAAACCTAACCTTTAGCCCCCTAGGAAAGAATTACAGCTTTCTACTTTTTTTGTTGTTTGTTTCTTTTTTCTTTTTCTTTTTTCTTTTTTTTTTTTTTTTAACTTTATTCTATTGTGCAGTAAGCCCTGAAAATATAAATAATTATGAAAGGAACAGGCAGCAGGGTTCCACACCTAGAAAGGACCTGTGGTAGAAGACTGCAAGGTATATTCCAGTACTCACTTTCCATAACAAGTGTCAGCTTAGACAATGATGTGCTTCAAACACTTCACATGTTCATGGGGATGAGCATCCAGCCATAAATGGACAATGAATGTAAGTGCTGTGTTCAGGACTGGCACTAGTATAGGGAGGGTTGCAGTGGAGTGGCCTTTCTTTCATTCTTTCCCACACTAATGTTCACATGTCATCTTTTCACCGTATTTCTGAACAGAGGCCATCTCTGAGGCCAAGAGGAGTGCAAGTTTCTAGATCATCCTGGGTATGATTCTCTAGCAGCAGGCCATTGTGCTGACTGACATTATCCCAGCACTGCTCCTGCCTCAGAGAGATAGTGGCAAGGACTCCTGGTCTCCTTCAGTATCCTGTAATGGTTATTGGATGATGGCTCATATATGACACTACTGGATAAGGATGACCTTCAAGAAATAATAGGGGGCCTCCTGTGCCCCTGGAATCCTCTGATGTTCCTTCCTCAGTGAAGACCATGCCTTTCTTTGAGAAAGGCTGATATGAAAAATACATGCCAGATAAGAGACTCATAACCCTGAAGGTAGAGAGATGTAAAAATTCAGAAAGGAGGCTTCCTCAAGTCAGGATAGTTCTTTATTTAGTGCTGCCTTCCTTTGCATTGCTAGCACAGGTAGAAAAGATTGAGAAGAGTGTGTGACCATTTTTCCATGTGCCAAGCCATCACTGCTTGTTTCTTGCTTTGCAATTCAGTCTTTGCAATGTTGGAAGCACTCTAGCGTCTGTTCAAGCTATCAGGTCTTTTTCCTTTCTCCTTCAAGGCTGTGACATTCTGAGAGCAGATGTTAAGTAGCAGCAGACATTGCAATTTAATTCCTCAGAAAAAAACAAAACCATGAAAACCAGAGGTATTATGTTGTTCTTCTACAGAACAGGTTGCCTAGGGAGGTGGTAAAAGCTCCATCCCTGTAGTTTTTAAGACCAGGCTGGATATGTCTCTGAGCAACCTGATCTAGTGCAAGGTATCCCTGCCCATGGCAGGGTGGTTGGAACTAGATGGTCCTTGAGATCCCTTCCAACCCCAACAATTCTATGATTCTGAGTGAATGCACCTGGAGAGCAACATGAATCCAAGAGGTAGGAACAGTCATCTTCTACCATTAAGTCTGCTGTCTTGCACTCTCTGGACAGTGGACTGATAGAGTAGGAAGAGGTGAGTCTTCTTAAACTGCACATAAACTCTTCAAGAACCTCTTTTGCACACTTCTTTTCCTTATTTAGAGAAATTATTCAATGAATTGAAGTTTTTCTTGGTGTTTTGAAGGCAAAGTCAGGTTGAATACAGTAGGTCTAGGAAACTTGTATTTAATTGTTGAATTTTGGATTTTTTTTCAGCATTTGGACATAGGCCAACTTTCTGCCAATACTGGGAACTGGGACTTTTGTGGAAGAGGGAATAGAATCATAAAATCATAGAGTGCCTTGGGTGGGGAGGGACCTTTAAAGGTCATCTAGTCCAACCTCCTACAGTCAGCAGAGATACCTGTGACTAGAGCGTGCTGCTCAGAGCCCCCAACAATCTGACCTGGAATGGTTCCTGGAATAAAGCATCTACCACCTCTCTGGGTAACCTAGGCCAATCTCACCACTATTGATGCAAGAAATTTCTTCCTTCTATCTAGTCTGAATCTGCATTTTTCAGTTTCAAACCTTCATCCCTCAGTCATGTCATAACAGGCCCTGCTCAAAAGTCTATCCCAATCTTGTAGACATCTTTAAACCCAGAAAGACAACCAAAAGTCTTCCCAGAGGCTTCTCTTCTCCAGGTTGAACAACCTGATGTCCTTATTGATTAATATGGTGCCTGATGCCTTTCTTCTCTCATTGTATGATGAAATGTACAGATATCAAAAATAAAATGGAGAAAAATCCAATCAAGATTACTATGAATTATTCTTAATACTGCAAATAATTAAATGTCTGTTGTACAGAGCTGGAAGTGTGTGGTTGAGCTTTTTTTCTAGCACTAGTATGAAGGTCTGTTGTTCAAATTAGTCTCATTTATCTGCTCATTTGTTTGTGTATCTCAATAAAATAATTCTAGCCAGATTTGTCTATTAGAAAAAATCATCTAAGAAAGACAAACCAAAACCCCTACATTGCCTGTGAGCAGTATTTTCTCATCAGTATGAATTTCTGAACACACAGATTTACTACTTATACATATAGAAAAAGCCACCAGCTAACTCTGTGATTGTTGTTCAGCTGCAATGTGGGCAAGCCGGAGCCTTTGTCCCTTAGGCACTCTACTATGGTTTTGTTTCCTTTTCTGTCTCTCCCAATTTTTTATTGTTATTGTTTGGGGGGGGGGGGGTTATTTATTGTTTATTTGTTTTGATTTTAAGAAACAAGGAATTATTTGGATTATTTGACATAGGAGGTAATAGCAAATTCAGTTATTACTGAGAAAATTTTGAGTTAGATGTAGATAAGTAAATTTTCAATTAGAGGTAAATAGTAAAAGAACACGTTTTCTCTCCTCACTTATTTTTTTGCCTTCGTTTGTGCTTAGTTTCAACTTCATTGTCTTTCTTATTTTGACCACCCTGATGCAGCTGCTACCCAGGCTGGGGGGGTGATGAGGACGCTGGTCACCTTCCTTGATGTTTCTCTCAGTAGCATTTAAAAGACCCAAATGTATATTTTCAGATTTGGTCTCTCACATAAATATATGCCTGGCTGTGTTATATCTGCTTGCAGGAAAAGTGTTATTGCATAATTGTATAGTGTGTAACTTGTGTAATGGGAAATAAATTCCATTATCCAGCAATAATGAAGTAAGTGTGATGTTGTCTATAGGTGTTTTACTTGAGCTGAGGTATTATGTGATTTACTCTTTGGTAAAAGAGGGAAACTAAGGGAAAAATTTGTGCTTTAGTCACAAGATGCTTGTCAGAAAATATTCTTGAGCATATGTCATAAGAGATAACTGTAGCAGATAAAAGGAGCCTTGAATCAATTGAGCTATAAATCATTCACGTAAAATTCACCCCAGTCATGTTTTTATGTTTTTCCATATTCAAGGTAAAACAGGACCAAATTATATTACTTTTGCAAGGCAGATGGAGATATTCTGCTTTGTAGGAGCTTAGGAAATGTGGGTTAAATGAATGAACAGTGATGTGGATTGAAAACTGGCTGAAGTGTAGCGCTCAGAAGGCTGTGGTCAGTGGCACAGCCTAAATAGCGTTCTGTGGCTAGTGGTGTTCCCCAGGGGTCAAGTACTGGATCCAGTCTTGTTCAGTATATTCACCAATGACCTGGATAAACCACCAAAAGGTTGTGCTGCCATCCAGTGTGACCTGGACAGGCTGGAGGGATGGGCAGATGAGAACCTCATGAAGTTCAACAAGTGTAAGGTACTGCACCTGGGGAGGAATAACCACCTGCACCAGGAGACATAAGATGTGCAAAACAATTCTGTGGAAAAAAACCCTTGTTCTGGCCTCCCCAGTTCAATAAGGACAGGGAACTGCTAGAGAGGCTACAGCAAAGGGCTGCTAGAACAACTGTCTTACGAAGAAAGGCTGAGGGGCATGGGGCTTTTTAGCCTGGAGAAGAGAAAACTGAAGGGGGATCTTAGCAATTCTTATAATTGTTAAATTTATTGGACTAGATGATCTCCAGAGGCCCCTTCCAAACCCTATCGACCTGTGATTCTGTAGTCAATTTGGCCTGTTTCTGCCTGATGATATTTCACAGAATCACAGAATTGTCAGGGTTGGAAGGGACTCCAAGGATCATCTAGATCCAATCCTCCTGCTTTTTCCTAGTTTGAAGCCATTTCCCGTCCTCCTGTCACTACAGGCCTTTGTAAATAGCCTTTCTCCATTGTGGGCCCACTTCAGGTACTATTAGATCTCTTCCTAACATCTAATCTAAATCTACCCTCTCCTAGCTTGGATCCACCCCTCCCAGTCCTATCACTACCTGACACCCTAAAAAGTTCCTCACCAGCTTTATTGCATGCCCCTTTCAGATATGGAATAGCACAATAAGGTCTCCTCAGAGCCTTCTCTTCTCCAAACTAAACAATTCCAACTCTTTTAGCCTGTTCTCATAGAAGAGGTGTTCCAGCCCTTTTCTATCTCATTTCCATTGCTCCAATACTTAATTCCATGAAATCAACAGCTTCTTGTGCATAGACACCATCAAGCTCTTATACAGGGAGAAGGACATCCATAGATTTGGGAAAAGGTTAAGGAGCGTGAATAGGGGAATCTCCTACTGACAGTTCACTGTTAGTCCTTGTTCCTGTCCTGTAATAAAAACAAAACTCTCCTTAAAACTTTAAAGTATGTGATTATGAGAACTGACCTGTGAGCGTTTTGGCAATTAACAGCTATCCACTGGAATAATTATGCTGGAAAACTTGCACAGTCATTTTATGAATTTTTTTTTTTTTTTGAGCCATGCTCCTTGGCTGCTATCTTGGAATGAGCCAAATACATGGTATTTCATGTTATGCTCTTCATCACTGCTGTGTTTGCCTTACTAAGAATCTTTGCACAGATGGGCAGAGGCAGTGCTGTCAGAAAATTTTCAGTTGCAAATTCTCTGCTAAATCCAAGCTTTTTCTCCCTCCAATTGTTTAAAAATAAAACAAAACAAGATGCATAATGTGCCTAGTTCTGGTTATCTTTTATGCTAACTTACAGCAGAAATGTATTGCCTAACTTTCCATTTATTTTTATTCCTCTGGAAGAAAGACTGTTATGAAGAATGGGGATTAAGTGTTTTATTTCATGTTAATGCTTTCTTGTTTTCACCCATTATTTTACTTTCTCCCCCTCACCCTGTTATCTTTTTCTCCAGTATGTTTTTATGTTACAAGGAGTAGAGGAACTGAATAATATCAAATAAGATCAAAGCCCTTCATCCTTCACTTCATCTAAAAGACAATCTGAATCTACTTTGAATTTTTGAAGACTTTAACCAACTCTTTTCTATCCCTCATGTTCAGCAGTAAAATCTGATGCAAATAAAAAATGGGAAACCCACAGTCTGCTAAGTTGGAAAAGAGTGGTTGTAGATTACCTCTTATTAGTGTGCATGCATGGAGCAAGATTACCTCCCTTTTCACTTCTCTTCCATTTGTATTAAGACTATAATAGTGTAAATCAAATCATATATGCATATGCAGAATTTGTTCTATTATGCAATCATTTGCACTCTATGAAAATGTTCAAATCCATTTTCTTGTGCATTTGGAATAGTTGTATAACTAAAATTATGCATTATGAAATATGATATGCCTAGCCATTACTCACTATATACTGTGTTCTAATCCCCTTGTTTAAACTGATTCATTTATCCAGTGTGAGAGGAGAAGTAGTAGAGTATGACCTTGGTGGCTTCTGGTAGTCCATGGATTTGGAATAATTAGCTCATATGCATCCTGAAAATATTAAATATATTTGAATAAACAATATCTTAATTTTTCACTCTGTGAGAAGTCTACTTGCAGAAATGGATCTTCTTTTTCATTCAGGTTGCTGAGTTGTAGTCTCTGTTTGATGCCTACCTGCTACTGAAACAAAGCCCTTTAAGTAACTCTCCTGTGTTACTACTTCTTGAAACCCACCTCTGTGTTAATGTGTAGATCACCCCACTAGAATTAATTAGGAAGATTTTGTAGGAACAATACTATTTAAAATAAAGCCACATTGCAAGATTATCAATGCAATGAAAGAGTAGACCCATTGCCTGCTCTGGGATTTTCCTCAGCAAAAGATGGCAGGTGAACGAGGTGTCAGGGATCGTACTTGGAAATCAGCTGAAAGGTGCCAGGGATTTTTCTGTCCCTGGGGTGACTCAGAGTCAGGAGATGACAGGCAAATTCCATCAACTCTTGCTTTCTTGCTCCCTGGGAATGAATTCTCTGGACATACATTTCTGATAGAAATCTCTTCCTGATATTTTGAGGTATTTATTTAATTCACTCAGGGTACTAATTTTGTCTGCATCTTTAGCTCTAGAGCACTACATGTTGTATATACTTATATATGTATGGAACAACACATGCAGATACATACACCTATATTTGTAGAGATACATATATACATATTTATGTCTGTTCTGCAAACACATTATGTATAGTTAGGTGTAAATATATCTACAAAGAACATTAGTATATACAAATATGTGTAAGCTGTCATTAAATCTGATTATGATTCTTAGGTGCAGAAAGAGGATGTATGAAATGGTTTTATATTGCTTTTTCTGAAGCCTTTGCTGCTAATGCATTGGTATTTGGTGCTCATATATTTTAATATGCTGCATGCCTGAATGACAGATGATTATCTGACAAAGGAAATCTGGTGTTAAACAAAACGAGCTAGTACTACGTTTAAAAACCCCAACTCTAACAGAACAATGGTTAGGTATATGTACTGCATTTAAAAAATTTAATAGCTGCCTATTGCTGGTATTGTCTTTGTCCATGTTGACAACAAAAGGATAAATACAGTGCATACAGTAGGTCCCTCTGGTTATACCATGAACATGACACATGTCATCCTATGATAAATTGGCTCTGTGTCTGTTCAATTTCAAATCCAAAGCTCTGGAGGCAGAGGTGTTAGGAAGCAGGCATAATTCTGGCGAGCAGAGGCCTCAGATGCACAAAATTAGTGTGCATGGAACAGATAACAGAGAGCTAGAGGGAGACCGAGAGGAAGTTTGTACAGGTTTGTCAACTTCCTGTGGTTTAGGGTGGTATTGGCAGATGTTAGGTGTAAAAAAAACATCTGTAAGCATGATAATGAATGTTACCAGAATTCGAAGTGACAACTGTATCGAGCACAAATGCTGTCTTGTTTCTTCATTTGCATACCAATTAAATAAAAGACCCAAATATTAGGTTCCAGAATTTGTTTGACAAATAATCTGTGTGGCTTACTCAGTACATCTGGGTCAGAAACGTTGGCTGTGTGACAGGTTCAGTGTCAAAAGAAGATTTTAACATGGAAAAAAGGTATTCAGATTGTTACTAAGTACTACACTTTAAGCAGAGATTAGAAAAGGGTCTAGTTCAGAAATTGCTTTAAACGTAGTGGTATCTACCTCTCCCTAGGCATTATATTGTGCAGTACTGTCAGGTCTGGTATGTGAGACATCTTCCTCACCAACCACTGAAGAGAGAAGTAGGCAAAAATAGTTCTGTTCTGTACCATTACACTGTGCAGCTGTCTTATTCCCCGGGTATGTTTTGTGGGACTACTCAAAGAGCAAGAGACTACTTGATGTGAGTAAGGGTGGCAGAATCAAGCATTACATGCTTAAGCATTTATGCAGAATTTTTACATTTTTCATGGTGCTCTGAAATATTTACTAAGAAGTTCATGTCTGGTGAAGGTTCAGGTCAGTTCTTGTTTTAGTAAAACAAGTTCACCTGACCCTGATTTTAAAACAAACTCTAGCCAAAGCAGGATAGCTGTTCTCTTGGCCAAATGTTGCTCTGCTAAAGAGATCCTATATGCCTTGCTAATACATATGTCCTTTAAAAAACTCCTGGGGCTATGCCACCCATGTGGCATTTCATTTTGAACTCGTCCATGATGCAATTTTCAGCAGCGAACACTGAATTTCACCTTCAGCTGAGCCAAAGTCACTTCCTGTAGCTTTTTATGAAATCCATCTGTTCTTACCAGCCTCCTCAATTTCTAAATATTTGAGGGTCCTAAGATGCTACAGCTTGAATAATAACCATTAGACAGTGAGTATCTGTCAGTGTTTGGAGATGTGTATGATTAAGACTTGTACAGGCACGGACCCTGGCAAAATACCTTGAAATATTCTCAATGAAACACCAAATGTGTGTACACTTTTGTACAGAAAGGCCCTCAAACTGTGGGAAAAAAAATAAAAAAAATCCATCTTTCTAGTGCCTGTTTGCACCAGGGTCTTTCTGTTGATGTAGGGCAAGCCTGCTAGTATATGTGGCTCTTCAGGGGGTAAGCATGCAATAATATAGAATTAAAATCAATATAAGTCTCTAAGAGACAAAATATTGCTAAAAATAACTTATTTGTTAATAAATTAACTGTATCTCCCCTTCTCCCCTCCCTTTTTTGTTCCTAGTTATATTATTTTATTTTTTTATTCTTTTTTATCAAGGAAATGTATTTACACAGGGTAAATGTAGTATTTAAATATTTAAAATTAAAATGAAGAAAATCCTCTTGAATGCACCTGTACGTACTAGATATGTCTGAGTCCATTTGGTATATGAAAAGTAGGCCATGAAATTATCTGTTTAAAGAAGTTAAACTACTCACTCACACAGAACTAAAGTTTTCTTCTGTAAATGGTGAGCTGCTTGTGAAAATCCAGGTAGACAGAAACCAAGCCATTAACAAAAGCAGTTTTCTTAATTTCAGAGTTTGGAAACTGGGGGAAGTGGAATACCCAGTTATGAAGAAGTAAGGATTGAAAAAGAAAAAAAAATAGAGATAATAATAATGATAAAAAAATGTTTTATATAGTAAAATACTGACTTTTATAGCATATAAAATCTTTTAAAATAAAATGAATAAAACCAGAGCACTGTAGGTTATGCTGCTACTTGGAAGCAAAAAGACACATGGTTAGTTTTGAACCAGCAAGTGTTTCATACTGCAACCAAGGGATGCATTTTGCAGAGATGAAATTGAGCAAAGGAAAATTTAGTCTTATTACCAGGGAAATGTGTCTAATAGTGAGATCTATTAGAATTGTGGAATAGTCTCTAGGGTGAAGTGATGGAAGCCCCATGGTTTGAGTCTTTGAAATGTGGTCTAGGGAAAGGTTTTCTTGCTGGGAAATAACTTTGTGTTGGCTGTAGAAGGCATGGTATCACCTGATGGAACATTTCTGCCTCTAAGATCTCCTGTACTCTGATTTATTATTAACACACTTGCACAGAGTTTCAGAGAAATTTTAAAAAGAAGGCAGAATCCTGATGTCTCCATTCTTCTCATGGTACAACAAAAGCAAACATATTCTGAAACGTTCAGTTGTGTCTCAGTATCACTGATGTGTCATTTCATGTCCATGTAGTTTTAACACACTGAGGTTACTTTTGTGTCTTCATTATCTTTATATATATATATATATATATATACATTTAATTCTACTTGCCTTCCTGTTTATATGGTTGTTGATTTCCAACATCATGTATGAGATGAGAGGAATATTTGCACAGAGGAAGGTAGAAAACCTTTTTATTTATTTGAAATAAATTTCCTCAGGCAGTAATTTGTGGGTTTTTGTCTGCCTTTTATGCAAATGCATGTTCATTTAAACATCAGATTCAGAATTGTCATTGAATATTAGGACAACCCAATAAGTATTAAGTTTGCACACTGTACCTTTCACAGTGAACAGCACACATTTCTCCAAAAGAATTTCAAAATCCTCCTGAATCAATAATAATAAAGTACAAATTCTGTCTAGGTTTTCCAGTGATTTCTGTGAAATAAATTGATACCACTTGATTTCCGCTGGAAGGATGTCCTTGATCTCTACTGAGTCACAGAGTGCTTACACAGAGCAGCAGGTGTGAATTACTGAGGAAAGCAAAGTTCTTCAAGGGGAAACGTTGGATGTAATACAGTTATGAATACAATTTGTTATTCCTTAAATTCTCCTGGTGAAAACCTGGATGAGGGCATTGAGAGTCCCCTCAGCAAGTTTGCTGATGATACAAATCTGGGGGGGATGGCTGACACCTGTCAGGCTGTGCTGCATCCAACATGGCCTGGACAGGCTGAGAGCTGGCTGCAGGCAAACCTCATGGAGTTTAATAAGGACAAGTGCAAGGTCCTGCATCTGGGGAGAAATAACAGCAGGCACCAGGACAGGTTAGAGGCTGCCCTGCTGGAGAGCAGCTCCACAGAGAAAGACCTTGGAGTGCTGGTGGGCAGCAAGTTCTGCATGGAACAACAATGTGCTCTTGTGGCCAAGACAGACAATGGGATCCTGGGATCCATCAAGAAAGGTGTCCAGCAGGGCTAGGGAAGTTCTTCTACTTCGCTACTCTGCCTTGCTGAGACCACACCTGGAATCCTGTGTCCAGTTTTGGGCTCCCCAGTTCAAGAGAGACAGAGCACTCCTGGAAAGAATCCAATGGAGGGCCAGGAGGATGCTTAGGGGACTTGAACATCTCCCCTGTGAAGAGAGACTGAGAGCCCTGGGGCTGTTTAGTCTGGAGATGAGAAGACTGAGAGGAGATCTGATCAATGTGTATAAATGTCTGAGGGGTGGGTGTCAAGGGGAGGGGGCCAGGCTCTTTTGGGTGGTTCACAGTGATAAGACAAGGAACAATGGGTTCAAACTTGAACCTCAGCATGAGCAGGTGAGGGTGACAGAGCACTGGAACAGGCTGTCCAGGGGGGTTGTGGAGTCTCCTCTGAAGACTTTCAAAACTCACCTGGATGCATTCCTGTGCCAACTACCCTAAGTGATGCTGCTCTGGCAGGGAGGTTGGACCTGATGATCTCTTGAGGTCCCTTCCAACCTCTGATATACTGTGAGACTGTGTGATACTGTGATACTGTAATTGTTTTCCTTATTTTCTGCAGCTATTTCATAAACTCTTTTGTAAGGTTCAGTTCCATCTTATTCATTTTTATATTGCCAAGAATAAAGGTAATAATTACCTTTTCCCAATCATTAACAATCCTCTGACAAATATTAAGATGTAATATGAAATGTTAAATACAAGACTAATGCCTGCTAAGACATTCTAGGCCCCAGTTTGCTCAGAATTTATCTTAAACTAAAATATGACAGTGAATATACACCAGCAACAGTGGTGCACAGAGGAAGAGGTCTGCATTTACCTGGTTTCAACACCAGTATGACAACTAAGTAGCTTTTTATGACTGTGGAAACGTAGAAGTATTGAGGTTGGAAGAGACCTTTGAGATCATCAAGTCAAACCACTCACCTAGAGCTCACAATCCCACCACTTCTGCTGAGCTACCACTAAACCACATCCCTGCACCACCTCCCTTGGCAGGGAGAGAGACTGAGAACTGTTTATGTGGAGGAACTTTTCCTAATATCCAATCTGAACTTCCCTTGGCACAATCTCTTCATTCAGAGTGAGACAAAGCTCTGCCTTTCAGTCATGAGCCATGCCCAGGTTTCATATGGATTTTCATAAAAATTAGGTTGAAAAATGTCCCTTCAGTGGGAGAGTTTATGTGGTTTTTTATGTTTAACTTACTTTTCATAATGCCAGTGTTAAATGTTAGTTTGTCCACAAAAATACAGCATGCCAATAGCTTTGTTCTTGTCTGTGTTTCATGATTGTTTCTATTTTGAAACCTTCTCATTTCAAGGTCTTATGAAAACTTCTGGAACACGGAAGCACATACAGCTGGAAGCATGGTGCTGGCAGTTCTTGGCTGCATTTCAGTTCATCTTCAAAATTGTTGGATAATTGTACAAAAATCATTCAGATGTCTGCATAGGACAAATTCACTGTAGTCTGAAAAGATTTATATTTGCATTCTAGCAAAATTTTATCACTTTTTTTTTCCTTCTTTTTTTTTTTTTTGTTCTTGTTTACCCTTTCATTTTCAAAACTAATTGCACAATGAATGTCGACACAGGGCAGAGTTTAGAAATCCACTTTACAGTTACATGATATAAATTTCTTAATCCTGGTCTGAAAATGAATCACTCATCAGAGAAGGGCCACTAGGATGATCAGAGGGCTGGAGCACCTCTCCTCTGAGGAGAGACTGAGAGAGTTGGGGCTGTTCAGTCTGGAGAAGAGAAGGCTCCGAGGTGACCTTCTTGTGGCCTTCCAGTATCTGAAGGGGGCTCCAAGAAAGCTGGGAAGGGACTTTTTAGGCTATCAGGTAGTGATAGGGCTAGGGGGAATGGAATAAAGCTGGAAGTGGGGAGATTTAGACTGGTCATGAGGAAGAAGTTCTTCCCCATGAGAGTGGTGAGAGCCTGGAATGGGTTGTCCAGGGAGGTGGTTGAGGCTCCATCCCTGGAGGTGTTTGCAGCCAGGCTGGATGAGGCTCTGGCCAGCCTGATGTAGTGTGAGGTGTCCCTGCCCATGGCAGGGGGGTTGGATCTAGATGATCCTTGTGGTCCCTTCCAACCCTGACGGATTCTATGATTCTATAAGCTGTTTTAGGACATTCTAGAAAATGATCAACGCACTAAAAAGACAAGTATGAATAAATTTCAACTCATTTTTAACCTTTTTCAGAGTTTATTTCTCTGGATAATACCAAACAATTTTTTTTCTCCTATCCAATTTTTTTTTATGATGTTCCTGAGAAATTAATTGATTAACCACTACAATGTAAATGTGTCTAGGCTGGTTCTGTAAATGTTTATTTTCTTGTCAGCCAACCTGTCTGTTCTCCCTTGTGTCTGATGGAGTGTGTGTAAAAGGTAGGGGAAGGTGAATCTGTGAAGCACAGAATTGTTTCAACAAGAGAAGACCTTTAAGATCTTCAAGTCCAACCACAAAATGTGACTGGAGAAAGAAACAATACATTTAATCTCCAGAGCTGGAAATCTGCTAATGATTTTATGTAGCCAGATTTTAAATGTCTGCTGTCTCAGTGTACTCATCAGCTATTTGAATAAATTTCCTAGGTATTCTTTAAGAGGAATTGCAGAATATGAAGATTCTTGGTGTATTTGAAAACAGATTGAGGAAAGTCCACTGCTGGCAAAAGGCTTTGAGGTCCTGCTGTCATGAAATTGCTGGTAACTGCACCTCCTTAAGTGAAATGATGACTTTCTCAAGGTGGAGCTGTATGACACAATGCAGGTAGGAATTTATTGTACAGACAGTTTGGAGGAGTATGAAGTTGTGGCTTAATTTTATCCTGTCTCAGCTATCTAGACAATGTAAGAAAATTGTAATTTCTATATGGTATCAGATAGCTCCTGCTGTGCTGAGTCAGAAGACTCTGCTATGCGACATATGTGTGGGATTCTGTCTTCAATCTGTTCACTTTGTGTGCTGGATTACACCATGATAATCCCAAAGCTGTTATACAGTTTAGAACAGAAAAAAATCAGCAGCCAGTATCCCTAATGGTGATGAGAAAACCAGGATTTAAAGAAGGGAAGGGTGTGACTCAGGTGACAAAAGGAGGAGATTACTAGGAAACTCGATGTGCATGGAGAGCTGCTGGCAAAAGCTCTGACAAGATTCACAAACCCTGTGAAGTGTGAATGATCTGGCAACTTGCTTCACATAGTCTGTTATTCCACAGGCAGGAGCCTCCCCAGCATGGCTGAATTAAAATGCTGTTAGACTTGTACATCTTGTGGATATCTGTGCAATGTACCATCAAATTGTAGCTACACTGATGTTATGGTGCAGAATAACACAGAGTATTAGGGGTTAGAAAAGACCTTGAAAGATCATCAAGTCCAATCCCTCTGCCAGAGCAGGGTGACCTAGAATAGGTCACACAGGAATGTATCCATGTGGGTTTTGAATGTCTAAACCACCTCTCTGAGCAGTCTGTTCCAGTGCTCTGTCACCCTCACAGTGAAAAATTTTTCATCTCCTCTGCTCTAGCTTCCTGTTGCCCCTCGTCCTACCATCGAACATCACTGAGCAGACCCTGGCTACATGCTCACTACACTCAACCTTTACATCTTCATAAATGTGAATAAGGTCACCACTCAGTCTCCTCCAAGCTAAAGAGACCCAGCTTCCTCAAACTTTCCTCATAAGGGAAGTATTCCACTTCATCATCTTTATGGCTCTGCTGGACTCTCTCAAGTAGTTCCCTGAGGTCCGTTTTGAACTGAGGGGCCCAGAAGTGGGCACAATACTGCAGATGTGGCCTCACCTGGACAGAGTGGACAGGGAGGAGTATCTCTCTCAACTTACTCACCATACCCCTTCTAATACACCCCAGGATGCCATTGGCCTTCTTGGCTATAAAGGCACATTGCTGATCATGGTCATTCTTCTATCCCCCAGGATTCCCACATCCCTTTCCCCTCCTCTGCTCTCCCACAGGTCAGTTCCCTGCCTTTACTGGTCCATGGGGGACAGATGAAAGACTCTACATCTGCCCTTGTTGTATTTCATTAAATTTCTCCCCACCCCTTTGCAGCATTTTCAGTGGCTCAGTTTGCTTTGTGGTCCTTGCATTGTGTGTTCGTATTTTAGGCAGTTAGTTTCTCATTCTTTTAATAAATGTCCCATAGGTAACCTGGGGAAGCATTCCATGTTGTCCCTGAAAAGATTTCTTTTGGCATCAGGTAGTGTAAACCTAGGCTTAAAAATACTTTAGCCTTTATCTTCATATACGTCAATATAATTTAACTCTTTTCTAATTATTAGTTCCCTGTTCACAGTAGGCATGTGTAGATGTTTCTGTTTTCACTTTGAAATGACCTTTCATGTTGCTGAAGTAACAGGAATTAACCTTAGTGTAAATAAGGTCCCTTCTCCAGTCTCTAAAATATTGAGGCATTTACCTAATCTATGTATTCTAGCAAAATATTAATATTTCATCACTTTATTAATAATGTGTATTTACAAATTGTAAACTGGTTTTGATTTCTTTTTCAATGTTTCCAATACCTTTATTTTGGCCATTGTGCATATATCTTCGTGGTAGTACTGAAAGTTATGTATTATAATAATACTCATTATTATATTTAATTACAAATCTCCTCTTAACCATGGTCCTTAAATTTTCAGACACTAGTCTTGATTTTTTAAGATGCTGAACATCCCATTTAAGGCCACTGTGTTACCAGACTCGAATCTCTGAACTCTTAAATCTTTGTCCAAAAAAAAGTTCAAAAAACCCAACCCAGCCAATCAAGCACAAAACTCAAACACACCAAACAACAACAACAAAAAAAACCCCAGCTAACCAACCAACCAAACAACAACAAAAACAAACAAAAAAATTAATAAACTTTGTTCAATGCAAATTCCAAGAAGAAAATTATTAAAGAGTGTTGAGAATAATTCTGCTCACAAATATGCAGGACAAATTTTCATCTTGACTCCTAGAAACTTAAAGCGATAATGATGCATATAACAGAAATTGTAAAAACTATTTTTCATCTAATACCAGATTTTAGGGTTTTGTTTGTTTGTTTTTTTCACTTGAGTATTTTAGAATCTCACAATCTCAATATAAAAAGATTAGCCATAATACAATTGTGTTCATTATGTTTGAAAACAGACATAATGAAACCAGAGAGCTTTATTGTGCAATGTTAGCACTTCCAATGCTGTATTTCAGTTGGATGTTAGGAACCAGTTCTTTACCATGATGGTAGTGGAACACTGGACCAGATTGCCCAGGGAAGTGTTTGAAGCCCCATCCCTGGATATATTCAAGGTGAGGCTTGACAGGACTCTGGGCTGCGTGATCTACTCTGGGCACCTGATCTAGTTGAGGATGCCACTACTTACTGGAGAGGGGTTTGGATTGGATGCTCTTTGGAGGTCCTTTCCAATCTAGACCATTCTATGATTCTATAATTCTATAATCTCATCAAATATATAAGATTGTTGCAGTGGAGGCCTTAGAAGTGAGGGAAAACCAAAAGTTTGGCTATTTGTGGCTGGTTATTCCTGGTATTGGATGCATAGCCTTCAAAGACATTTTAGGAAAAGCAAATACTCTATCACGTCATCCATGGAACATGTGGTAGACCATATAGACTGGTACAATAATAAGACAATGTTTCTCTAAAATTTTTAGCTTTCAGAACAAAAATTGTGTTCTTCAGTAGTGGAGGAAGTGGAGTCCTCATTCCTGGATTGGTTTAAAAGCCATGTAAATGTGATGCTGAGGGATGTGTTTTGATGGTGGACTTGTCAATGCTGGGAAGTTAGTTGGTCTTGATCTTGAAGGACTTTTGCAACCTGTAGCATCTCTGAATTGGTTTTGAGGCTGAAGGAAGGGTTAAAGGAGTTAAAAAGGAGTGTATAACATCTGGGTCTATATTTTAGTTAAATAATGAAATCACTAACTAACTCCCAATCCATTTTGCTATTTCCATGATTACAACTCTTGTGTCTGTTTGCATGTATCTTCTTAGCTCTCCCGGAGGAACCTGTTGGATGATGCTTTTTTTTTTTTTTTGCCTTTTTTTTTTGGTAAATCTTCTCTTTCATACTAACTGAAACTGAAAAAAAACCCCATGAACTGAAATAAAAACCCTCTTAAATATCTTGCTACAAAGCAGGAGAGTTAGATAAAAGATGATGTCAACATTAAGCGATTAAGGGCAACCTTTGTGAAGCTGAAAACTATTCAGCGTACACTGAAATGTGTATTTATTGTGCACTCTTTCTGTAGACATTGACAGAGAATGAATCTATTAGTAACAGATTCTGAGAAATAGTCAAAGTGTCTTTCCCAGAAAGTTTATGATGTCAGGCTGAATGCCTGTATGTCCTGTTATTTTATTGTATAATACTATTTAATTTTCCTTTTATTGTATTATATCATTTTAGTATTCCATTGCATTTTATTATTTTATTTTATTTTGTTTTGGTTTATGTTGTTTTGTTTTATTTTGCTTTATTCCCCTGTAATGTAATGTGGTGTATTGGTTTTTGCTAAGAATTTTGGATCCTGCATGCTTACCTTGGATGTACTTTCTTAACGGGTGGAAAAGAGTTATCTACCAAATGTTTCCCATGTTTCTCTTTATGGGGAAATATTCACTTCACTGAAGAAAAGTAAAATGGATAACAAAGTGCTGTCTGTCTTCTAAATTGACAGGAGTGCATGAATGAGTGAAGGTCTGCAGGCCTTGACATACCATGGCCATCCCTGTCATGTGTCAGGATACAGTGACCAATCATGTTGACCCAGGATTTTTTCTCATCTGTCATTTGTTCTGACCTTCCCCACTGAGAGACAGAGCAGGACAAGGTAATTAATGCAAGCTTAAATGGACTGGATTTGAATTCAGATGCTTCTATTCCCTGTGGTGCCGTGGAGATGGATCACAATACAGATAGCTTCAGTTCTGTCAGTGCCTTCTTTTCCCTTCAGAACAGGAGATTCTCATGCAGAAAGATGGATTATGGTGTCTGTAGGTATGATATTGTGAAAACACTCTTTTCACCTTATGTTCACTGAATTTTTTTCCACTATCAAACTTTCTTCTTGCTGCATTCCACAAATTGTGGTTAGAGCAGCAGGGACAGCAGAAAATGCCCTCAGTTTCTTAGTTGCCACTGTGTATGATATCAAAGGACTTTGATATCAACTTATAAACAAAACAACACCAATACTATCACACAGATTTAACTGTGTTCTTTAATAATAGATGGAACTTAAGCTGAGTAATGTCCTTTTACTCTGAAATCATTCTTAGTTAATTATCCCCTTGACTTCTCTTATTTCTCTTAGCAGTAATTTCTAATTTTACTGTGATCTTTTATTCACCCATAACCTTTGAACAATATTTCCAGGGTATTTTTTTTTTTATTCAGATAATTTCAGCTGATTTCTCTTCAGTGACCTCAAAAAGTACAATGATCAGCAGCCAAAATCTCTTATGCTCTTCTGTTTTAATAAAGCTTTTTCTCCTCTTTAGCCTCTTTAATCTTTTAAATATAATTTATTTATATGTTCAAAAACACCAAGAGGAGCACTCTTTCACAGCTGGGCAAGGAGAAGAGCACAGAAAAAAGCCCAGAATTTGCTCTGGAAAATGGAGTGAGAAATGGGAATAGATGACATCCTCACAGCCACTCCAGTTGTTGGACAGCCATGAAACATGTGGAATTGGAAGCCATAGAGGTGCCATTCTTCATAACCTTCTTTGGTAGGTCTGGATGGTAACATGAAGTCCACTTTTGGGTTTATTGGCTGGACTGGGGTTGTATATTTGATGTTTTATTTTGTTTTGTTTTTCTTTTTTTGTTGTTAATGTGTTTGTTTTATATATTTTTGAGAGCATGAATCTAGGGCATAAAAATATACATGGCTGAATATCCATGGCTGCTCTTTCTCAGAATCAAGAAAATGATTCACTGCAAAGAAAGAAGTATACAAAGGAATGATAAAAGCTACAAGGAACGTCACTGCTGTTGACACTGCCTGAATTCTTTGCACATGTAGATTTGTGGATATGCCAGAAGTGGATCTAGTGCCCCCCACCCCCACCTCCCCCTTTTTTTCTTTTTTTTTGCTTCCCTTTTAAAAAATTCATCTGATGGTAGGATGCAAGTTCTGAGAAATGTGTTCTTAATGTCTGCTGTGTTGAACTCTTAGTTACAAAAAATTATGCTATCCTTCCCATTAGTCAAAGCCATTTAGGATATTCTTCAGCTGTTACCTACAAAGAAAACAGCAAAGCATGTAATTAAGGATTTTTACAGTGGCATTATTCTTTTAAAATTTGGAATTTGCCTTTAGCTCTCAGTGACTCTAACAAACAACTGTGCTCCTCACATCTGGCTCTAGTACCATTTATTATCGAGCACCATGATACTCTTAACCCAGGAGAGAAGGATGAAAGGACTGTACCATGCAGTAATTTCTGAAGTGAGAATCCATTTCCAGCCCTTAGCTAAAAAATACAGGAAAAAAAAATAAAAAGTACAGGAAGTTCAATGTGAAGGAGTTAATGTGAGTTGAGGAAGACTGGTGAAACTTCTGAAGAGATGTAGATTTATTGGATTTATGTATGTGTATCTGTGTGCATGTGGATGTGCATGCAAATGACTCTTCCACTGTATATGCACCACATGAATGTGTGACTTGTGAATATCTGCCTTCAAATACCCTTCTCTGATGTAGTCTACTGTAACTCAAGCAAAGAAATTTACATGAGTAAATTGTGGAAAGCCCATGTAACTCTATGAATAAAGCTGATTAATTACGTTTAAATTTCTATAATCTGTTAAAAGGGTCAGCCCCCAAATTAGAAGAGTTTTCTATATTCCTATTATAAAACATAGACACCGTGCCTGAGCTAAATTAAATTTTTAAGCAGCCTCAGGAAAGAAAAAAAGATTTAAATTGCTGCCACAGGGAAATTTAAACCTGAGACATAAAATAGAAACGCGATCACCAACAACCCGTGAAACAGAGCTTCTGGTTCTATTTCCAGTTTGCCACTTTTTCCCCCCATAATTTTCTTTATTCTTTATTTTGAACATAAAATTCTACTGAGAATTATAGCACTATTTAGCAAATTCTCCTGTGGTACAAATGCAGTACTGTAATTATGCAGGTTTTTTGATTTCTCTGCTCTTTTTTTTCTTTTTTTTTTTTTTTTACAACAGTGCTTTAAACTTAGGATTTTTTTTTTTTTTTTTTTTACTCTATTTCACCATTTTGGAGCAGTATGCTATCAGAATATAATTAAAAAAATAGAATCACATTGACTTTCTTTTTAGTTAAAATTGGGATGTGCGAAAAGTGCACGCTGTCTTTTTAAATATTAAAAAGTAAGACTACATTGGTAAAATAATAATAACAGTGGGTCAAAGCAACAATTAAAACTCCACATGCCCATAAATATTATTCACTTGAATTCTGATATATTTAACCTGGAGCTTAACAGTCAACCTTCCAGCTGACACAATCAAGCAAAATAAACAGTATAGCATTTCAGTAATCTACATTAGCTTTACTCTGAAATGTAATCTGTGTTATGAGAAATCTCAGAATTTCACTACAGGCTTTCTTTGTTCAATATGTAGGTAAAAACAGGATGCAAGTGTGCAGCTGCAGAAGATGTAGGATTTATTGACTGCAACAACCACTGTACAATATCTTTTCAATATCTCCCTACAGCAGAGGTCTTAAATCAGAGTTCTTTATCTTGAATAAGAAAAATATGCAAATTTCATCCCATTTGATTTCCTTGTTAAACATTAACTGTGTTACCAGTATTACTTATTAAATCCTGCGACTATTTGCTGAATGCTTCTGTGATTTTAATTTTTAAAGGGAGTTAGAATTTTCTGTTTTCAGACTGATGTTTCAAAAAGTTTTTTTTTGTCTAGAAGTGGTGCAAAAGACAAAAGATTGTACAAATACTAACAAATAAAAAAGGATAACAAAAAAACATGGTTTATAAATGACAATTCTGTGATGTGGCTGATTTTTCTTCCATGAAAATTTTCACTGAATTAAACTTTTTGCAAGATGTTCTCCTAAAATAATCCAAAAGAGGATTAATTGAAACAATACCTGGATTTTTTTTTTTTTTTTTAATTTGGCTTGGGTTTTGTGGGTTTGTTTGTTTGTTTCTGGGTCCTTTGCACATTATTTTTTTGTTTCATTTTGGCTTTTTGGTTTTGTTTGTTTTGATTTTGGTTTTGAGGGGGTTTCCTTTGTTTGTTAACTTGGTTGTGGAGTTTTCCTGTATTTGTTTGCTTGCTTGCTTGTGGAGTTTTCCTGGTTTTGTTTGCTTGCTTGCTTGCTTGGTTTGTTTTGTCCTGCTTTGTTTTGCAAATTCTGTTAAAATACATAGAGAACTAATTTGCTAGGTTTTGACTATAGTTGTTTTTTGTATAGATAACTAAAAGTTTTGACTAGATATCTTAGCTCAATAATAGGGGAAAAAATAGTAAGGGAAAAGTAGCAAATGATGAGGTAAACTCCTAACCTGAATTTCCAATGAATTTCCATTTACCTGAGTGATAATTCTTTTTTAGGATTAATGAAACTGCTCAGTTTTAATACATCCCAAATTTGTCATATATCTAAATATGCACAAATGAGATGCAGACACAGTGATTTCACAGTAGACTGAAATAGCCATTTTATTTATTGTGTTTTCAGATCAGTTCCTCTAATTGTTTAGAAAGGTCTACTCAGTATAAAATTAGGGGTTTGTGTTAAATGTTACAGTGCAGAATGTCATATTTACAACATCAAAACTCAAGAAATCACAGCTCGAAATATGTCTTTCAGTCCCCAAAGTCATTTAAATGCTTTGAGAAGGAACGACAGAGTTCATGACTGACCTTTTGTGTTAAGTAATCTATTGATTGTATGTAAAAAAGAGGCAGGGAGGATCTTCTCTAAGAATTTGATGTGAGAATATAAAATCATTTTGCAATACTTTTGGAGTATAGTTTGTGTGCTTTCTTATTTTAGGGAAGACCATGGAATACACTCAGCCATTTCTTACTTTTTCTACTATGCTATCACTAAGTTATTATAAATCTAGGACTGCTAGAAATTATTAAAATCTTAACAGGTATGTTTTTCTATAATGCTTTTGCTCTGTATTGGACCTATGAAGATTTAATTTATCTTTTCTGGTTTTTTTTGTTTGTTTGTTTGTTTTTTTTTTTTTTTTGTAATGCAACTTGCAGAATGGCTCAAAATCTTTTAATGACCCTGTAGAGATCTAAATGTAAATGCAAGCCAGAATCCTGTATGTTACAGGACTGGCCTATAGTTTAATCTAGCTATTTCTTGATATTTCAGGGAGGTTGTGGAGTCTCCCTCTCTGGAGATATTCAAGACCTGTGTGGATCTGGTATAGGTGATTCTGCTCTGTGAGGAGGTTGGATTAGATGATCTTTCAAGGTCCCTCTAGTTCCTAACATTCTGTGGTTCTTGAAATTCTACTCTGAGTATATCTAATTGGAAAATTCCTAACATCCAAAGGATGGATTCTTGAGACAAAACAATTGTGAAATTCTACTCTGGTTTTTATAACAATGTAAGCCTACTAGAATGGATTATATTATGTCTTCCTAGGTTATATATAGTATTGTGGGTGTCATATAGCTGATAATTCCATTTACATGATACTTATTCATTAAACATATGAAATAGTAAAATATTCTCAAATCCAGAACATTTGCAATGCTACATGTAAAGCAGAAAAATCTATGAGTCCTCTCATATAGTAACTGCTTTAGGACTACTATGTTTTCTTTTTTGCCTTTTCATAAGACTATTTTGCCAACTTATTTATATTTTCACACCTATCAAAAAGTTGTGACCAACCCAATCTGAATGTGCTAAAAACATGTTTATTTGAAGTTATGTAGAAGGGACCTGGATGCAAGTTTTCTAAAAATTAACAAAATTTTTATTTTATCTGTCTTCCTTATGCAGGTTTCCACTGTTTTGATGAAATAACAAAGTTTTAAGTTTGTGAAATTTAGATGGTGGTTATACTTGTTGTGTTTCAATGTTTGGTTTTTTTTTTTTTTCCAGTACTGAATTTCATCTAATATCTTTGTATTTATCATCAGTCAAGCTCGTTTAATAAGGAAAATGGTTTAATTGCTAATTCTAAAACACTTCAGATTTTCCTTTTGACTGAAAAATTACTGAATCTCTAGGAACTTCAGTGCATAATGTGGGACGCAAACCTTCTGAATTCATCTTCTGTGTTAAGTTAAGGCACTCTTGTGGAGTCCTCTGATATGTAAATGTAGCATTTAATATTTTTATTAAATATTAAAGAGTATAGATTTGGATGGCATTTCATTAAGCGTTTCAAAGCTTCATTAAAAGAGTTATTTCTAACCCAAGCCACATTTTTTCAAGATGTAGTTTAGATAAAGTCAACTTTACACCCAACCTAACCTGGAGGACTGTGTTGGACATGATTGATTTCAAACAAGGAATTGGAATTTTCTGTGGAAAGCAGGAGCACTGTGAGCTCTGAGTCTCCATTTGGGCAATCTGGATAGAATGGTAATGAGCAAATGCCAATGATGCTGTGATGTTGTCCACCTAGAGATGTTCTGTGATCTTACAGTTGATGTTCTGCACATGTTCTGCTTTCCATCCTTGTTAATCACACACAGGAACACTCAGGTCATGGAAGCTGTAAGGTTTGATATGCTTTTTATCTATCAGTTTTGACATTCTTGGTCAATTGTGGGAAAGATTTTAATGGATGTTGGGGAAGATATCAATTTTCATAATAACTTTTATTTATAGACATAATATACCTTAGTAATAAAATCCCTTAGTAAAGAGATCTCTGTATAAAGGGTGTGGGTTGTTTGTTCCATATACTTTTTCTCGTCCTTTTGCAATTATATTTTGATTTTGAAATATCGATGTCAGAATTATTCTTTTATAAGACTTCTTTGCAAACTGTCCCTGCTCAAACAGGGATTACTTTTCAATACAGAACAACAGAGGTATGATGTGAATCAAGTCAGAAATCAAGATTTCCAGGGATTATGGAAGAAGTATTTTTATGTTAGCACTGAATGCTTAAAAACCTCATTTCCCACTCTAAATGTGAATATCACTTTCTGTGAACTCAGTGTAGTATGGGCTTTCTTGTTACCTTCCCTATCCCTGCATTTAGCTGCAGGAGTTGGTGATTCTGACATCAGTTTCTAATTAGGCAAGCATTCAGTTTCCTCTCTTCCCCTTTTTTTTGCCAAAATGTCAGCAGATGGTGACCCATGTTTCGCTGATGTGTTCACTAATTATAGACTAAGTTTTGAGTTTGTACCCTTATATAGGCCATTTTCAACTCAGCCATTGGTTTATGGTTTCCATGGGATCCTGGAAAGTAACATGATGTAACCTGCACTTCACTGCAGACTGCTTAATGTGGCACATTATTAGATAAACCATGATTAAGAAAAGTTTGATGTGATCATTAGCTATAGAGTCTTCTGGTGAAGCTGCCACATGAAAGTTAAAGTTATAATCAATCATTTTCTTTATTCTTTTTTTTTTCCATGTCTTGTAAGTGGGTCATAGGGCTTGGGGGAACCCCAGGCAGCTCAGGTCTCCTGAGAGAGTCAGCTGACCTTGTAATTTCTGGTACAGGCTTGTCTAAACTTTCTGTAAGATCTTTGCAACCTCCTAATTTATTCTGATGTTTACCATGCTTAATGTATCCTGCCTGCAGTACAAGCCTGTGACTTCTTATCCTATTTACTTGGAGAATAGTGTTCCTTTTCCCTCACAGAAATGGCTCATGAATTTGAAAATAGTTTTCACAGGGCTGTTCACTTTTCTCCTCTTTAAATGAACCAGTTCTTATTCATTATATATTTCTTCACAGGATATATTTTCTACACCTTTGCTATTTTCAACTCATGATTTCTGAGCTTTATGCAAATAGCTAATTTCCCCTAAAAATGCATCACAATCAACCTAAAGTCTTGCCTGGCAGAAGAGAAAAAGGAGGTTTATTTCAGAAGCTTCATTGTTCTTACACTGTTCACAAACCCTAGGTCAGCACCTCCTTCATTGCAAATGCAAAACAATGTTGTTTTAAGATTGATTATGAGTCATAAATAGCCTAATCCTTTCCTGACATTTATTTTTTCTACCAATTGCTTCCCAGGTTATACAACTGGGTTTTTTTTCGTGGTTTTTTTCTTTTTGTTGTTTTTTTTTTTGTTTGTTTGTTTGCTTGTTTGTTTTATCTCCTTTGCCTGGGTGTAACATCTTGCACTTACTGGTATTCAAAATGAGCGTACTTCTTCAGACTATGCCTCCAGTTTGTCAAGATCGTTTTTAACTGTAAAATCATCTTGAGAGATGCTAGTAACATTTGGCAGTCTTGTACAATCCACAAATTTGTGATATATGCCTTTTATTTCATTAAATACATATTCCTGTTATTGCACAGTGTGTTTGTAGCATCCTTCTTTCTTGACAGTTAGCTCCCAATAATTCTCCTGGCTTAAGTTCACATTTTTACTATGTTATTCTAATTTAGACCTTTATGAACGGTCATTTCCTCTTAAAATTTACTCTTATCAGAGTCAGAGTATCAAGATGCTATCAGAGTTATCCAATGTGTACTTCATGCCAAATTAATTCTTTCTTTTCTTGGTCAGTGCTTGAGGGTATGAACCAAAGATGAACATATTCCTGGCTCAGATGTTCCAATTTTGCATCTTCAAAGTAAATATCTTTTTATGTCTTATCAAAGTTCTTCAGCACTTCAGTGATGATCTTTGTCTTTCATTCTTTAACAAGAAGCTTTTGATTGTTTTAAGCAACTTGCGCCCAGGTTACCCAGGGAAGTGGTTGAATTGCCATCCTTGGAGGTATTTGACAGATGTGTAGATGTGGTGCTGAGGGACACAGGTTAGCAGCAGACTTGGTAGTGTTGGGTTAATGGTTGGACTCTGATCCTAAAAGTCTTTTCCAACCTAAATGATCCTATGATTTTATATTAAGAACTATCAAAATATGAAGAAAATGCATTTAGTAATTGCTTGTAGATGTTTTCATTATTCTCCTTGAGTCTTGATCACCAGTAGTATGTTTGACAATCAAAATTAATATTTTTTTCTGAAACTGATCAATTAAAACTTAATTTTGATATGTACAGCTGTTAAACAGATGATCTGGATATTAACCATGATTTTGCTAAATATTCTGGAGTGTATTTACAAATATCATATGTCTCTCAGATTTGTATCCCATAACTAATTGCAAGATTTAACGATGAGAGAAACCCTTGTGTATTTCTGTGAAAACTCTTTGTTAAGGCTCTTCCAGCAATCATAAATCACAGAAATACATAATTGTAGAATGCTAAGGGCTGAAAGGGACATCAAAAGATCATCCAGCCCACCTTCCCTGCCAGAGCAGGGTCACCTATACTAGATCATACAGGAACACATCCACCCCCGCTAGGGATCCTGTTCCAGTGTTCCATTGCCCTCACAGGGAAAAAAAAATTCCTTATGTTTGCATGGAACTTCCTATGCCTCAGCTTCCACTCATTGCCACTTGTCCTGTCATTGGGTATCACCCAGCAGAGCCTGGCTCCATCCTCTTGGCACTCCCCCTGCACATCTTTATAAACACGAATAAGGTTACCCTTCAGGCTCCTCCTCTCCAAGCTAAAGAGCCCCAGCTCCCTCAGTCTGTCCTCATATGGAAGATGTTCCCCTTCATCATTTTTGTGGCTCTGTGCTGGACTCTTCCAAGCAGTTCTCTGAGGCCCTTCCTGAACTGAGGGGCCCAGAAGTGGACACAATATTTGAGATGCAGCCTCACCAGGGCAGAGTAGAGGGTGAGGAAAACCTCTTTCGATCTACTAACCAAAAAGGCCTAATTTGTGATCATTTTAAGCTAACACAGGCATGTCACCAACTAATGCAATACATGTTACTGCTTTGGGATGTTGCTTCAGCCTATCTTGTTTAAAAATGGGTTAACATATAACTTTTATTACAATTTGTCACAGAAAGAATAACAACCTCATATTCTTCTGAGGGAATTGTATGCTCTGCCTTCCTTGTGAGGGGAAGTCTGGTTGAATGTGTACTACCATTGTACCTAACATTCAGGCATCTCTAATGACTTTCACTAAGATTTGCATCTCATGGCTTTTGGATGTGGCATTGCTTTTGGATGTGGGCTCACACTCCCGGGGTAGTTACCAGTCCAAGGGGCTGGAATAAGGACTTAGATATAATCTTGACATAAATTATTATCCTAAGGAAATTTTGTACTTTTTCTGTATTTACTAAGGCAAAAATATTAAGGATGGCCACAAGCTGACTGAGATGTATTTGTATACTCAGTAAATTCCCCTCAGCTTTGCTTTTTTCTTTTACTTTATTGCTTGTTTAGCTCTGGGGTAGAAACTCTATTGCTTTACATGATGATCAACATTTTTTTTCTCATATCCTTACACAGTTTCATTTTGTTTTTTTTTCCATTCCAGAATCTCAGATAGATTTTTGTCATCCTGGTACTCTCCAAAACTCATTGTATTTTGTGGTGAAATATCTTCAGTTTTGAACAAAAACCAGGCAACATTCTGCAGAACTGCAGCTTTCAAGGAAACTACAGGTTGAGTATAAATATGCATTCTGATTTTTCTAAGACCTGTGACAACTGTGCTGACACCTCAAACACAGAAAAAGAACCATTATATCAAGATAATCAAAATTCTATATTTTATTTTTTGGGCTAAGATACCTATTTCCTTCTGCATGCCAGTACATATGGTGCTGAGGGATGTGGTTTAGTGGTGACCCACAGGTGACAGCTGGACTTGATGATCTAATGTTCTATGCTAATCTTATGATCCACCATCTATGATTCTATGATAATAGGGGCAAATTAATATCTTTGGGCTAGATCTAGTGCTCAGGTAAGAATTTATCTAAACTTTGCAATTATTTTCAATTTTTGCCTCTTTTATTCAGACTCTGGTGCTCCAAGAAGTATTTCCTTTGAGATCTGGGATTTGAGATATTCTCAAAATCACAGAGTAGCTGAAGCTGGAAGGAACCTAGAGAGACCATCGATCCCAACATCCTAGTTCTAAAAGGGGCAACTAGAGAAGGTTGGATTTGGAATATCTCCAAAGGTGGAGACTTCACATCCTCTCTATCTAACTTATGTGGATCAAGCTTAATGTGGTTTTTTTTTTCCTTTCTTTTGCTTAAGTGAAGTTTTCTTTGCTGCCTATTGTTTTTTAGTGCTCACCACTGGGAATACTCTATGCCTATCTTCTCTACTTACCCAGCAGGTATTTACATACAAGATAAGATTCCTCTGACTCTCCTCCAGGTTGAACAGTCCCATCTTTCTCAGCCTCTTCTTGTATGTGAGATCCTTCAGTTATCTAATCATATTTGTAGCCCTTTTCTGGACTTTCTCCAACATATCCAAGTCTTTCGAGTACTGAGAAGCCCAGAACTGACAAAGTACTCCAGTTCTGCACCTTGTGCTGAAAAGAACCCAAGAATTACCTTCCTGCACTTGTTGAAGATGTTTTAACTTGTTTCTTAGTTCAGGCACAGGATGTTTCAAGGGAACAATGCTGGCTTGTATTCAACTTGATCTCCAACAAGAACTCAATGTCCTTGGTCTCAAAGATGGTTTCTATTTGGTCATCAATTATTTGTGCATGGATTTGTTCCTCTTCAGCAACTTTATTGAACTTTATGATATACCTGCCGACCAATTTCTCATGATTATTGAAACTTTTCTCTAAGCTAGTGGGCTTTTGCCAGTCTCTTTATTCATGTTATGTAGTCCATAAGATAACTTGGCAAAAATATGAAGAGTCATAATGATTTTTATTGGAGTTCTTGCAATTTTTTCCAGTGCCATGTAATTTTTCCTAATGTCCAGTTTAAACCTAACCAGTCACAGCTAGAGGTTGTTCTCTCTTGTTCTTTCACTAATTACCTGTGAGAAGAGACCAGCACCAGCCTCTCTCTCCACAATGTCCTTTCAGGTAGTTGTAGACAGTACTGAGGTCTCCCCTCAGCCTCCTCTTTTCCAAACTAACCATCCCCAGCTCTTTCAGTCCTCATCAGATTTATTCTCCAGGCCCTTCACAGCTTCCTTGCCCTCCTCTGCACCGGCTCTAGCACCTCCACATCTCTCCTGTATTCAGGTGTTCAAAAATGGACACAATACTCAGCCTCACCAGAGCTGAGTACAGGGGACAATCACCTCCCTACTCCTGCTGGGCACAGCATTTCTGATCCCAGCCAGGATGCCATTGGCTTTCTTGGCCACCTGGACACACTGCTTGCTCATATTCAGTTGCTTGTCAATTAGAACCCCCAGTTCCCTTTCTACCAGACAGCTTTCCAGCTACACTGCCCCAAGCCTGTAGCATTGCTTGGAGTTGTTGTGGCCCAAGAGCAGGACTTGACATTTGGCCTTGTTGAAGCTCATCCTGTTAACACTAGCCATGGATCCAATCTATCCAAGGAGAGCCTCCCTACCCTTGTGCAGATCAACACTCCACCTAACTTGGTGTCATCTGCAAGCTTACTGATGACACACTCTATGTCTTCATCAAGGTCATCAGTAAAGATGTTAAACAGAAGTGGTCCCAACATTGATCCCTGAGGAACACCACTTGTGACCGGTCACAAGCTGGATTTAACTCAATTGACCACCACTCTTTGGGCATCTTCGCCCAGCCAGTGCTTTATCCAGCAGAGGCTATGCTCATCCAAGCCATCAGTAGCCACTTTGTCCACGAGAATTCTGTGGGGAACAGTATCAAAAGTTTTTCAAAAGTCTAGGTAGACAGCATTCACAGCCTTTCCCTCATCCAGCAGTTGGGTTCCCTTGTCATAGAAGGAGATCAGGTTGGTGAGGCAAGACCTGCCCTTCGTAAACCCAGGCTGACTGGGCCTGATCCCCTGGTTGTTCTCTATTGTTGTGTAAAGGTAACTGAAATTATCTGCTCCATGGCCTTCCCTGGTACCGAGGTCAAACTGACAGGTCCATAGTTTCCTAGATCCTCCTTTCTTCCTTTCTTGTAGATGGGCATTACATTTGCTGCCCTCCAGGCCATTGTGACCTCCCAAGGACTTCAGGTGAATAATGGAAAATGGCTTGGTGAGCACATCTGCCAACTCCCTCAGCACCCTGGGGTGTAGCCCATCTGGCCCCATAGACTTGTGTGCATCTAAGCACTGTAGCAGCTCACTGACCTCATTTATTGTGATGACCTCATCCTGATTCCCCTCCCTGACTCCTAGCTCATGAGGCTGGGTGTCCAGGGAACTGCTGGATCCAGTGCTAAAGACTGAGGCAAAGTAGGTATTGAGCACCTCAACCTATTCCTCATCCTTAGTGACTATGTTTCCCTCTGCATCCAATAAAGGATGGAAATTTCCCCACAGTCCTCCTTTTGTTGTTAATGAGTTTACAGAAACATTTTTTTTATCCTTAAGAGCTGTAGGCTGAGCTCTAGCTGTGCTTTGGCTCTCTTAATTTTCTCCCTGCACAGCTTCACTGTATCTTTATAGTCCTATGAAAGTCCTGTCCCCTCTTCTGAAGGCCACAGACTCTCCTTTTGTTCTTGAGGTCCAGCCAGAGGGCCCTATCAGGGGCCAAAGGGACAAATTATGCTCTGAACTGTCTCCCACCAAAAAAAATCCTAACCCTTTTAAAAAATACTGTTATTTTGGATGAAAAGATTAAACTAACTTCATGCACAAACCTGACAACTGAGACAAGTGGCTTCCCTCAGGGGTCAGTACTGGGACCAGTACTGTTTAACATCTTTTTCAGCCACATGGACAGTGGGACTGAGAGGCCCTCAGCAAGTTTGTAGATGACACCGAACTGTGTGGTCCAGGTGACACATTGGAGGGAAAGGATCCATCCATGGGGACTTGGACAGGCTGGAGAGGCCCAAGACAACCTCATGAAGTTCAACAAGGCCAAGTGCAAGGTCCTGCACCTGAGTTAGAGCAATTCCAAGTACAAATATAGTCTAGGTGGGGAGTGGCTTGGGAGCAGTCTTGTGGAGAAGGACTTGATGAGTTGGTGAAAAACTCAGCATGAGCTGTCAATGGTTGCTGGCAGCCCAGAAGGCAACCAAGTGCTGGGCTGCCTCAAAAGAAGTGTCACCAGAAATCAAGGGAGGTGATTCTCCTTCTCTGCTGTGGTGTTGTGAGGCCTCACCTTTTCCAGAACTGAGCTCCTAATATCCTCTGAACATTTACCCAAGAAGATAGTGACTATTCAGATGGGATTACAACCACAATGAGTTAGAAGGCAAGCACCCATCAGCATGCCCATTAAAGAGAGAAGTACACTGGGGCAGCAGACCACTGCAGCCTGTCCAGGATGACATTGATTTCCCTAAGCCCTTGCTATTCTATTCTATTGAAATTTACTTTCTACAATTTCATTCCTTCTTCCTGTGTTTTAATTTTTAAATTTTAAAGATTTTTTTAACTCTCTCTCTCCCTCCATATTCCATATATTTTGTTCTGTTATCTGACAGGTTTTGTTTTTTTTTTTTTTTTTTAATATAAAATGGTGTGTGAATACGTGCAGATTTTCACCTTTGCCTTATTAGTTGAGGAGGATATATTGGAAGTATTAATGAAGTCCTGAGCTGAGTTTTGCAAGCACCTTTTCTTTTTGGCTGAGATGATTCCTCAGCTGATTTCCCCAACCCTTAGTGCTGAGGATGTGTTCATCCATTCAAGAATATGCTGTGAAATTGTCCTCAAAATACACTTGTGACTATACCTATCATCTCACAAAGGAATTTCTTTGGACAATGAGGATAGGTTTTGACAATGAGGTAGCAATGAGTGTCTCTCACATCCTTTTAATTGTCCTCAACATGATGTCTAACAGGGGTAGCTTCAGGGCTGTCTCCATTGCACTAGGATTTCAGGCAGCCCTACTTTCCCCAGCCACACACAACTGCTTTGTGTTGCCCGAAAATTCTCCTGGTTCTCTGTTTTAAACAATTCCTTGTGAATGCCAAACATACATTTTGCCCACAGCAACTGAAAAATATCCCATGAGGCCTTCTATCTTCTTCACAAGAAGATTTGCTTTGGTTTCAGTAGGACAGAGCTATAACAACATTGTGCATTTTTGAAATTGCCTCCAAAACAGTGACAGTAGAGAAATGTTTTTTAGCAATGTTTATACTAGCCCTAGCTTAGAAACCAGGCTTGTATCAGTATGACAGATTCCTACTTATTTTGCTAAGCATAAAAACTGAGAAAAATAAATCAACTTCCCAACAGGTTTGGTAAAATATTTATTTCAGGAGACTTTTATGTTTAAATATGTATAACTCCTATAGAGATCTTTCAGATGTAACACAGTGACAAATTTTTCTTCTCTTATATCATTAATTCCACCATGCTCTACATTGCTGTTTAAAAAATATATACAGAGTCAGAGCTGTCTGTTAAGCCATGAGAAATGGTACAATGGTTTGACCTTTTAAATGAGGCAGTTGGCTTCTTTCACAACACCAAGAGTTACACTAACCACTGATTTTTATTTTTATTGATAGTTTCTGAATAGATATTAACAAAAAAAATCTTATAGTCCCATTGGAAATAGTACTATTTTTTTTTCCTGAAGGAGATCCCTTTAAACCCATGTGTGAAGAAGAGAAGCTTTACTCTCCCTTTTTTTTGGATAAACATCAGAGTTACGTGGTCTTCAGCACCACCAATTCTCAGTGCTTTCTAAAAGTTAAATGGATTCAAAAAAATCAAAGAAACTGCCACATATAACTTTTGGAAATTGATAAAGGTTTTATCATTAAAGATTTCACAGAAAGGAGAGAGACAAAAAAATAGAACCAAATATGTATTAATGGATTTTCTCTGTCCTGGGAATATCTTCCTCTGATTTCTGTTGTAAAGTGTTAAATACAATAGAAGTCTGTTTAAAGACATTAGTCTTTGAACTTGTGCATCAGAATTGATTTATTTCATCTAATTTTCTCCTTTAAAAATAATCTGCTTTGAAAACTCTATTACCTGAGGTTTGGGTCCAGTTTTTTCACAGACAATACAGCTGATCTATCAAATTTTGCCTTTGTTTCTTTGATTGTTATCATTTTTTCTGTGGTCCTCTTGGTATCTGAGTGGTTTAATTGTTTAAGCTTTCTCGTAGGTTACTTAACATGATTTTAGATATATATATTACTTTTTCTTTTCTGTGTGTATTTGATTCAGACACATGACATGTATTAACCAATTCATTTAGCTTTTAATAATATGAGCACATACCTGTTTAGTAACCATATGCAATATAATTATGTGAGGTTTTCTCCTATTCACTGGACCCCACACTGCTTTCTTGGGTTACACCTTGTTTTCTTTTGTCAGTCAGAGCTGTCTTACTTATTTTCCACCTGGGCAGAATGAAATAGCATCTTGTATGCTGCTGGTAACCTATGGCTATGTAAGATCTCATAACATAGAACAAAGCAAGGTACAAGGGCAGATAGGTTTTAAAGGGGGTTGTCTGTAATGCCTTGTGCTTCACCAAATCTGTGCTGTCATCTCTTGGCATACGTGACTGGTCTCATTTTTCAGCCTGTCAATGTTCCTTCAGAGTCATGCATTAGCCTGGAGGTATCTAAATCCCCAGTAGCCACAGATGGATGTCTGGACAATACCACAAGGCACCTGTTTCCTTCTGCAGTCACTTCTCTGTGCCTTCTGGTATCTTCCCAAGCAGATGTAGATCCACTTTACCACTAATAAGGAGGATGAATGTTGATTTCTTCCATCAATACCTACTATACAATAAACAAACTTCACAGAGTTCTGATGGAATGATAATATTATTATAAGTCCTATCACAAAAAAAAAAGAGTTATCAAATATTTTTTATTAGCTATAAATATTCAGAGAGATGAAAGACATCTTTGCTTGTTTATTTCTGAACATTTTACTTGGCAGAGTGCTAAAAAAACCCCAAAACATTCCATTGGAAATTAATTCATTCATCCATATTTGCAGAATTTATATCTATACATCTCTCTCTATATATGTATATACATCTCAGGTGTAATCATGTAATCAGGCATACATAGTTTGACCCATTCTGACTTATTTTTTGTGCCCTGTATTCACTTGGGAAGCTTTGTCTTGAATGTGGCTATTATATCTAATCCAGATTCACGCTTAGAATATCTGTGCTGGAAGTTGATACTGTATTAACCATCCTTTGTGGAAGTGAATACTGCTTGAGTGAGCAGGTATAAATAGGAACATGTGTCAACTCAAAGCTTCATGACAGATGCATTTAGATATAACACATGATACATCACAAAGTAACATCTTAGCCAGAAAACTTGAAAAGACCTGGTTTTCTAAAGAATGCAAAGATGAAAGACAATGTTTTCCAGGGAGAGATGCCTTTATATTTTCTTCTGAAAGCTCCAGGCCTTCAGAAAGTGTTTTAATAGGTGTTTGTTATTTGAATCTGTGTGGATAATTACCAGGTCAAACTTCTTTGTAATTTTCTTCTCTTTATTCAGTCTGTGCTTCAGAGCTGGCATGGTGCTGACTTTTCTTTCCTTGGATGCTCTGAGTGATGAGACAGATTGTGCTGGAGGAGGGAGAGGACCTGAAATCAGTTGCTGAGGTTGGAAACACAGTTTATTCTTGGATATACCTTTCAGAAATAAACACCATACTAAACTGATTTTGTTTTTTCTGCGTCACACCAACTCTCATGCTGCTCTCTTCCTCACAGATGAGCAGTGCAAGCCATGAAAACAATGGAGACTTTCTTCTTACTTTTAGAGAGAAATAAATATTTTTGTTTCATTTCCTTTAAGTATTCAGGAAGCACTAGCCCCTGGGGGAGATGAACTTTAAAAACAAGAACATTGAGGCTAGTCAGCAATTACTAAATCTCAACCTAAAAAACCTTTTCTGTTGTTGTTGTTTTGGTTTTTGTTTTCAGACAAACTGTTCCCCACAAATCAGCTTTAAGAATTGAAATTGACCCAGTTGTCTTGATCTCAGTTTGCTGAACTGGGAAATTAACCTACAGCTAAGCAAAAGTTTTAGATTACTTAACATGTTAGCTAATGTCAGTTTGAACATGATTTCCTCTTACACAGTTATAAGCTGTGAACAAATAAAGTTATAAAATGTCTATTCTTTGGTTTTTGGTTTTTTTTTTTTTTTTTGGTAATTAAATTGAAGTAGATTGATGACATATAATCCTAACCATTCATATTTAAGAGCATAAAAAACAATTTATTGATGTTTTGTTTATTTATTTATTTATTAAATTTCATGTCTGCTTAGAGAATATTCTTATAGACCTCAGGATATAAAACAAATTTGTGTAAGAGATGCAAAAGCATAATGTTTTCCCTTAGAATTAATTTTAGTGAGTCTTATATAGATGTAACAAAAATATTACTAAAGCCATACATAAAGACAACCATTAAAAATAGAGTGGTGACAAAATCTGAAACAAAAAAGACTCATCTTGAGACAATTTATGCAAGACCCAACGAAGACTTTGGAAGGCTGGAAGCTACAAATCATCAAAAAATACCTCAAGAAGAAGTTGTGGCCAGGTGGGCTGGCGGAACCAAGAAGACAGTTTGGTCCCTGAGGTCATGGGTGGTGAGGTAGGCTTGCTGGGTGGGGCAGAAAATCAACCCTTCTCTTCCCTAAGGGACTGACTTGCTGGCTGCAGCCTGTACTCAGACTTTTTTTCAGTTGTCCTTGGAATTTTACTCTGAAACTGAGCATTAATGATGGAAGTGTTATAGTGGAAACTGCAGAGTTACCAGAAAGTGCTTTAAGGAACTGTTACACTTAAATATGAAGACAAAGGTCAAATAAAAGAGATGCCTGATCTTGTATAATGTACATCATGTTGCTCAGATCCCTAAGCTGGATATGGCTGAAGTCCATGGGGAGTCAGTAAGTGTGTGTATGTGACTTACTACTCTGACATGACACTATTATGTTTTAGTTTTTAGCATTTTTAAAGAGTAGGTAATAGTTATGAGAGATGAGGAACTTGGAATTAAGTACTGCAGTTATACACAGAAGGATAATTTGGTTTTGATAAATTGTCCTGAGCCTGTTAACTAATAATACAATTTTTTTAAGTAGCATCTTACCAGTACAAAAAAGATGTAGTATCATTATTAATGTCTAAACTATAGTGTGTTTCACACAGGATTATGGTAAAGGTCAGACCATGTTTCGCTGAATTAAAAGCTATTCTGAGCTATAGCATTCCTAATCAACTCAGACCTAAAGGTGCATAGCTCAATTATAATGAGGCACAATGAATTTAAATAAACTGTGCAACACTCTTCAGTGATTTATAAATGCACTGTGATATCCTTTTAACTCATTAGCAATGAATGATACTACTATATGTATTCTCCGGTATTTTCTGCTGTGTAATTATTTTTACTCACAATGCTTAGAGAAGACATCTTTTGTTGTTCCTTTATAATATGTAGGGTGCTAAATGTAACAGGGGCTATTAGGGAACAACACAGAAAAAGGGAGACAAAACAAGCCTCAGCCCTGCAGCAGTCATTAGAACAAAGCATTAAGAGTTTTTAATTTGAAAATCTGTAGCTATGAGACTATACTCTTTGGTATAAAGCTACTGCCAGGGTCAAGGATGGTCCCTAGGGGTTGTCATGGGAGTGCAAGTGCTTTAGCCTGGAAAGAGTGTGTAGGGAATAGTTAGGATGAAAGGAATTTTCTGCGTCTGGGACACAGTCACAAGTTGAAAACAAGTTTTGGTGAGAAAAGACAGCATGAAAATGGGATAGTAAAGGCAGTCTGCAAGATATTGTGCTGTATGTGACTTAAGAGAACATGGCCGCTACAGTTTGGGAATGCATGTTTGTAGGAAGGGCAAAGTGAAATAATGTTCTAAAAGCTTTCTGAATGTTATACAGCTGTTTGAGAAAGCTGAGAATGAAGTCTTAAGTACAAATTTATTGATAAATGAATAATTGATACAATTTGGTTTTTATTTGCCAGTGTGGAGGACGACAGGAATTACTGTGCTGCTGGGCTCTTAGATTGAAATTTTCACAAGTGTTTTGCCCCTTGAGTCCATGCCTAAATCCATACCTAAATCACCTACACTACGGCCAGTTTTCTGAAATACTGAGCCTTTGTCAAGGCTGAGTGACTTGGGGCTGTTCGGTCTGGAGAAGAGCAGCCTGAAAGGGGATGTTCTCAATTCCCAGCAAGAGCTAAAGGAGCCATGAGAGGGAAGAGGATGGAGCCAAGCTCTTTTCAGTGGTGTCCAATGATTGAACAAGGGAAAACAGGCACAAACTGGAATCCAGGAGGCTGCATCTCAACAGGAGGAGTGTGAAGCTGCTGGAGCCCTCAAGCAGGCCACCCAGAGAGGTTCTCTGGAGATATTCTAAACCTTCCTGGATATTGCAATCCTGGGCTACCTGCTGTGGATGGCCGTGCTTTGGCAGGGTAGCTGGTGGACTAGATGATCTCCAGAAGTGCCTTCTAACCCTCACTTGATGGGATTCTGTGATTCTGTGTTGATCCCCAGGATTAGGTATTTTATTACCATTAGGTTATAGGATCATAGAATGCATTGGAAGGGACCTTGAAGAGGATATCCCCAGCTAGATCAGATGTGTACATGAGACAAAGAACAGTGGCACACAACTCTCTGAAAGCACAACTAACTGACTGATTTTGCTACCTTGTTCCCAGCGATTTGAAAAATAAATTTGCCTTGCAATGTGATGACCTACAAGCTCCTTTGAATAAATGTTTGTAGAGTTTTACCTGTGCATTCAGTAGGCCTGTAACACACACATTTAGTCTATAAATTATGTTTGTACTTGGGAATCATAGAATCATAGAATGGTCTGGGTTGGAAGGGACCCTCAAAGGTCATCTATTTCAACCCCCTCTACAGTCAGCAGGGACATCCTCAACTGGATCAGGTTGCCCAGAGTCCTGTCCAGCCTCACCTTGAATATCTTTAGGAATGGGGCCTCAACCACCTCCCTGGGCAACCTGTGCCAGTGTTCCACTACTCTCGTGGTAACTAACCTAACACCCAAACTAAATCTGCTCTTCTCTGGTTTGAAGCCATTGACACTTGTCCTATTACTGCAGGCATTTGTAAACAGTCTCTTTCTGTCCTTCTTGTAGGCTCCCTTCAGGTACTAGAAGGCAGCTCTAAGGTCTCCCCAGAGCCTCCTCTTCTCCAGGCTGAACAAACCCAGCTCTCTCACCCTGTCATCATAACAGAGGTGCTCCAATCCCCTGATCATTTTCATGGCCCTCATCTGGACCTACTCCATCAGGTCCGTGTCCTTCCTATACTGAGAACTCCAGACCTGGTCGCAGTACTCCAGGTAAGGTCTCACCAGAGCAAAGTGGCAGAATCATCTCTCTGGATCTGCTGGCAATCCATCTTTTGATGAAGCCCAGGAAATCTTGCACTTGATGGGCTTACTTTGTAGAGAAGTGTGTGCATATGTCTGATCTAGTTGAGGATGTTCCTGCTTACTGCAGAGGGCGTTGGACTAGATGGTCTTTGGAGGTTGCTTCCATCTAAGCCCATCCTATGTGTCTATGATTCTATGATTCTATGATGTGCATCTATACATATACACAGTACATTAGTGACATTTGGATTGGAGTCCTGTTGTCAATCCACCCACACACACACTTCTCTTCAGGATTCTTGATGCATCTTAACCAAGATTTGTCAAGCACACCCCAGGGGTTTAACAGACAAACATATAACATCAGATGCATCATTATTCAGTCATATTCAATAAATCAAATCCCTTCCTGAGGTGAGAGCAGGTAGATGGTCTTTCATAATTCCAGGAAAAGAATACAGATACATTTATTTTCTTTTTTTATTCACCAGAAATATTATACAAAAGTTCCACACATTAGCAAGTATGGTAAGAGCCTGTTTGTCTCTTGTGTGAATAGCTTCATTTAAATAAAACCAAGGGTCCCAAATCCTCTGATTTTGTAATTTTCATCTAGGAGATTAGAGACAACGGTGCTGCTTGTTCAAACTTAAGTCAGGAGGGCTGGAAACCAATAGAAACCCTACCCAATACTGCATGAAAACATAGAAAATTAGACATGCTAATTAATTGCTTCAACCTTCTAAAAACCAAGAAAACTTGTCATCTGACAGTCACTAATTTTCTGTCTTAACCATGACTCCACCTGTTTGGATAAGTAGCTGTAAAATGACCTTTTCAAAAGATATTTAATTTGCTGATTAGAAAAATATATTGACACAAAAATTTAGTCATGTTTACAGATGTGATGAGCAATATTTACAGTATAAAGCTTTTGGCAGTCAAAATCCAAAATTGCTCTTATAAATGAATCTAAGATACTCATGTTTCTCATATATCCTTGGTTTTTTTTTTGTTTTGTTTTGTTTTGTTTTGTTTTGGTTTGGTTTGGTTTGGTTTGGTTTGGTTTGTTTTGGTTTGGTTTGGTTTGGTTTGGTTTTTTTGGGTGGGGGATATTTCCTGCTCTGCCTTTCAGCTGATGTCTGATGTGGGATTAGCACCCTTAACAACATATCATCATCACTTTTGAACTGTGGGGACAGAGAAGCCAAAGCTTCACTTGTTATTTCTTTTTTTTTTAATTTTTCCTTAAAGAAGGGGAGGAGGGATAAATCTAGCTTGACTGCATGGTAATAATTCCATCTACCCACTCTTGCATTAAGTGATTATCCCACTGGAAGTCAGTGATCTGCTTTGAAGTCCTCAGCTTCAAAAGAGTCACCACATGAAGCCTATTCATATAAGCAGGGGTTCCTCTAAATAGAAAAACATCCTCTGCATCTCACTCTTAATTTTTGCAGTTGATGAAATGCCTTTCAGCATCAATAGGATTTTAAGATTACCATAATTTCTTCTCAGATGCACAACTAGAAGGGCAAGGGCTTGGAGGCCTGTCTTTGGAGGTTGGATTCCCTTTAATAATCAGGATGAAACAATTGGAGGATGATTTTGATTACCTGCTGTCAAAGTATTCCCCAGATTTCTCCAGTGCAGGAGTACTGCTATCAGGTCATTACATTTTCCAGGCAATGAAATATCAAAGAATATTTTCACTCATTTGAGAGATAGATTATAAACCTGGAGAGAGAAGGCAGAAGGGGAAAAATGTCAATTTCATAGGTACAGATATTTATCTTAGCAACCCTTACCAGAGGGCCTGCTCTATGTTCTTGAAGATCTGTTTAAATCTGAAGGAAGATTGCACACAGCTTTTATAAACACAGTTAAGCACTCTGTGGTGTGTTCTATGAAAAGATACTTGAGGTTACTCATTCAAAAATGCACTCACAATAATGTCCATGACTAACACAAATAAAAGCTAATTACATTTATTTCAGGGTAATGTCCCAGATGCATACTTAGAGCTGCAGCCTCGGCCTTATGGTGTTGGCTGTCCATGAATTATATAACATATTTCTGTATGTAAGAAAGCAAACAGATATAGGAAAGCATTTCCTCACTGTGTTAAATTTTATTCAAAGCATCAAATCTTACCAAAACAGAGTGATAAAGTGCCAGAAAGGTCATTTTAGGTCATCATTTCCGTTACTCTTAAGGTAACCATGTCATAAGAATCTCACTGTAATCATACTCTATTATATGTGTATTATTTTTTTGTGTATTCTAATTTGAGACATGCTCTTCTAATATATTTGGAAGGAAGATATGCAGAGATATACGTTCTTCAGATTTACAAGAAGGTGTAGGAAATGGTCCAGTTGGTAGTGATGCTGTCTTCATCCCTCCCAGAGACCAGGTAACACTTTCCTGTTATCTTGTCACTTTCCCTCTTTCTTGTGGAATTCTGGTGAAAAAAAGAGGTGTTTTCCCCTGTTTTATCTCTACCTTCTCTACCTGTTTTATTTTCTTCTATTGTATTTTGGTCTTTCCTCCACAGATCTAATCTGAGAATCACAGAATCACAGAACATTAGGGGCTAGAAGTGACTTCAAAAGCTCATCCAGTCTATTCCCCCTGTCAGAGCAGTGTCACCTACACCAGATCACACAGGAACACATCCAGGCAGCTCTTGAATATCTCCATAGAGGGAGACTCCACAACCCCCCTGGGCAGCCTGTTCCAGTGTTCCATCACTCTCACAGGGAAAAAATTTGTCCTCATGTTTCCATTGAACTTCCTATGCCTCAGCTTCCACCCATTGCCCCTTGTGCTGTCATTGGGCATTGCTGAGCAGAGCCTGGCTCCATCTTCTTAGCACTCACCCTTTACATCTTTATAAACATGAATGAGGTCACCCCTCAGGCTCCTTCTCTCCAAGCTAAAGAGCCTCAGCTCCCTCAGTCTCTTCTCATAAGGAAGATTTTCCACTCCCTTAATCATCTTTGTGGTTCTGTGCTGGACTCTTCCAAGCAGTTAATTTCTCAGAAGATTTGTATTCCTTCTTGTTTTTAAGTTTTCTCAAAAATCTCTAATGTTAGATCTAGGCCATATCTACATAATATTGTACATAATAATTTACTTCTCTATAATGTCTGATATTCTTGGTTTTGTCTCCCTACAAACAAACCCAAAAAGTGTTCCAGACTGTAAAAGAGCAACAGTATCCTCTCCTCTAAGATGGCTTATTGATCTCCCATCCAAATGCAAAGGGATGTCTGTGGGAGGGTATAAACAAGCTAATTACTTACTCCCACTAATAATTAGTATGTTTAATGATTAATTTCCAATTTCTTCCTAAATCAAAGTTGAAAATAAAGGGCTAAAAGAAGATGAGGCACTTCATCACATGTTTTAGTGGTCCTGGAGGTGTTGTACTTGATAATCTTAGAGACCTTTTCCCACATTGTTTTATGATTCTATGATGTTATCAAAGGAGGATAAGAGAAGGAGCTAAAGGTCCTGCTGCCTGATGCAAGTGAAGAGATAAGCCTCCTTCCTTCACTGCTTAGTCACCATAGCAGGGATGACATGAGTTATGAAATTATGAAGTGTTGGGAAACTTGAGGGATGAATAAAAATTAAAAAAAAAAAAAGTTATGTGGTAGTTACTGATGGATTGTTCCCAGATGATCTGAATTAATAAAATTGTGATTTGATTAAGCCACATATATTATGTTCCATCTTTTTCCTCTCTTGCATCCAGAATGAAAGATTGGCTGTATGGGGAAATCCTAACATTGCTGCTTCCAAGCACAGACATAAGTAAGCACAACTTCCCCTAAACAATGCATTTTTTTTCCCCCTTCTCATATGAAGCAAATTTCCAGCCACTGCTTTTCTGTCCCTCTTCTTTACATAGCAGGAGAAGTCTTGTTTGACATACTCTTCTCTCCCTCATCATTTGCATCAATGAGCAAGATTTCAGCTTCATATATATATAAACATTTCCTCCCTTGGTGCTGGAAAATGAAAAATTAAATGTGGTGAGAAATGAAGAGTCTATGTCTGCATTAAAAATAATATGCTATTTCCTCCTGCATGTGCAAAACTCCAGTTGCAGGTGCAACAGCAAAAGGGAAGTTGGGGAGAAGTGTAGATTGTGTGTATGTGTGTGTTTCTGGTTGAGATTTGGATTTGCATATTCTATGTTTGCAGCTAAGACACAAATTTTTATAAGTGATCCCAGAAAGATTACGAGACAAGAAAGAATTTTGACAAGCATGGCATCTGTGTACAAGTATGTGTGTGTGTGTATCTATCTATGCATCTATCTATTCCCTATGTAATGCATACTGAATATTTTAAAAGTGTTATGAAAAGGAAACCTGAATTCCTTGAAAGATAGTTGTTTACAAGAGTACCTCAACATCCTGCTTTCTTTGTTGCTCTCCAGCTTGCATCATATATCATTTGGTTTTACATGCTCTTTTCTCTTGGTATTTCTTTTTATGCTGTCAGATCCTGCCATGTCCATTCAAATCTAAAATTGTCTGAAACTATCTAAGTAACAACAAATCTGCTGTGTGAATAAAATCTTTATGGCGAGCTGCTAGGTTTCCAAGGCACATGCATAATAGAAATTCAGTATCACTTCATTTGAGTACAGGCACTGCTAGCTGCATATCATGGAGTCCCACAAATTGTCCTATGAAAAGAAAGATTATGACAGAAAGACAGCCCTATGTATGAGTCTACTAAATGTATTCCACAGCCAGCTGTGTGAATCACCTTGGGGAAAAATGCATATGAATGCACATGTATATTAGAAAGGCTTCTAACAATGATCTCATTCTGTAGCAACTCTGAAATACTTTTAAAAAGTATGACAGTTTAGCTGAATTATCTGGTGAAGACATTTGGAAAGGCTGCCTGAACATGAATTGTGTTAATTCCAGAGCTCTCTGAAACATAGCAGTTTTGGTTAACAGGGTTCCTGAGAACATAATTTTTTGGACTCACAGTGCACTTGCAAACCTTAACTTCTTTATAGAATTTGAGTTTGTAAAGTATCTCTGAATGGAGCTGAAAATGCTGAAGCACATTAAATGTTGATATGACATGAACATGTGCTACAAATTAAGAAAATTAAACCATGTCTGTTTGTCTAAGCTGGGCTTTGATTGACAGTAAAGCTTAGCATATCTTTGAGGAACGCGAGTATAATTTGGAAAGCGTCATGAAACCCAAAATCCTATAAATTAAATATTTTACTTTAAATATTGCTTAATATCTTTCTTCCTATTGTAACTTTATTGATATTTTAATAGAACACAGAGGTGTGTGAGGTGTCCCTGCCCATGGCAGGGGGTGTTGGAACTAGATGATCCTTGTGGTCCCTTCCAACCGTGACTGATTCTATGATTCTGTGATAATATGCTAAACACCAGTATTCCTCCATGATAACCACATCAACCTCTCCTACTCTCTATATTGGCCCTTCATGTATAACACAAAGTCCAATGAAAGCAGAATACACTGCAGGGAGGCATAACAATGTTCTTTTAAGATAGTTAATATATTAATTAATATCAGAGGAAAATGTGGCAGAACATTCTTTACCATGGGCTGCAGCAGTCTACTGCAGACCTTAGATGTGCTGTTAGATTGCTGATCCATTTTGGACTCTGTTTTCTCATCCTCACTGCTACTAACTATCTACATACAGGTAGTATGAACAAAGCTAAAATGCTAGAAGCCTTTTTTTTTTTTTTTTTGCTGTATTGATGAAATTTTCATTTACTCTTTTCTATATGATATTCAGTTATAGTGCACATTTGCTCTACACATACAATATTCATGTATTGCTATAATATATTTCCTTAACTGTGTCAAAAAAACAAGCAGAAAAATTTCAGTGTGTCTCCAAAAATGAGCTATAGCTCTATAAATTAAATCTTTAATTTAAATAAAATATATAAATAGAATAACTAACTGAGATTTTACACCTTCATTACTACTCAAATGTTTTTCATTTAAATCCTTCCTCCTTGGACTTACTTTGCACTTTCTCCCATAATGAAGAATTGTCAAAATTGAATGTACTCAACACTATTATTGCTATAAAGAAGTTGAGTATTGACAAAGAAACAGTAAATTCCCATTGTACATAAAAAATGTTTGACACAGGTGGCACCTATGTTTGCAGTGATGGAATTACAAACAGTAATTGCAAATATTGTGTTAATTGTAATGTGTCTTTCTAACCTTGCTCCTCTCCAGGAGATTAAATGCAAACTGACTGCATTTGAAGATTGCAACATCAGTAAGGAAAGGACAAATAGCTTTAAAAAATTCTCAAGCAGAAGCACCGAATTTATGGATTAAAGTATAAAAAGGTCCTTCAACAACTGGCTGAAAACTGATCTGATGTGACGTTCCTAAAGAACAAAGCTTCTGAGACAGGTGGCCTCAAGCAGAAATGACAAGAAAAAGGCAAACGTTTTTGAATCTGCCAAGGGGTGGCTGATGTTGTAGAGTGGGCAATTTCACCACGGAGAATTTTTTTTTCTTTAACATTCATTTTCAAAGATATGAAAATATTGAAATGCAGGGTAATAAAAGGCAAATGTTCAACAACAATAAAAATGGTGTCCCTAAATAATATTTCCATTGGGGTTCAGCATAAAAGATAAGCATGAGTGAAAGATAGAAAAAGTGTCTCTTCAAGAAGGGCAGGGAACTGCTTGAAAGAGTCCAGAGTAGAGCCACAAAGATGCTGAAGGGAGTGGAAAATTTTCTCTTCTCAGGAAAGGAGCTGAGTTTCTTTAGCTTGGAGAAGAGGAGTCTGAGAGGTGACCTCATTCATGTTTAGAAAGATGTGAATGGTAGTGTCAGGAGGATGGAGCCAGGCTCTGCTCAGTGATGTCCCATGATAGGACAAGGGGCAGTGGGCGCAAGCTGGAGCATAGAGGATTCAATGTGAACATAAGGAAAAACTTTCTCGCTGTGAGGGTGACAAAACACTGGATCAGGCTTCCCAGACAGGTTGTGGAGCCTTCTTCTCTGAAGCCATTCAAAATCCACCTGGATGCATTTCTCTGCGACTTACTCCATGTCATCCTGCTGTGGCTGCTGGGGTTGGACTAGATGCTTTTTTGAGGTCCTTTCCAACACCTTATGTTCCATGATTCTGTGATTCTTTCTGACATGAAGTCTCTAATAACATTTATTTTTATGGATTATGATTTTTAAAGTCATTCAGGAAGGCATCACTGCAGTAGTGGAAAACAATTTAGAGATGTTCATATTTGGGGTTTTTGTTTTGCTTTGCTTTTTGTTTTTGTTTTTTTTCCCTGGACCTTTGTTAAAAGGTGAGCTGCTGGTACACTTGGAATGTCTAAAAGATTACAGAGCTAATAGACTGTGATGCAGGCAGAAACATGCCCAAGGTTTTGCACAAAGGCAAAATATCTGCAAAGAGAGTCATTAAGCCAGGTAATGACCTAGACCTGGTTGAAGTTCTTGCTGAATTCAGAACAATAAGAGCATCTTAAAAAAAACACCCACTTGCTTAAGTGCACAAATACAGATTTAATAGCCTTCTTTTAACTGTTCAGTTTAAAAATGAGGCAGTAATCTTACAATTTCATAAAACACAATCATACTTTATTCAAAATTCAAAATTTTTCCTTTAAGTAAGGTTTCACCTACTTGAGAAGAATATTACTGGCTTAATAGAATTTGATTAATGGCCTTAAACCAAAATTAGTTCAACTCCCCCTTTAAAGGTGAAGATAATTCCTTAGTTTCTCTCTGTCTTTCTTTTTTTCTTTCTTTCTCTTTCTCTTTTTCTTTCTTTCTTTCTTTCTTTCTTTCTTTCTTTCTTTCTTTCTTTCTTTCTTTCTTTCTTTCTTTCTTTCTTTCTTTCTTTCTTTCTTTCTTTCTTTCTTTCTTTCTTTCTTTCTTTCTTTCTTTCTTTCTTTCTTTCTTTCTTTTTCTTTCTTTCTTTCTTTCTTTCTTTCTTTCTTTCTTTCTTTCTTTCTTTCTTTCTTTCTTTCTTTCTTTCTTTCTTTCTTTCTTTCTTTCTTTCTTTCTTTCTTTCTTTCTCTTTCTTTCTTTCTTTCTTTCTTTCTTTCTTTCTTTCTTTCTTTCTATCTTTCTTTCTTTCTTTCTTTCTTTCTTTCTTTCTTTCTTTCTTTCTTTCTTTCTTTCTTTCTTTCTTTCTTTCTTTCTTTCTTTCTCTTTCTTTCTTTCTTTCTTTCTTTCTTTCTTTCTTTCTTTCTTTCTTTCTTTCTTTCTTTCTTTCTTTCTTTCTTTCTTTCTTTCTTTCTTTCTTTCTTTCTTTCTTTCCTTTTGCTGCTATATTTCATCCCCTTCATTTGTGGATCTTGATCCACAAAAGCTATGAAACACTTTTCAAGGCTGAGGATCCATCATCACCTTCCATTTCCCTTTCATGCAGACTGAATTCTCTGTCTGCATGGAGGTTTTGAAGGCTAAAGAGGAGTATTCTAAGGACTTTGTGTCTTTTCCTTGCACAGAAAGAAAATAAAATTCATCCATAAGCAGTTCCATTGTCAGTGAGAGAACTTTAGCAAAGCAAACAGGATTTGGCTCTTTTACTACTGTGAAGTCTTATTTCTTAAGCACTACTTAAAATTCCCTTCATTTCTCCCCTATCTGCAACAGACAAAAACCTCCTTCAATGGGCTATTTAGACTCTTGGTATTAGCTTTATTTATTTTAAACCAACAACTTAGGCAAAAATAGCTTTGGTAAAAATATTTGTCTTTCTGCTTTTTGTACTGCTACTTTTTTTTTGGCAGGACTATTTTATGAAAGTCAGATAAAGGACCATTCTCCTAGTGCAGAGACAACCTCAGATAAGTTTTGCCTCTTGAGATTCAGAGTTCATCACATACTTCTAGAACTCACTACTTTCTGTGTCTTGCAGACCTGGAAATTCTCCTTGGCACTCTGAAAACTACTATTATATTGTGACAGCACTCTGCTTCTGCCCCATCTCTGGAAAAGCTCCAGGTCAGGTTGGATGGGGCTCTGACCAAACTGCTCTAGCTGCAGATGAGCCTGCTGACTGCAGGGGAGTTGGACTAGATAACTATTAAAAACTCCTTCCAAGCCCAAGCATTCTACAAATCCCCATTTATTTATTTATTTTTAATCTGAATTGTGAGACCACTTTAAGTTTAAGCTTGTAGTATCTAAATGGTCTCATATTTCATCCTTCTGCTTAACAGACATCCTGTCAGTCTCAAGCATATTCTGTTGATGTCCTCTATGAAGATGTCTCCTAAATTGCCTGCCCATACACTAACACCATCTGCCTTCCTCATAATCACCCACTGGAGTGTAAAGGGACACATCCTGTAGACTTGGAAGGAAAGACATCAGCCTGTACCTGTTTTTCAGAATTCCTTTGTCATGATTATCCTCTCAATGCATTTAAAGAACAGCCTTTTGTACAGGGTACCTGTGAGTTTGTCATTATATTGGTGCACATCATATGAGGCAAGTGGAAAAAGGTGAAGTTTTGCTATTAAAATGCAGTGGTGGTGCCAATGGTATGACTGCATAAGTGCTATAAGGACTCTGAGAAGCTGGTTCTGTGTACCACTTGATTACATTAGGTGAGAAATATCAGTAGCACTTACGCTTAAGAAACTATGAAACCAAAGATGGGTTAACACTGTTAGAAATTAAGATGTATTATCAAAGAATTCACTTTTGAATGAAGTTGTAAGGAAAGAAAAATTATAAAAGAAATAAAGAAACAAAACTGTAAGCACTGAACATTTCACATAGATATTAAAAAGAGTCCTTATGCCTTTCTTGTTATTTAAATTTTTAAGAAAAATTGGAAACAACTAATTACTGAACTTGGGATTTATGCAAGGGTAGAACTAGGAGGAGTGCTTATAAAGCATGTATCAAGAATATCTATAAACTGATTGTTACTTTAGTTAGCACTGATTTTTAGAGACAAAAGTTGTTAAAAAAGAAAATACAAAATACTGCATGACTAATTGACATATATATTCAGTTTGGAATCCTGTCTTTCAGGAATAAGCTTTCCAAGAATGAACTATGGAGAAAAAAAAAATGTTTCACCTACAATCACAACTAACTTCTTTGAAATAGTTGTTTGTAGACAGATGCTTGCTTACACATTTCTGAAGAAAATAATTTTCTGTCAAAATTATTGTGCTTCTTCCAGTCCTGGGGAATTTTTAGGAAGATCTGGCAAGCTTATTTCTCTGGACAACTTTGGTATTTACTGGTATATAAAGGTGGGGGATGTGACTTTGCCTTAATTGAGTCATCCAAATGATGACAAAACTCAAAAGTATATTCATTAAAAAATACTCAACTGGCAAGAGATTTAATGCTCAGTGGGGACAAATGATTTAATGTACTTAAAGATTTTTAGAGACTGATCTTGTGAAGGCTTACCAGTGTGAGTACCTCTGCTGAGGTAAATTCTGGTATATATTTAACATTTAAATACCTGTGTACCAGGGTAGTGGAATTGATGAAGTTCTTAAATCAATCTAGATCTTAGGTATGTACCAAGATCTAGATCTCGGAATATATTTTAGCTTGAAAATCACTGAATATACATTATTTATAAAAATTCATAATATTTGACTGTATGTTGTATCTGAGCCCACTGATGTGCCCAGCTGAAATAACATACACTGAATGTAAATCTCCTGTGGTTATCCCCATGCCAGTACGATCAAAAAATACCTGCTATATATCTCTTAAAAGCTTACTGTGGTAGCTTGAGGTCATTTGAATCTCAATGTAAAAAAACCAATAAAAATTAAAAAATAAATCTGATGAACTGACAAACAAATATACCTAACCATTTTTGGAAATTAAATATTCAGAAATTCAAATTATTTTGATTTGAGTGCAAATTATCACTGGATTTAATAATTAATACTTCATTAGAATGTTTTCTGTGTATAATTTGGATTTTTTTTTTTTTTTTTTTTTTTTTGGTCTATGGGATTCTGTTTCCTACCTCAGAAGTTCTACAGGGTTCAAAATCAGTGTTGACATAAACAGGTAAAATTTTAAATTCTAAAGAGCTGGTTTGTTTTTGAATGCTTGCATACCATAGCATCATCAGTTATCTACCTTGAATTTTTAGTGTTAGAATCTCTTGAGATCTCAAAACTAATTCAGTAAAAGCAGGAGATTATTTTTTTTTGCTTAGTTTCCATACTTGAGGTAAGTCTCTTCTGGACAGTCTCTGGTTATGTTGGAAAAGGTATTCTGAAACATGGTGAACACTTTGACAAACCCATCTGAGTTGAGAGTTTCCTAACCCACCACCATACGTGATTGGGTGACTCCTAGTTTTGTTGCACGAATTTCTCAGACTCTCCATCTTTGATTTTCTCATTAAATTTTTATTAGAAATTTTTGTGTAAACAAAAAAATACTTATGAATTAGGCATGGCCTAAATTATTCTTCTTCTTTTATGTTGATGCTTCTCACAATTTTGACATACAGTTGGTATACTCACAGGAGAATTCAGACTGGGAGGCTTTATGCTGCAGAACCATGAGAAAGAAAGAAGGATTTTACACACACAAAAAAATTTATTTTAGCATTCATATGTTTCTTGTCTTGCAGGTTCTCAGTGCTTACCTTGTGATGACATATCAAGGATAACTTAAAGCAGACAATTAAATGGTCATTTAGGAATCATTATTTTGATCATGCATACACATATAGTAACTTCTGAAGCCTGTGTTATGCTTTACAACAATATCGTGCCTTTGTGTACTGCTCTCCTGATTCTCTATGAAGGGCAGATTGGGGAAATAATTTCACACTGCATATAATGCATTGGATATGAAGGAAACTTGAAAATTATTTAGTTACAGATTTTTCTGACCAGGCTTGCAAAGTAGCATATATTATGTTAATGGGCAAGAATTTGAAAATGAACTTGAATATTAAACATGCTAAGTTTGGGTTCTGACATGAATGCAGGCATGGCTGGTGTATAACATAGAAAATAAGGAAATTTTTTTTTTAACCCTTTGGGGTCTCTTAGGGAGTAAGATGTTGTCTATGTCAAAATGTCCATAATTGTAAGTGAAATATCAGATGACCACTGTGTTGCTGTTAAAGTCTAGTCCTTGACATATCGAATCCCACAGCTCACTCTGAGTTCCTCCACGTCAGTGCATTTCTAAATCAGTTGTGTTGTGCTCTGTTAGCTAAAATAAGCTCAAAAGCAGCACATTTTATTGCTAATAAGCCTCAGAGGTGAGCTACTCCTGCTATTGCAGAAGCTTCATACATCCTTCAGGAAGCATGCAGAAGAGGTGAGCACTGCTCTCTGGAAATTGACCACGAGTCACATATGGTTCACTGGGGATTGCTCAGTTTGTGGTGGAGGCTTCCATCACATCTGTAATCATGACTGAGAAGTGAAAGACTAACAAGTACATTACATACACTCCTCTTCAGTATGTTAGATGTATCATCAGCTTTTGACCAGTTTCTGAGCAGTTCCTGAATTATATAATAGGGACAGACACATACTCAGCCATTTTATTTGGATTTAGCAAAAAGTAATTATCATTGCATGGAATAAATAGGACTCTAGTCTTCTTCAAAAGCTGACTGCTCACCATGAGAAATCACAATGCACATGGCACAGGAAGGGCTGGATAGAGCCCTAGGCAATCCCATATGTCTTTGGAGTTGGCGCTGATTTGAGCAGGAGATTAGACGAGATCACAGAATCCCAGAATCCTAGCAAAGTGTAAACTGGAAGACACCTCTGGAAATCATCCACTCCAACCCCCCCTGCTAAAGCAGGGTCATTCACAGCAGGTTGTCCAGGATCACAATGTCCAGGCAGGTTTTGAATTTCTCCAGAGAAGGAGACTCCACAACATCTTGCACAGCCTGCTTGAGGGCTCCAGAACTCTCACAGCAAAGAAGTTTCTCTTCCTGTTCAGATGGAAACTCCTGGGTTTCAGTTTGTGCCTGTTGTTCCTTGTCCTGGTGCTGGATACCACTGAAGAAAGTCTGGCCTCATCCTCTTCACAGATGAGCTTCAAAGACCACTTGGAAATGAAATTACTCTGTGCTTCCATGCCTGCGAGCACCACTGGGTATGTCTGTATGGGTGCTGTTAGAAACCACAGTGTATAGATTGGAGAACTGACAGGGACCATGGTACCTAAACAAAGCAGTTAGTTTCTCTCTTTTTCCTGAAGAGTCTGAGTGAAACTACCACCAAACCTTTCATGTAGAGCACACAGAAAGTCACATGTTTCATCATCATCCTTCTCCAGCCCCTACCAGCAACGAAATTGAATTGTGTGGGAGTGGATCATTGGAGTTAAATGCAAGGATTAAGATGATCTCATTTTGTGGCTGTGTGAGACCACAATATGTGTGTACTTATCTTTCTAGTACTCTAAAATATCTTTGCTCCTAGTCTCTTTTGCATTGATCACGCACTGGACTGTGTGTCACTGATTCATAGGCCATGTGTAACTTCTGGAGTCTTCTGCAAATATTTTCTGCTTTTTTTTATCATATAGGTACATGAGTGAGCCTTTCCCTTGCTACTAGCTTTCCCCATACAAAACAGATTTTTTTTTTTTTAATTAGATTTTTACTTTTTTTTCCCCCCATAGTCTTTCATATCCTTGACATTCCTGAATGGCAAGCAGATGTGCCTGGGAGCACCTACAAATGCTCCTACTGACATGTCAGTGCTTGACAGAAAGAAAAAAATAATAAAAAAATAAGAAATAAGATCTCAAACAGAAGTCAAAGTTTGCTTATTTGGGCTAATAATGGATATGCACAGCACATGGTTTGTGCTGGGAAGAGTGATGGCTGTCTCACCAGTATCATAGCCTCTGAAAACAATCTGTAACAAGAGAAACGGAAACCTGAGAACGGTCAGATGTCCAAAGCAGGTTTACTTGGTGGTGATGACCCATACTGGTCAAGAATTTGCTTTTCAAACTCTCACCAACACTAAAGCTCCAACCTGACTCTTTGCTTGAGGTCGATTCTGCTCAGGGGTGATAAGAAGGAGAGGAGGGCAGACAGGAGGAATAAATCCTGTAACAGTCAGTAACAGGGTGCTATAGAGCTTGTGTTTTCTGGCTGATAGAAGATGTGCTCATGTATTTCTAAGCTTTCTCAATGAAAATGGCCTTTGCTGCCATGCTCACTCCTTCCATCTTTGTGTGGTGATTTTGCTTTCTGCTCAGCAAAGTTTGTGGCCTTCAGAGCAGGCATCCTGCAAGATCACAAAGTGCACAGAAATATATATATTTGCAAATATATTTACCAGCCCTTTTAGTGGTGTGGGTAATGATTTGGGCAGAGCAGGCATGAGAGTTCATCTACCAAAGTGTTCTTTGGATAATTTTCCAAAATACAATGGTTTATGTAATACCACTAAAAACTCTAACAAAGCTGAGACTTTGGTGAAACAAAATATCTAGCATTGCTTCAGAAATACTTTTGAACTTTAATCTCAGGTTTACGTGGTTTGTTTTGGTTTGGTTTTCTTTGCATTTGCTTTGGTGGTGTATTTACCTTCTTGTAACTGGTTGTCAAAGGAAGGAACAAATCTGCCTGTGGATAACCTTGGGCCAGCCTTTTGGCCCAGGTCCTAACTAGGCATATGGAAGAAGAGAGAACATGTGATAAATGTAAGGAATCCAATTTTTCCTGAAATCATTGGTCAGCCTGGCTAAGGGTCTTCATGGGGTCTCAGAAGGAGTTAAATGATGAGCACAACTGTTGGGAGAGAAGAGCATTTCTGAAAGCTACTGCTGGTTAGTAGTTAAAGCTGTTCAAAAGCAGCTGCTGCTCTGAGTGTGGAAGTGCACCTGTGAGTAGTCAGACTCACAGCTAATTTGTGGCTGAAATACCTTTCCTGGATTACAGGTACTTGCAGATAGATTATCAATGTGGTGCTGTGTGCGTTTCATCCTACTCCTCTGTTTGATTTGTGGCTGGAGCTATGTTCCTTCCCAACAACCTGGAAAACGTGGCACAACCACTTATGTAAAAATTGGTTGTTTATTGCTGAAGAGGGTTTATTTAAATTCTGGGCTTTATGAGAGGAAATGTTGATTCCTGGCTGTGTTTTATCCTGAATCCCAAACAGTAAAAACCAGAGGGAGCTGATATGTGCCTGCTTTGCTCGGTCTGTTACTCAGCCATCAATATACATTTAACTGAAATGTCACATTTCCCATTCAGACAAAACATCAGCTATCCTGAGGAGCTGTCCCTGCATCTTCAACATGCAGGAGGCTAATACTTAACAGTAAACACTCTCAAAATCAGTATTTTTTTTTTCCCAGATCACATTTCCACCAAAAGAGCAAAGCATTACAGCAGACTGGACGTTTTAGGCCATTTATTTTGTTTTTGCTTTGGGTCATTTTACAGAAGCACTTCTGCTCTCTAGCGTTAAAATGAGAGCCACTCTACTCCCCAGATATTACCCAGCAGCACTTGGGGGCTCTTAATGATTAATACCATCACAGTCCAGCCACAAACCTTTCTGGCGCAGATAATGCCAGGCAGCAAGCACGCTTGACACTTTTAATGTATAATTAAGTAGAAAAAGTCAGCACTCAGTATGCAAATTTTTCAAAATGATAAATGATGCCATACAGCAGTAGGGATTGATTTGGTGTAAATGAAACTAATTAAGGAAATGTCAAACATAATTAATAAAACAGGTTTAAGCTGCAAAACATTGTCAATTGAATGAATGAGGAGGCATTGGCTCCCATTGTTTCTGCTTTATTTAGGGCTTGTGTTTAGCTTGTACTCTGTTCCTAAATGCACTTTCTCTACCTCACACCCTCCACTACCAATTCCCAGAGAGGGGGAAAATAAATTTGCTTGTCTCTCCACTGACTGCAGAAATTAATTGCAGAAATCTTGTCCCATCCAAGTGTTACATTCACTCACAGGACATTAACATAACTAATTTGAAAGAGCCCAAATGACTGCATAATAGAGCACTGTCAGTATGCCTGACGTCTTTGGTCATACCAAATTAGCTTGGTTTTCTAATTGAAATTTTTTTTTTTTCCTAGGACTCTCTCTATAATTTTTTTTCCTCAGCTATTCATTTTTGATAAGAACAAAGGTTTTATAATTTACAAAAGAGTGCTTGACCTATAATTACTAGAAGGAAATTAGGGGAGGTAGAAAAGTCAGATTTAGTCCTGGTAATGATGCTGGAGACCTTGCTCCCTCTGGGGAGCCTGAAGAATAATGGAATCTTCTATTTTTACGGGCGACCTGTGCACTGGTGCTGACTCTAACTGTGAATCCACTTTACCTTGCAGATCACTTGCTTAACACTAAAAGTGCCAACAGAATCACAGGCCATTATTCCAAATGTCATTCTGTGCCAGTGCCATTTCCAAATGCCCTTCCCTTCAAATGAATGAATCACAGAACATCTGCCAGTCCTCTTATCTTGTCCTTGTAAATCTCCTGGTTTAAGAGTTTCACAAAATGGAAGTGGTACTTAATTTAGGTAAATGGGGTCACCAGGAAGATTTTTGTTTTAAAAAAGTAGCTCTAGGATGCTTCTTTAAAAAAAAAAAAAAAAAAAAAAAGGAAAGAAAAGTTACATAGCTTGACTTTTCACACACATTTGGTTTTAGAGCAGAGGCTCTTTTTCAAGTCAAGCCATCCTTTCTGATAATTTACTGCCTCTCTTTGCATGTCAGACAATGTGCTTGCAGCAAACCATAAAAAAAAAAATTCAAATAGTGGAATATCTTCTTGATATCACCTTCTAAAGTTCAGCTTTTTACAGGTTTTAAAGTAGAAGTATATGTATGTGTTTTGGTATATTCACGTATATGTGTGTATATCTATATCTATATCATCTACATCTATATCTATATCTATCTATATCATCTATATCTATCTATATCTATATCTCGTACAGAGTGAGCTTTTACTTCTTATTTTAACTGTATGCTTATATTATATAGCTGTATATATGAATTTTCATATAAAGAAATCCATATTATATGCATTCTTCTAATGCATGTTACATATCTAACATAATCCAGGAGTTTTTAAGCTGATCTTTCTGTATTTTTCCTACAGATCACAGGGGTGAGGGCAGAGTTTGTGCCTGAAATACTTAAAAAAATCATAATCCTTTTAATGTTACCTTTGATGATTTTTTAAGAGATTGGTATGAAATTTTCCATTTCAACAGTAGTTTGTATGCTGCTAGGTCTGCTAACATAATTTAATTATTAGAACTGCTAGGAAGAACAGCACAGAAAACACTCATATTTAGATCATCTCAATGAGGAAAAATAAATCAGATGGAAATAAAATTAGGTGCAAAAATTTTTCTAATTCTCTGTTATAGAAAGGAGTTGAAATAATTTATTAGCTAAGTAACAGCTTTTTTAAAGACATGTATTTTCACTTGAGAACAAAATGATGTGATTATACTCGTGGTGTTGATCATTTCTCAGATAATTCTGCACAGAAGCCTTGTGGTAGTGATGGAACTTTGCAAACCCAGATGGCTTTTTTGAGCCGCTACATTTGGGTATCACGTTTTCCCTTTCTGCAGAAGAAGATGCAGAGAGCCAGTTCAATGGAGTTGCCCTAGAGAAGTGGATGCCATGGGCTGAGCAGCAGTCCTCAGATGGTTGTGCATGTTCCCCTATGCTGCAGAAGGCATCCTCCATCTCTGCCTAGGGTGTGCTAGTTCTGGTGCCTTAGAGAGTCAGCTGAGGGCTGCAGAGGCCCTCAGAGATGGAGGGAGAGGTGTCAAACACATACTGATTTGCAGACAGCAGCAACCAAGGAATTAAATCTCCTTTGCTGAATCATGCCTCTTATGGGATATACCTTGGAATTCTACCTCCAAATTTGCTTTGTTATATTTAAGGGTCTCATTCCCTAGTAATAATTATTTGAAATAAAATAAAATATACACACTTTACTGAAAATACATGTTTGAAATCAAGGGGAAAAAAAATCCTTTGTTTTAATTCTTTAAACCTGGGAGTCCATTCTACCTTAAATACCAGTGTCAAATTTATAGTACCTCCATTGAAATTTTACACAGTATTTCCCCATCTGAGGTGGGGAGACATTATTCCATGAACCATAAAATAAGGATAGAGGAGCAGTGCAGATGCAGAATTTCTCCGCCCAAGCCCACTTATGTCCATGTTATTTCTCAGAACTCTTCTGCAAAATACTTCAGAAGAACTAAACTTCTCAGGAGCAATTTATCCAGGTAAAAGTTTCCTACATTTGTTGACCCAAGATGACTCCAAATTCACCGTCCTTTTCCAGTAGCTGCTGGGTGAAGTTGGACATCCTCTTCAATGCCATAATAACAGATTAAATAACGAGAACACTTAAGTCTGACCTTAAAGTCTGTTTCCAAACATCTGCATGTTATAAGTTGAACACTGGCTGTTTGTTTAATGCATCTAGTATTTCAAGAAAATTCTTGTCTTCTGCATCTGAATCTTCAATTGTTTTATTTAAGTATCATCTGTTCAATTTGTTTCAGCTTAGGTTTATGGGAATGCACATTTTCTAAAAGTAGGAAAAAAACCCTCCACATTTCTTTAATATACTCTTCTGTTTCTTCAACTATGGTGTGCATGTAAGTGCAAAACCAAAACCACTGAGAATCTTGGGCTGTAGGACTGACAGTATGCCTGAGTACAGTGCTTGGAACAAGTGTTCTTGCTTAGCTACAGGAGTACTTACAAAGCTTTCCAAACACTTCAATTTCCAACCATCATTATCGTTGGCTTTTTAGGGTTGTGCTTACGCTGCTTGGCTGCTTTCCAACAGCTTAGCTAGTTTGCTCTAGAACAACACAGAAATTAAAAGGTCTGGGAGGATCAATGTTTTTCTTACTATGTTGGCATCAGGGGAGAGATGCAGACTTCTACATCCAAATTGGTCCTCTGTCCTTACTTTATCATTCCTGCAAGCATTTTTAGAGTTTGATTATTGCAATGCCAGGCTGCATATTGAAAATAGCTCAGGTGAACTGCTCCCTAAAAAATGCTGCATTTCTTCCTTGGTTCTAACTAGACCTTAGTATGATAAGGTTCAATATACCTATGTATCATCTGAGTAATAGTTGCAAGCATTACTGAGAGGCCACTCTGTCCAGATACTCATCCTTTTGGGATATATTAAAAAAATGTCTGAACTTGTTTTCACTAGAACCTATCTATCTAGAAAAGTGAATTGTTGCACTGCCATTGCATTATAAACAGAACATGTGAAACCCAAAATCCTCTGTTCACATTTTTTTATAAAACTTGTTCTTATGTCTCTGTACATCCTTCCTGATACCACTGTGGTCATTAAACCACATCCCAAAGTCACAGAATCACAGAATGTTAGGGGTTGGAAGGGATCTTGAAGGTTCATGTTGTTCAATCCCCCCTGCCAGAGCAGGATCACCCATACCAGATCACACAGGAATGCATCCAGGCAGGTTTTCAGTATCTCCAGGGAGGGAGATTCCAACCTCCCTCTGGGCAGCCTGTTCCAGTGTTCTATCACCCTCACAGTGAAAACTTTTGTCCTCATGTTTCCATGGAACTTCCTATGCCTCATCTTCCACCATTGCCCTTTGTGCTGTCATTGGGCATCACTGAGCAGAGCCTGGCTCCATCCTCTTGGCACTCACTCATTACATCTTTATCAACATGAATGAGGTCACACTTCAGTGCCATGTCCACAGGTTTCTTGAACACCTTCTTGAACCTGTTTCTTGAACACCTTCTTGAACACCTGTTTCTTGAACAGGCTTCAGGGACTCCACCACTGTCCCTGAGCAGCCTGTTCCAATGTCTCACCACTCTTTCAGTAAGGATTTTTTTTTTTCTTAGTATCCAACTTAAACCTCCCCTGGCACAGTTTCACACCATTTCTGCTTGTATCACTTGATACTAGGCAGAAAAGGCAGAACCCCATCTCACTGCAACCTCCTTTCAGGGGGTTGTAGAGAGCAAGGAGGTCTCCCCTCAGCCTCCTTTCCTCCAGATTAAACAATTCCAGTTCCCTTAGCCTTTCACAGAACTTGTTCTCCAGAGCCTTCACCAACTTTGCTGCTCTCTCTGGACCCGCTCCAGCAATTCAATGTCCTTCTTGGTGCGAGAGGCCCAAAACTGAACCCAGTATTGGAGATGTGGCCTCACCAGGGCCAAGAATATGGGCATGATCCTGGTCCTGCTGGCCTCACTATTTTTTAGTACAAACCAGAATTCTGGTGGCCTTCTTGGTCACCTGGGCATATGTTGGCCATATTCAGCCACTTGTCAGGCAAACCCCCCAGGTACCTTTCTACTGGACAGCTTTCCAGCCACTGTTCCCCAAGCCTGTAGCATTGCATGGGGTTGTTTTGTCCCAAGTGCAGGACTCTGCAGTTGTCCTTGTTAACCTTCATGCAACTGACCTTGTCCCAGACTGTTCAGATCCCTCAGCAGGGCTTTCCTAAGCTCCCTTACTCAAGCAGATCATCACTCCCATCCAGTTTGGTGTCATCTGCACATTTAGGAAGCATGCTCTCTAAATCCTCATGAAGGTCATTGATAAAGATGTTAAACAGAAGTGGTCCCAATACTGAGCCCTGAGGAACACCACTTGTGACAAACCACCAACTGGACCTGGCCATCAGCCAGGATTTTACCCAGTGAAGAGGATGCTCATCCAAGCCATGACCAACAATTGCTTTCTTCAGAATGCTGTATGAAACAGTGCTGTGGAAGTTTTAGGCTATGCTTTTAAATTTTTTCCACAGAGCTTGAACAGAAAGTAGTGAAATGCAAATAAATCACTATTGGTGTAAAGAGGAAAATAATGTTAATTCTAAACAATCCCATTCATAGAATATAGAACCAGCCAGGTTGGAAGAGACCTCCAAGATCATCCAGTCCAACCTATCACCCAGCCCTAGCCAATCAACTAGACCATGGCACTAAGATGGCACTAAGTGCCTCATCCAGGCTTTTCTTGAACATCTCCAGGGTCAGCAACTACACCACCTCCCTGGGCAGCACAGCCCAATGCCAAATCTCTCTCTCTGTGAAGAACTTCCTCCTAACATCCAGCCTAGACCTCCCCTGGCACATCTTGAGACTGTGTCCTCTTGTTCTGCTGCTGGTTGCCTGGGAGAAGAGCCCAACCCCCACTTGGCTATAACCTCCCTTCTGGTAGTTGTAGACAGCAATGAGGTCTGCCCTGAGCCTCCTCTTCTCCAGGCTAAGCTCCCCCAGCTCCCTCAGCCTCTCCTCACAGGGTTTGTGTTCCAGGCCCCTCACTGGAGAGATAAGGGACTTAAACTACTGGTACCAAAACAATCTCTCTTCTCATTTCTTCAGGCTGGGAGATGCTAACTGGCTTTACTGACCTTGGCTGCATTGCTTTTGTTGTGACTGGTATTAACTTCTCTGCTCTGTCTTTTGTCGCTTTTGTACAGGATGGCTAGGGTGGGCCTGTAGAGAGAGGGAGAAGCTATTAGCTTCCCCTGGCCTTTGACCAGGAGGGTTCTTGTGCTGTTAATTAATTGTAAATATCTGTAAATATTGTAAATTGTAAAAAATTGTAAATATCTGTAAATACTGTATCTTTTGTACATATTCATAGAATCATAGAATCATAGATTCAAGAAGGCTGGAAGAGGCAAAGATCATCGAGTCCAACCTGTCACCTTACACCTCATGACTATCTAAACCATGGCACCAAGTGCCACGTCCAATCCCCTCTTGAACACCTCCAGGGATGGTGACTCCACCACCTCCCTGGGCAGCACGTTCCAATGGCAGATCAGTCTTTCTGTGAAGAACTTTCTCCTCATCTTGAGACTAAACTTCCCCTGGTGCAGCTTAAGACTGTGTCCTCTTGTTCTGGTGCTGGTTGCCTGGGAGAAGAGACCAATACAGCTTCCATTTGGTTCCAGCTGAGTTGGTGTGGCAAATTTAATATTGGGAGGAATTTTCCAATTCGCCACAAGTGACAAAGACTTTATGTAAAGTCCAAGTAAACATCCACCAGGCCAGTCAGTCTCACCTCTGTGCCTGGTAAGATCATGGAGCAGATTCTCCTGGAGGCACTTCTGAGACAGAAGAGTAGCGAAGTGAGTGGTGACTGGGTACAGTCAGCATGGCTTCACCAAGGGCAAATCCTGCCTGACAAACCTGGTGGCCTTCTATGAACAGGTGACAACATTAATAGATGAGGGGAGAGCAACTGATGGCATTGACCTGGACCTGAGCAAAGCCTTCCACACTGTCCCATACCACAGCCTGGTCTCCAGACTGGTGACACATGGGTTTGGTGGGTGGACCACGAGATGGATAAAGAAGTGGCTTGATGGCCACACCCAAAGAGTGGCTGTCAGTGGCTCCATGTCCCAGTGGAGACCAGTGACAAGCGGAGTCCCTCAGGGATCAGTCCTGGGACAAGTCTTGTTCAACATCTTTGTCAGTGCCATGGACAGTGGCATTGAGTGCACCCTCAGCAAGTTTGCTGATGACACCAAGCTGTGTGGTGCAGCAGACAGGCTGGAGGGAAGGGATCCATCCAGAGGGACCTGGACAGGCTGGAGAGGTGGGCACAAGCCAACCTCATGAGGTTCAACAAGACCAAGGGCAAGGTCCTGCATCTGGGGCGAGGCAATCCCAAGCACAAATCCAGGCTGGGCAGTAAGTGGCTGGAAAGCAGCCCTGAGGAGAGGGACTTGGGGGTGCTGGTGAAGGAGAAACTCAACAGGAGCTGTCAATGTGCACTTGCAGCCCAGAAAGCCAACCAGAGCCTGGGCTGCATCTGGAGAAGTGTGGCCAGCAGGTCAAGGGAGGTGATTCTCCCTCTCTGCTCAGCTCTGGTGAGACCCCACCTGGAGTACTGCATCCAGTTCTGGAGCCCCTATTACAAGAGGGATATGGACATGCTGGAAGGTGTCCAGAGAAGGGCCACCAGGATGAGCAGAGGGCTGGAGCACCTCTCCTGTGAGGACAGACTGAAAGAGTTGTGGCTGTTCAGTCTGGAGAAGAGAAGGCTTTGAGGTGACCTTCTTGTGGCCTTCCAGTATCTGAAGGGGGCTCCAAGAAAGCTGGGGAGGGACTTTTTAGGCTATCAGGGAGTGACAGGACTAGGGGGAATGGAATAAAGCTGGAAGTGGAGAGATTCAGACTGGATGTGAGGAAGAAGTTCTTCCCCATGAGAGTGGTGAGAGACTGGAATGGGTTGTCCAGGGAGGTGGTAAAGGCCCCATCCTTGGAGGTGTTTGCAGCCAGGCTGGATGAGGCTCTGGCCAGCCTGATGTAGTGTGAGGTGTCCCTGGCCATGGCAGGGGGGTTGGAACTGGATGATCCTTGTGGTCCCTTCCAACCCTGACTGATTCTATTATTCTAAGTCATCTTGTCATTGAAGGAGATCAGCTTGGTCAAGCTGGACCTGCCCTTCATAAATCCATGCTGACTGGGCTTGATTGCTTGGTTGTCCTTTATATGGTGCTTGATAACAGTCAAGGTGATCTTCTCCCTGGCACTGAGGTTGGACTGACAGGTTTGTAGTTCTCTGTATCCTTCTTTCAGTCTTTCTTAAAGCTGTTTCCCAGCCTTAATGATTCTGTGATTCTATTTTATCAGTTTTTAATATACATATGTATATATGTATGTATGTAGATATATATGTGATGTGTAGATATATATGTGATATGTAGATATATATGTGGAACAGGTTGCCCAGGGAGATCATGGATGCTTCTTCCCTGGAGAGGTGTTCAAGGCCAGGTTGGAAGAGACCTTCAGCAACATGGTCTAGTGGGAGATGTCCTTGCCCAGGGCAGGGAGTTTGGAACTGGATGATCTTTAAAGTCCCTTCCAACACAAACCATTCTGTGATTTGGTGATTCACCTATGTATGTAAATGTAACACTATTGTCAGATACCAGTCCTGCTTGAAGGATTCATCGAGACACAGGCTGTTAAAAGCTGAGGCAGTGTTTTTGGGGAACCACACTGCATGTTTACAAGGCTCTGAGGCTCTTCATGGGATCCTCTGTTGGCTACTGCTGTGTTTCAGTCAGACAACAATAGAAAGCTTTCTGGAAGGTTTTTGAAGAACTGGAGTTTGTGTCAAAATACGAATGTAATTTTACAGAAGAGCACAAACCCATTCTCAGGTTCATCAGCCTGAGACACACCTGGCCAACATCTGGTTTTTGTTTTAAAAGATGATAGGTGATGCTAAGGAAGCCCAAATTGAGGTGCTTGTGATGGCACTAAAGGACATATATTTCACTTATACTTAAGGATTCATAGCTGTATCTATGTAATTTAAGTCAGTGGGTTAAAGGTGGATACACCATAATATAATACATGGTTTTAATTATAATTATGTTAAAGTCAGTATAAATAATTGAATAAATGTCCTTTGTATTCTATCACAAAACACTAATAATAACAACAACAACAATACAACCCCTAAATTACCCTGTTCCTCAAGATAACATCAGCATGTCATGAAAACAAATGACTTTCAACATTGGAAAAGGTTTTTCTATAATCATTAAATAAATAATAATAACAATAATAAAAAAAATACGCTCACATATACATTACCTTATTGCCTCTTTTTCCCCCTAGGTTTCGATTTAATGAAAGAGGCCATTTTTCTACACTACTAACTTTCTTATTCCAAGAACACCATGGAAATAGAGACCTATATAAGTATTCTTGAAAATATTGCTTCATTTACAGTTTTCAGAAATAACTTTCCACCAGAAATCTGATGACAAAGACAGTCAAAACAGAAAAAACAATAGGAAAGTTTATGACGTATAAAATGAATTCTTCAAAAAGAATTTTGTTTCAAAATGCCAAGGGTTATAAGTCAACTCTATGCAGCACATATTACTATTTATTACCTTGCATTTGGCTGAAATTCATCTCTTTTGACAACCTTGGGTAAATCACGTTACATATTTCATAAAATATGAGTGCTGGACCTTTTTTCTGGAGACACTACTTAGCAAGTGAACTCATTGCTATTGGCTGCACCCCAGTGGCCATAAGTCCCTTAAGACCAGGGCTTTTGCAAGGTCCTGTGGCAGCTAACTCAAAGAAAAGGTCTTTACAGAGAACATCTGCCAAGGGTTGATGTCTCCTCCAGTTTTCAGAGGTCAGTTAGGAAGCTAGAAACATAGATACATGGGTTTCACTTTTGAGCAAATTTACTGGGGGAAAGCTTCATTTTTTTATCTTTTTTTGAGTTTTGTCTAAATACATTCAGAGCCCCTCAGAATATAAAACTTTATAGCTAAAGGATTTTTTATTGTTGAAGGCTCATTATTTTACAGTGAGGCTACTGAACCTAGACCACGTAGTGCAGATTATCCAGCAAAGTATTAATCAAAATATACATGGCAAATGGGATTCAAAACAGTGCCAAATAGGCATCTGCTTTTAGCAGGGAACAAAAATGCATTTAGCTCCTTTATTAAAAGGTATTATGGGCAATTTATTTTTAAACCATCTCTCTAACACCATTAACTAGCATATAATTTAATGTACTCCCAAGCAACTTGACTTTTACATTTCCTTCAAAACATTAATTTGCTTTTGCAAATTGATGTAAAAGATGCCTTTGACCCTTGGAATGATTCAAACCATTAACAGTAAATTAGATTATCCTTTAAAACAAGATAATCACTTTTATTTTTTACTTTTGGATGGAAAAATAAAAGTCTGCTGTTTTCTGGGAGTGAGATTATAGTGCTTACAGGGAAATAAAACTTGGAATAGTTACAAGCATTTATTTTGTCCATCCTTGTCTGAGATAGTGTTAAGGGACTTGCTTTGGAAATTTTTCAGGCTACTTAAACGTTTTAAAACAGATTAAATTAAGAAAATTTTGTTTGGTTGTTTGGGATGATTTAACATCAGGAAATGGCCATTAGGCTTATGTGGCCTCTCTGCTGAAGTCCCACCCTTAAGTGTGACAGGGCACTCTTGATTCCAGGAGTGACAGAAAAATATGCCTCTCCAAGGACACACTTCTCTTTTGTAAAAATAATGCAAATGACATTTTTCCTATTGAAAGCCACACTACTAGGAAGGAAAAAACCTTAACTTTTCACTAAGGTGCATGGCACTGTGATGCATTTGAGGATGCTCAATAATCAGTAGGCTTAGCTATCACAAGGGGCTTTGTTTTTATGGTAATTGCCACATTAACCCACAGGGGCTGAGCAGGAGAAATGTCAGACAAGAACACCCCAACACATTCCACTTGCATTTGACAGGGCTGATTGCTGGAAGCTGTATCTGACTCATATCCTTAACGCTGATATGTCCCAGGAGGAGAAGAGAAACCTCCCCAGTGGGTTGTGTTACATTCACTTTTTCCCTCAGGTCCTGAGCATCTACTCGCTAAAATCTAAGATCCTGATACAAAGCCTATGGAATGAAAAAATGGCATGACTCTTATTAACTGTGACAAAGGCCCTGAGGGTTGGCTTCAACCCTTTTATTTGCATTTTATAGTGGCACAAGCCTCTCTCAGCAAAACATCTAAATACACAATTTAAGGACATAAGCAGCAGAATGGATTATTATGCAACTGGTCTTGCTGATCATGGTCAGAAAGGTGCAGTGAGGTGGAAAAGTCTGACTGAACACTACTTTGGCATTTTCTCTGTGAAAAGGAGGGGAAAAAAAAAAACCAGACACTGATTTATAACACGTGGAGATTGTAACTTTCATCTTGGGAAGTACAGCTGTACTTGCAGTTTCTATTACAGTCCTGTGTAGGGGAAAGGTCTAGAAAACTTGATCTCATTATCAGCCCAATTAATTATAGTTGAGCTATTTCTAAAGGATTTATGTAATATTTATAGGCTTTTTAAAAAGTGTGCAGTGTGGGGTTTTCAATTTATCCCACAGAGAAGCTCTCTGCTGATACATATCTAGATGGTCAAAATATATCTCACTACACAGATATTGCAAGTCATTAGTATGAACAGCAAGTGACTTCAACTACCCACTTAACGTGGTTCTCAATTTGCAAGAATCACTTAGTTTGTCTGATAAAGACATTTGCAAAGAAAAGAATTGCTACGCAAGCTTGCAACACATATTCACCTCATCTGGCAGCTGCCAGTTACAGATATTAGGAGAATGATATGAGCAAGGCAATTACTTGATTAGTTGTTACACAAAGAGTTTTCCTCTCTACAGAAAGCCAAATTTTAAAGTGCTAGTGTTTTTGTGTTGCAAGAGTCTCAAGTGTTCACAATATCTGAAATTAAATATAGTTCAAATGTTATGCCATTTTATAATCCTTTCATGACTTAGAGCATTCACATTTAAGCAAGACATGAGATGTGGAAAATGGGACATTTTCATAAGTGGAAGAATTTTTCTTTGCCTGCTCTTACTGCAAAATGCTCTTCTCTGACCCTTGGTTGCTCCCAGTTATTAAGAAAGCTGCTTTTTAAAAGAAAAAAAATCCTATTCAGATTTTTAGACACTTCAATGTTGTGAAACTTTAGTATTCCTGAGTATGCAATTTTGCTAAACCAAACTGCTTTTCAAAGTAAGAAATTCAGATTTCAATGGGCATAAAGATTACTGTTCAAAGCAGCTGTGGCCATTCTGCAAAGGGAAGCATTTCTGACAGTTGGATGTTGCTGAAAATGCTGCTTCTGTGATGCTCTCTCCTTCTTCCAGAAACAAAATATGTCTAGGTTACAGCTAATCCTGTTTTATGGCAGAACAAAACAAAGATTTAGGGGAAAGTCAGGGAGCCTTATTTAGTAAACCAGAGTATGCAGTTTGTTTGTTTTATATGCAAAAAGAAAAAAAAAAGTAATTTTTTTACTATAGTTATTTGTGCAAAATTTTCCTATTTTGCCTGTTTCCACTGGAAAATCCAAATGCTGAGGTGGAGAGTCAAGCAAGAATACATATGGTGATATATTTACAAAAAATTTCACTATCTGTCACTTACATTTACCCATGCATAACAGGTTACAGACCTGATTAAATACAGAAAGAACAGGAGTTATCCATCTACTTATTTTTCAATTTAAATGCAGGGGGAGAATGTGTAACCTTTTTTCTTTTTCATGCACTTCATCTAGTAGAGAGTGAGCCATCAAACTCTGGACTGTTATACTGAGCTGGGAAAATGGATCTTTACAGTGCTTGTATATCTCCTTTTCCCCAAGCCATCCAGCCTTGACCTCACCAGAGATTACACCCTTAGGGTACATCCAACCTCCCTAACACCCTGTAATCCTCATTGTTTCACTCATAAGAAGATCAGTATTGAAAGCTTCTTCATATTAACTTTTAGAGAGTCCAGATTCAGATGGAAAGCTAATCTATTCAAAACAGTTGCTGCTCAAAACAGGTCACATCGTTTACTGTTGCAATGAAATAGGAAATGACTAATAAGATAAACTTTTGCCTAAGAAACTTGTTCTAATATTATTCCATTCGGCTGCTCAGTGGAGCAAGTTATCAGCTGTCCTTTCTTTTCTGCATTTATTCAGCAGCCTGGTGTTCAAGCTTAAACCAACACACACTCAAAAAAGCTAATTTTTAATGAATAAGAAGAGAACCAGTTATTTACACACATGTCTATATATACATAGACACATATATATTTAAATATATAGCAAATAATCTTCTCTTTAGTTGTTGGATATATATTTTAATATTTTTCCTAATTTTTATAATATAATGTAGACATCATTTTTACACAAGAGCATCTTTCTGATTACTTTTAGTATTTTTGTAGTTCATCACATCCATCAGAGATATATCCAAATTTAATAAAGAAATCACCCCAAAATGTACATGCTGGTTGGGTTTTTTTTGTTTGTTTGTTTGTGGTTTGTTTTTTTGTGTTTTTGTTTGTTTGTTTGTTTTCATTTAACTTCTGTGATTTAACATTTTTTGTCATTTAAGTTTTGTCATTATAATTCTAGGTATGGTAATTATATATTTAAGCCTCATCTTGTACTTTGTGTCCTGCAAAATGTAATGATAGTTTTGGGGTTTTTTTTGTGCTGTCTTGGAAGCTCAAGATAAATATTTCATTTTGTTTTGATGTGAAAACAGCAGGAGAAATTTCTTTAAATGTTGACAGTGTAATCTGAATCCTAACTTTACAGTAGATGTAGAATTTTTTCAAGTACTGTTGAAGTTTTGGAAGAAGTCCACTGCAAATTGCTAGTAAAATACATATATAATATCTATTTAAATTGAAATACAATACATAAATTGTAAAAATAACATATATGAATTATAAAAAACAAATATGATCATGAATGCATTAACTATGCAGCTCAAACACATTTCGGTTAAATGGATGAAACCAATCAAGAAAAGACAGAAAAAACCTGCTGCTTGAAGGGTCTTTTTTTGTTCTCTTGGAAACAGAATACTCATAAAAGAGTTAAATTATATAATCATTGGCCTCTGCATGCAATTTGGTGACTGGGCAGCCATGAGGGCTGCTGGGAGTGTTTTCATGTTTGTGGCCCATCTCTACTGCTTAAATGAACTCAGAATTTAGCCCTGAGGCAGTAATGTACCTGGTTAGACTTTAAACCCTGGTTTGCTGTAATCCAGGTAACCTCCTGCACGAATTCATTATTTTTGCAAAAGTAGAGACACTGAAGCAAAGGTTCCCCTGCAAGGGCAAAAGCAGATTTATTACTAATGGAAATGGACTACTAATTCCATGTTCACCCTCATAAAACTCCTGCAGTGCAGCAGGGAACAGAAATTAAAGAAACATTTGGAAGGTCAGCAGCACAGGAATATTATGTAAAGAACAAAGACTGTGGGTTTCAAAGGGAACTGCAGAAATGTACAATGGATATCCAGTCTTGACTCATCTAATACAACTTTCGATGTTGCTGCATATGGAGGAGAAGGTCCTCTGCCAAGCAGAGCAAAAATAATCCATTAGAGTGTATAAAAATATGCCTACTGGCAAAAGATGCCAGGATTTTTAGTGATTAAATTTAGTTTTTAGGCTTGGAAAAGAGGAAAAAAAATAAAAACAAGACAGAAAAAAAATTACGGAATTCTCTGACCTGAAATCTCCTTTACTTTGCCGCTTTGAAAGACAGAAATATGCGACTTTGGAATCATTGTCTGTCCAGAGATAGGAATGGGCATAGACCTCACAGCTGTGTTTTACTATCACAGACAACATTTGGAAAAAAAAACCCTGAAAAATTTGGAAAAAAAAAAAAAAAAAGAGTCCTGAAAGATCCAATAATAAATGAATCAGCTTCAAGTATTGGTCCATATTGAATCAAATATTATGTAGTACAAATTTCTTTATTTTACACTGATCATCCAAAGTCATGCAAGAACAAACCCTTTCAAGTGTTTTACCCCACTTAGAGTCATACCTGTGTTGCAGCCACAGGGAGCATACCTTCTTCAGCAGACAGAAATTAGCACGTATTAACATAGAAGCAGAGAATGCTTTGGCTTGGAAAAGACCTTTAAAGGTCATCCAGTCCAACCATCCTGCAGTCAGGAGAGATATTTGCAGCTAGAGCAGGTTGCTCAGAGCCCCAAACAACCTGACCTGGAATGGTTCCAAGGGTAGGGCATTTATCACCACTCAGGGCAACCTGGGCCAGGGTCTCACGACCCTCACAGTGAAGAACTTCCTTATCTCTAGTTTAAATCTCCCTCTTTTAGTTTCAAACCATCACCCCTTGTTCTGTCACAACAGGCCCTGCTCAAAAGTCTGACTGCAGCTTTCTCACCAGCCCATTTAAGTACTGAAAGAAAGTCTCTCTGGTGCCTTCTCTTCTCCTGGCAGAACAACCCCATTTTTTTCAGCCTGACCTCACAGCAGAGGGCTTTCACCCTGTCATTGCTGTGGCCTCTCTGGGCTCCAACAGGTCCATGCCTCTGCTGTGCTGAGGATTCCAGAGCTGGTCTCAGCACTGCAGGTGGGTTCCTAGCACAGAAGAGCAGAAGGACAGAATCCCTTTCCTTGATCTGCTGGCCACACAGGAGAGATAGGACAAGTAAAAGTACACTGAGTTTTGCACTTAACCAGACTAAAGAAAAGTCAAGTTGTGATCTGGACCATCAGAATCACTGTTCCAGCAGTGCAGGCCTGTGCCATATTTTGGTTCATCTTTAAATCCTCCCATTAAATAAGTTATTTTAGTTTTAGTTAACATAGATTGAACTAGAGCTATGAAATAATCTTTCTCTGTGAACATCTTTACCCAATTAACTAGTTGCTTTTTGTTTGTTAATAGGGAAAATGTGATTGCATCTCCAAAAAGCTAGAGAGCTACAGGTGTTTTGAAATTATTTTGATCAAAACTTCACTTTCTTTCCAACCAACTGAAGCTGGAATGTGGTTTTCAGCTTTTGATGTGTCATTACATAGTTACTATCCAAAACAGCTTAGTCAGAAGAGAGGTATTATAATAAGAAATATCAACAAATAATCAAACACTGAGGGATTATGGTTGTAATAGTCAATATTTGTCATAGATGGAAATGAAGATGACTTGAAATGCTCAGAACCTCATGTTCCCTTTTGATGCTCACATGGCACAACATCAACACCTGAAAGCAGCAATGAGTGGTTAAGCTTCAAGCTCATCTTTTTACTCATTTCATTATACCATAGGTAGGGATTATCTTGGAAAACCAATCATAGAAGTAATAGTGAGTAGATTCTGTCCAAATAAGGGCCACAAAGCTGGGGAGGGGTCTGGAGCACAGCCCTATGAGGAGAGGCTGAGGGAGCTGGGGGTGTTTAGCCTGGAGAAGAGGAGGCTCAGGGGAGACCTCATTGCTGTCTACAACTACCTGAAGGAAGGCTGTAGCCAGGTGGGGGTTGGTCTGTTCTCCCAGGCAACCAGTGACAGAATGAGAGGACACAGTCTCAAGCTGTGCCAGGGGAGGTTTAGGCTGGATGTTAGGAAGAAATTATTCCCAAAAAGAGAGATTGGCCATTGGAATGGGCTGCCCAGGGAGGTGACGGAGTCACTGTTCCTGGAAGTGTTTAAATTCAGACTGAATGCAGCACTTAGTGCCATGGTTTAATTGACTAGATGGTGTTGGGTGATAGGTTGGACTTGATGATCTATGTAGCATGGCTGGGAAACTCATATGACACTTGTTGGTAAAGCAGAAGGAGTAATATCATAGGGCAGAGTAGAACCATAGAATAATTTTGTTTGAAAAAAGCCTTTAGGATCATCAAGCCCAACCATTAGCCAGTTATATTTTCCCTCAACACAACCATGATAACAGCTCCCAGAGATACCACTATGAGTATGTCAACACTTTATTGGCAAAGGTAATGAAAAATTAGTAGTTCAGAGAAAAGCCCTAAATGGGATTGGAGAAATTAAAATACAAAAAACTGCAGACCACTGAATATATATTTATGGCTGAAGACAACTGGAAACTTCCTAATAACTATCTGTGAATATTTGAAAGGAATAATCACTAAGAACAGAGAACATTTAATTGACCATACAGAAGGGATTGAGTAAGAGAAATGTAATGAAACTGAGAAAGTTTTAGTGTAGATAATCAGGAGAAAAGCTTTGGACAGTTGCAACCACTGGGACCAGAATAAAGGTTCAATTTTCATATTCTTTGCTGTATATCTTAGAAATATCCTTTCATTAATGCCAGCCATTCATCTGTGAGAGAAGGAGATAGCTCAGAGATGTTAAAAAAAGAGTGCTGCTAAAAGCATTACAAGTGTTACAAGACAAATCACTGAAAAAATGTCCTCCTGCTCTTTTCTTCTTTGGTAAGCAGAAAAATGGTGGAATTTCCTCTAGAAATGAGGAATGTCCCCCACTTTCACCTATCTATGACTGGGTCCTAAGTACACTTTTTTTTTTTTTTTTTTGCTGTTGATACATGCAAAAATGTATTTGGGAAACTCTTCTAGAAATAATATGCTGTCAGAAATGTGTGATGCAAAAGAGGGTTGATTTTGTAGAACAGCAAGACTCATGGAATTATGGCATCACTGACCATTCAGTCCTCTGGCACTGCAGGATGACTTTACCAAACACTCCTGGACTACAGGGAAGGACAAATTATCTATCTGCAAGTGGATATCTCATCTTTTCCACTTTTTGTGTATGAAAGATTTGGAAGCAGTTGCAGATGGAACAGCAGTGCAATGGTAAAAAGCGTGATAAATACAGTGACACAGCAACAGTATTTGAGAAGCTATGTCAGAAAAATTTCTTCTTATGCGTTTAAAATTTACAGAAAATGAAAAAAAAAAACAAAAAAAACAACCAACCAAACAAAAAAAACCCAACCCTGTGAGAAAGTACCAGCACTGACTTTTGATATTCCTGATCCACAAACTGCTGAAGATCAAGGTAGTGTTTGGAGATGATCTGGATGGAAGTATAGAGGTACCTTCAGTAAGTTTTCAAACACCAATCTGGACAGGGTTGTTGATCTGCTTGAGGGTAGACAGGCTATACAGAATGGACAGGCTTGATCAGTGGACTAAGACCAATGGCATGAGGTTCAAGAATTCCAGCCGCCAGGTCCTCCATTCCTCCAATGCATCAAGCTTGGGGGAAGAGCAGTTCGAAAATGCCCATCATAAAAAGGACCTGAAGGTGCTGGTTGGCAACCATCTGAACATGAGCCATCAGTGTGTTCACGTGGCCAAGAAGGCAGTATCATCACCTTTGGCAGAAATAGTGTGGATAACAGGTCTAGGACAGCAATTGTCCCTATGTAGCTGGCACTGGTGAGGCCACAACTTGTTCAGTGTTTGACTCCTCAATCCAAGGATATTGAGGTGCTGGAGTGTGCTCAGAAAAGGGAAAAAAAGCTGATGAAGCATCAAGAACAAGTGTTGTGAGGAGCAGATTAGGGAACTGGTGTTGTTTGGACTGAAGAGGAGGAGGCTGAGGGGAGACCTCATTGCTCTCTGTGGCTCTCTGAAAGTAGGTTGGAGAGAGGTTGGTCACTTCTTCCAAGTTGCTATCTTATATGATACCTAATGGATGTAAAATACCCTTTCTATACCCAAAGGGTTGTCAAGCCCTGGAAGAGGCTACATTGGTGGTGGTGGAGTCCCCATCCCTGAAGGGACTGAAAAGCCATGCAGATATGGTGCTGAAGGACATGATTTGGTGCTGGCATGGCAGTTCTGGGTTAATGGTTGGACTTCATGATCTTAAAGATATCTTCCAATCAAAACAATTCTATGATTCCATGATTCTATGTTTGCTTTATTTTTGGACTGTTCTTAAGGGATGGTATTTGGGAACTCTCAGACACAAAATAATGTTTGTTTGATTCTTGGGATGGCAGCTCCTGTGGAACATTTGAGCTCTGCTACTCATAAGATACATCACAGACTGATATAAAAGAGGACCAGTAAGTGGTAAGCTGACAGTGCTCATTCCCACAAGCCTCAATCTTCTTGTAAGTCCTGGTAGGGCTGTTCCTTCTACACATTTTACAGATATCACTCCCCTATTACCTACAATATCTTTCCTCAGACACAACCATTTCGAAAAATTCTAGCAAAGCATGTTTCCATGAGGACCTATTAAAATAACACATTTAATAGGAAAATTGTATCACTTAACTTCTCAAAGTTCTTCTGGAATGAACTTCTTTTATATCTCCCACTTACCATCATGTTCTTTTCATGCTGGTTATAAAGGAACCCCTGAACTGTGAGAAAAACTAGGATGTCAGTTCCTCAGGAGAAAACAAACAAACAGACAAACAAACAAAACATCATTCCGTCAGGGCACATATTTGAAATGTCACAGGTTTTCTCAGTGGTAGAAAACCATTTACTACTTCATGTTGATATTGGTATAACCTCATTTGAAGAAAACAGGCACTGGATTAGTAATCTCTGTACAGTTGCAAAGGAGTTATGTCATCTAAGGTAATGAATACTGCATATAACAAAGTGACCTCATCTCAGCTAATCTTCCTGACTGGATTTCCATTGATTTTTTTCCACTGATGGTCACAGAGATCACCATCTGTCTTGCAGTTTGTGACATCCCAGCTCCTTGTCAAGGCAGACCCAACCCACTCCAGTAATTTGTGCATCACAGACTGCACTTATATCCTGCCTGGGAAGGGGAAATAAAGACATAGATATAGGTAGAGGTATAGATATAGGTATAGATATAGATCCAGATGAGATAGATAGATATAGATATATAGATATAGATGAGATATAGATATGGATACAGATATAGATGAGATATAGATATAGATATATAGATTAGTTATGTAGATATAGATATGGATATAGATCATATAGATAATATAATTCATATGGATATAGATATAGACATATCAGAATTACCAGTATTTCACTAAATCTTCAACATCGTTCCCAAAATATCTTTATGCAGAAGAAAGTAGAATTTATGCATAATTTGCTATGGGCCTAACAATAAAACCTGCAAATAATATACAAGATCTTGACATGAAACAGGATAATTTTTAGTATATTGGATTTTTTTTTTTTTTTTTGCACTCATTTTGGAGTATGGCATGTGTGCCAAAAGTCTCCTTTTAATAAAGATTCAATTTATTAAATAAATAAATATATGATATTCTTATTTCATTCTACATTTTACACTCTTGTTGCCTTAACACAACTGCTCTTTGATTTTACCTCATAACTGTCCTTATTGCTGACCCTCTATAAGTGGGAGAGATTTAGAGAAGGCATGAGATAACTGTGATGTGGAGATCCTGAGAAATGAAGCAACAGCTATCTTGACACAAAAATATCCACACAAAGAATGTTATTGCTATCTTTTCTTTAACACTCAAAATTTTTTCTTCATGATAAAAGAAACCTTTGTTTTCTCTTCTGTATGTTGTCTGTTTCTTCATTATTCATTCTTATATTTTAAATTCAGCCCTAAGATCTTTTTCCTGCCTCTGTCATAAGAAGAAAAGAAAGAAAGATTCTTTTTGGTTGAAGTTTATGAATATCTGGCTGGATTTCACTGGAACACAACAAATTGTTTAAGGCTTCAAACAGTTTTAAAGAATATACCTCTTAATGAGTATGACAGAGAAATTTATGCTCTTTCTGTTAATTAGTTGGAATTATTTTTGGAAGTCAAGCAATATAGATTTAATTCTAAAGAAGCTCCTGAAGAAAATTTGCCAGCAGTTTAGAAGGAAATTAAATGGTTAAGTTAGGAAGATGGCATAGGTAAAGGAGGTGTTTTCTTCAGGCAAAAATGAGGAGGACCTTACAGTATTTCCTTCATTGTCACTATGAAAAATATACATAGTAGTCTAAGCTAAATTTATTTACTTGCTGTAATATTCACTTGGTTTCTAGATTCAACAAAATATTACTGAATAGTAAAACACCTTCACAAATAGCAGGAATTGTATTTTAAAATAACATACACTACCTGCAGAAAAAAATATCCACCATATATATATATACAACATTGGAGATTTCTTTATCTTTTGTAGTTCTTGAGATGAGCTGAACTACAAATGGAACATACCATAAACAATTGCTTCCTTCAAATTTAAAAAGAATGTTGGTCATATCTGAAATCTCCTGGTCTTGATCTCTAAAAATAAAAATCATTTTAAGTGGAGATTATTACTTACATGTCTTGTCCTGAACATAGTTAATTCCTTGCTTTCCTCAAGTTCCCAGCAGCACTTGCAGCAGAACATTTCCTCCACGGAGCCTCCATCTACTCCAAAACTGTGTGGATTTCTCACAGAGCCTGACTTCAGCCTGCCAGATGGTGCCTATGTCCAGGATATCTTTGAGCATCTAACTGCATTTAGGCATCTAAATTTATCCTACAGGAATATTCAGGAAGTTCATAAAATTCACTTAGTATTCAGATGGAGAAGCTCAGGGTGATTTGATATTTTGTTCTGTTTGTTTTATGATGTTTGTTTGCTTTATTTAAGCATCTGCATTCCATTATAAATCCTAATTTAATGTTTTTGATACTTTGAATATCTTCTCAATGCATATGAGAAGCATTTCTTCTGCGTGTTTAGTAGGAAGAATTGTTTGTCTTAAATCCAGCGCTCCCCTAGTTTTAACTAACATCTTCCTCCTCTGAATGAGGACTATTTGAAACTGAGTAAAAAAATATTTTCCCTGTATTGAAAGGATATAACAATAACAACAACAACAAAATTCAGACTTCTGATATTTAATGTTACTATCAATACATTAACTAAAACCTTATTCATAAATCTGAAATGCATCTATATGCATTGTCTTGTTTGTTTGTTTTTATAGACTCATAATTTAACTCATTTTTTTATTCAAGAAGGACTTTCCAATATTTTTAACCTCTTCTTTAATTTGTATTTGCTTTAAAATAATTTGAGAACATAATTCTATGAATCTGATCAGTTTTAACTCACTTTATGATTGATCCTCAAATCTGAGACTGTCTATTTGAGTCCTTCCAGAGATAGGTGAATGGTCACCAGTTAAAAAAATATCACTTGGGCCTTTCAGTTTAGATTTATCAAGGGCCTCTGACATTGGAGAAGATGACATAGATTTCATGAGTGGTCATGGACAGTGCTGGACTGTTTTGATATTTTGTTACCTTACTCAGTACAGAAAACACACTACATTGGTTAAGCACATTCTCAGAATTTTTTGATCATCATGAGGATGATTTTAATTTGGTCCAGACGCTGAAATAAATGTGGGGTTCTTTTATGTTGTTGTAGTTGTGGGATATCCATATGCTGCAGAACCTTATTTGGAGAAAACTTTGACCTTCAACAGATTTGAACTTTGGCAATGAGTCTACCCTTGCCATGGATGATTAGGTCAACATTGAAATTTCGCTGAGTAGGTAAATCAATCCTAGGTGCTATAGCATTTAAATAATCAGAAGATCCAAATGTAAGTCACTTGAATTTGTGGACCTGAGGTCTGAAAAGCCTCTTATGGTTAGAATTAGAGAAATGCACATCTTTTTGTAAAGCTTGTGCAAATAGTTACCTTTCCACTTATAGTTAATATATGAACACATTTAATTTGTTCATATGTTCAGCTGCTTTTTTTACTAGTAGCTTGAAAGTCAAGTCCAACCTGAATCCTGGCTGCTCCTTCCTATTCTTCTTCTCAAAAGTTCTTGGAAATGTAGAAGTTCAAACTTTTAACCAAATCTAAACTGCATTGCTTGAATTCATTTCTAATGAAATTAAATTAAATGATATGTGGACATTTTAGAGAACCCTCTATTTTATCTATAGTGAAATTAGTGAAAGTCCAGGAAGGATGATTTTCCTTTTTTCATTTGCATTTTAACATTCATATACATTTCTGGGAGTACATGATTAAACCACCTAGAATATTAAATTTAGGTGTGGAGTTGTATTTTTCTTTTTCTTAATATAGAATTGATAGAAAGTGTACTAGAAGTACCCACAAACCACTTTTTATTGTTTAATCTTGTTCTAGTTAATTTTTAGATGCTATTTAACCTCAAATATAGATCCTTAGAAGTTGATATATATTAACTGCAGGATGATCAATAAGACAATTTGAGGATCGAAGCAAATTAGTCAAAATCTAAATGTGAGGAAGAACTTCCTTACTTTGTAGGTTGTGAAGCCCTGGAACAGGTTGCCCAGAGAGGTGGTGGAGTTTCTATCTCTGGAGTGATTTAAAACTCACCTGTACACTGTCCTGTGCAACTTACTCTATAAGAATTTGCTCTGGCAAGGGGGGGATTGGGCTGGATGATCTCCAGAAGTGTATTACAACTGTTACCATTCTGTGATTCTGTGAAAAAAGAGATGGCCATGACCAATGGGTCCATCTGCTCTACCTGTTGCATCTTGCTGGCATCACTGTGAGCTTTACAAACCTAAACCCAAGTGACCAGATAAGCACATGGAAACCATGAAGCAGAGTAGAAATCTTTGTCTCCCCAGACATTACTTTAGGAATCACTGCAACTATTTTAAATTACAGGCTGGATGAAACAGACATAATGATAAGAAAAGTTGTCCCTGCAACCACTCTATGAATGGTTTCTAAACCTAGGCAATTTTTTTGTTGTTGTTGCCCTGTTCTATGTTTTTTCTTTTCTGCTTGATTTTCCCCAACATCAGAGTAGCTGCAGCTCTCTCTCTTCTTGCTTTGGTCCATGAAATTTGATCACCTGACTTCTGTGCAGAGTCACTGGGTCTTGGGATGTGATTGGTGCTGGCAGTGCTGTTTGTATTTTTAAAAATCTCTGTGTAGCTACATTGTCACTCATCAACCTTTTGTTATATACATACTTCTCTGTGTCTAGCTGCACACCATAAAGCTTTGATTGACAAGGAAGTTTATTTTAAAGTGATCTGATCTGTCATCAGTGTAAAACAAGCCTTTTTGAACGACATCTTAATGGAGGAAATATCACACCAATCACACCAAGCAACAGCAGCACTATTTGTTATTACCACAAGACTACATCAGGTCAGCTACTCCAAGAATTGGTGTCTTTGAAATGCTCCTGTGATCCAGCACTAGTGTCAACCACAGCCACAGGAATGTTGCTCCATCTCCCTCTGGCTGGACACCAAATGGCCTAAGTGCACTGCATGTATTCTGTTCTTTTTGAGGTAGTTTTGTCACAAGTTGTTGGCAAAGGTTTTTAAAACAAGAGGGCTGTTTGAATGAAGCATGTTTCTAGTTTAGTTTATAGCTATTGCAAAAAAAAAAAAAAAAAAAAAAAAAGAGGAAAAACCCTTCGAATATTCTCTTTAATATCTTGCAATTTTAATAAGGACCTAAGGAACAGTTGAGGAGTGAGTGAACTTATATTTAAATTAAGGCTTTGAGAGCTTGGAGATTCTAACTTGGTGAACTCTAATTAAATCCCACAAGGCCATCAGGTCTGCCTCCCTAGCTCTTGATGGTGAAAGTGAGGTCTTCAAAAAGCATCCCTTGACAGTATACAAGTGGGAGGAAAAGAAAAATCCTTCAACCCTTCACGATAGCATATTATAAAGTGAGAATTCCTGCAGGACTACCAGAAAAGAGGAACAATAGTTAGAGCATGAAACCATGAAAAGCTGAGAAATATGTTTTGAGTATCAGTTTCAGTCCTCCTGAAGCTCAGCTTTGTAATGTTTTTAAGATACCACTGTTCATACAAACTGTAGTGGACTCGAAACATTAGAAGGAGCCATAGTATGTATTTACAGATGTGATGTATCTTTATTTCTGCAAGGCCTTTGACATGGTCCCCCACACCATCCTACTTGCCAAGTTAGGGAGGTATGGACTTGATGGGTGGACTGTTCAGTAGATAAGGAATTGGCTGGATGGTTGCATTCAGAGGGTAGTGCTCAATGGCTCCAAGTCCATGTGGAGATCAGTGACAAGTGGTGTCCCTCAGCAGGATCAAGTGCACCATCATCAAGGCTGCAGATGACACCAAGCTGAGTGGTGCTGTCAATACAGCAGAGGGACAGGATGTCATCCAGAGGGACCTGGACAAAGTGGAGAGGTGGCCCCAAGTGAGCCTCATGAGGTTTAGCAAGAGCAACTGCAGGGTTCTGCACCTGGTTGGAACAATCCTCACTATCAGTACAGACTGGAGGATGAGGTGATAGAAAGCAGCCATGTGGGAAAAGACTTGGGGATGCTGATGAATGAGAAGCTGGACAGGAGCAGACAGTGTGTGCTAGTAGCACAGAGGGCCAATAGCAGCCTGGGCTGCATCACTGCAGTGTGGCAAGCAGATTCAGAGAGGGGATTCTGACACTTTGTTCTGGTGAGACCTCACCTGGAGTACTGTGTGCAGATCAATGCAAGAAGGACATGGACCTGATGGAGCAGGTCCAGAGGAGAGCCACAAAAATGATCATGGGGTTGGAGCAGCTCTGCTACAAAGGCAGGTTGAGGGAGCTGGGGGTGTTCAGCCTGGAGAAGAGAAGGCTCCAGGGAGACCTAATAGCAACCTTCCAATACCTGAAAGGGGCTACGAGAAGGATGGAGAGAGGCTGTTTACAAAGGCCTGCAGTGGCAGGACAAGGGACAGGTTGCCCAGGGAGGTGGTTGTGGCCCCATCCCTGGAGGTATTCAAGGTCAGGCTCATCAAAGCTTTGAGCAACCTGATCTTGTTGCAAATGTCCCTGCAGAGTACAGGGGCATTGGACTAGATGAGTTTTAGAGGTGCCATCCAACCCAAATCATTCTGTGTATGATTCTACGTTTCTGCTTTCATTCTTATTACTGATGCATTACTTTTGGCCAAAATATATAAAGAAATCCTAGGTGACTTTTGACATTTCACCACTTTTGATAAAATATGTTTGGCTTGTTAGACAATTAATATTATTATAATAAGTAGTATTCTTATAATAAGTGTGTAGTATTCAAGTTCCAGACCATGAAGTACAAAGTATGTACTAGATGGATTTTTGTATTTCCTTCTTGCACAAATTTTAATGGAATTATTGTTTTTTTTGAATGTCATGAGCTAAATACCTTCAATTATACACATTCCATACTTTAAATGGTTTTGTATATGTAGATTAAAATGCATTTTAGATTTTTGTCCTTTTTTTTTCCATTCTTCTGTAACTAGACACAATAATGTCAGAATGATTTGTATCTTGACAGCCCTAAAACCACATGACAGGAGAGCCTTTTTCCTTCAAACACAGAACAAGACAGGAGCATAAAAAGAAAATAATAAAAACATTTAAAACTAACAACTCTCTATTTTCCATTCCTTCTGGAGAATATAACATTTTCATTAAACTTAACAGAGATTTCTAATGAAATAACATAGCCATATATGTCCTTTCCACTAATGTATCTCTAATTATGGTCAAATCAGTTCTTCATACAGCTGAAATGTTTTCTTGTTCTTACGAGAATCCTTTCAAAATTGAGAAAAAAATCCATTATATGAATTTTATAAAAGTCATTATTCACTTACAATTAGCTGTCTGTAAAGATCTGTTGCCAAGTTGTCCATGACCCTATTTCTTTCTTTGTTTTAGAAGAGACAGTCCATCAGTTTTTGCCTCCTCACTATACTCAGAAAAATCTTCCTCTGTAACAGCCTTATAAAGGGTCAGCAGTGATTTTTCCCTGAACTCAAAGATTCCCATTTTTATTCTGAGCCTTTGTCTCTCAAAGCACTAAATAAATGCACCATGTGATTACTATTTCTATTCTGAGATGTATGGGCCCAGACCCTGAAACTGAATATGTGCATCCTTTCCTGTGGAAGGCTTCAGACTAGTTCTTTATGGACTTGATCTAATCATAGAATCATAGAATCATAGAATCATAGAAAAAATCAAAAGACAGAAACTGCTGATCTCACTGAAGTTCATTTTTATGTACTTGTACAGCATGAGGCATTACAGATATATGAAGCTTATCCTGGAATTAATTCCTTTCCATCCGATGTTATGAATTGGTTTATAGTGATTTCACTGTATTTCCATATACACATAAGCAAGCTTCCACAAGTTAAGGCACAGCTGTAATTTCTTGGATAAGGAAAAAAGGAAAAACAAACAAAGAACCCAAAACACAACCAACATTCTTGCTTTGAAGAGGACTATTATGACCTGGTACTGGTTTAAACACAGGTGAGGGACATCTGTAACATGGTTCTGTGAAAATAGTAGGATAACTTGTTGCTGTGTAAAGACATTATGATAAATCCAACTCTCCCCTTCTACTCCACTCTGGTGAGACCTGGTCTTGAGTACTTCATCCAGTTCTGGAGGCCCTGTTACAGGAAAGGTATGGACCTGATGGACTGTGTCCAAAGAAGGGCCACAAGGATGATCAGAGGGCTGGAGCTCTTCTCCTGTGGAAACAGACTGAGAGAGTTGGGGTTGTTCAGTCTGGAGAGGAGAAGGCAATGAGGAGATCTTATTGTGGCCTTCCAGTATCTGAAGGGAACCTACAAGAAAGCTGGGGAGGGACTTTTTAGGGTGTCAGGTAGTGATAGGACTGGGGGGATGAAGCAAAACTAGAAGTGGATAGATTCAGATTGTATGTTAGGAAGAATTTCTTCAGGGTGGTGAGACACTGGCACAGGTTGGCTGGGGAGTTGGTGGAAGCCTCATCCCTGTTTTTAAGGCCAGGCTGGATGTAGCTCTGAGCAGCCTGCTCTAGTGTGGGATATTCCTGTCTGTGGGAGAGGGGCTGGAACTAGATGACCCTTGAGGTCCCTTCCAACCCTAACAATCCCTACTGTTCTATGACTCTAACTTTGTGTAATTTATGACTTGCCTTTTTGTTGACTCAAGTCTGTGTAGTTTTCTAAACAGCTTTTCACTATGCAGCAAAGTAAATACACTGGCTAACTCAGAAATTAATTCATATGAAACAGAATGTATCAGAATATGGTATTTGTATAAAAATCATAATATCAGAGCATTTAATTAAGGATATGGGGTATATAACAATGAAATAAGACAAATAAGAGATTAAAATCAGCCCCACTGAGAGGATTTAATTTTGTTATTGTTAACGTACCCAGTTAATTGATTTTCTTCCTCCGAGCTGTATGTCCTTTGCATTTTGCCTGTGGCACATTTTAGGGAAGTTATTCATTTGTATAACCTCACATACATAATGCAGAGATAAAAGTATTTATATTTTATGGAAGAAGATGTGTTCCTCCATCTTGTACAAAATATATGGGGAAATACTCAAAAGCTTTGTATTGTAGCTTTGTAGCTCCTGTCAACTGTATGCATCAAAAGAAGATTAAAGTGCAGTATGTGTCATTTAGCTTACTTATAAATCTAGACAGAATCATCCTTGATGTTTTTCTTAATACACCTCTGACCTGAAAGAGATAGTGAACTATAATATGCCACCTTTATTGTTGAGTGTAAGATGCAAAAGTATTGTTTTTTCCCTCTTTTGAACTATTTTTAATGAAAGTGTTGCAAAGGCTTTTATGGTTTCATTCTGAAGTGGCAGTACCCATTCCTTGGATATAAAAGTAACAGGTATGAAATATGAAGGTACCTTTAAGTTGTTCTCTGATCAAAGCTCAGCACATTGATCAAGTGCATTAGGAGAAAAGATCCATTTTTAGGAACATTAATGTGTTTAGAAGGAACTACCTCTGATCTGAGGCTTGTGAATTACAAACTGGGTAAACCGTTTTAACAGAACTCTTAGTTCCTTTGGTTCTGTGTTGGTGAAAAAATACAAAGAGATAGAAAATACAGACCACTTCCCACAGTTTAGTATAAGGAATGCATACTGGTTTTGTTGAGGTCACAAACTTTGTCTTCTATGCTCTAAACTAATTTATTTTTGCTAGCACTGATCAATAAAGCTAACAAAAGAAAATTAAAAATATACAAAATTGTTAACACTGAGTTTCATTTATATATTATTTGATTCTGCAGAGATTAGTTACTTACAATGATCTCCTCGGTGAGATCATTCTGCATGGCCTTTTTATCCTGTGGATGCCTGTTGGTATCACTTTATGAATGCCCAAATAGCTCAAGACCTTTCTGACATTTAGGATGGATGGCATGGGGTGTCCACAGGTGAATGAAAAAGGTTTGATCATGGTTTTGTGCTGCATCTCTTTATGCACTGAGATTTGCTGTCAGGGTTTGTTACTAGTTGATCTAGTTTCATAATTCGCACTTGCAGCCCAGAAAGCCAACCAGAGCCTGGGCTGCATCAGGAGAAGTGTGGCCAGCAGGTCAAGGGAGGTGATTCTCCCTCTCTGCTCAGCTCTGGTGAGACCCCCACCTGGAGTACTGCATCTTCTGGAGCAAGAGGGATATGGACATGCTGGAAGGTGTCCAGAGAAGGGCCACCAGGATGATCAGAGAGTTGGAGCTCCTCTCCTATGAGGACAGACTGAGAGAGTTGGGGCTGTTCAGTCTGGAGAAGAGAAGGCTCTGAGGTGACCTTCTTGTGGCTTTCCAGTATCTGAAGGGGGCTACAAGAAAGCTGGGGAGGGACTTTTTAGGTTATCAGGTAGTGACAGGACAGGGGGGAATGGAATGAAGCTGGAAGTGGGGAGATTCAGACTGAATGTGAGGAAGAAGTTCTTCCCCATGAGAGTGGTGAGAGCCTGGAATGGGTTGTGCAGGGAGGTGGTTGGGGCCCCATCCCTGGAGGTGTTTGCAGCCAGCCTGCTGTAGTGTGAGGTGTCCCTGGCCATGGCAGGGGGGGTTGGAACTGGATGATCCTTGTGGTCCCTTCCAACCCTGACTGATTCCATGATTCTATGATTCTAATTTGATTATTTGTTTTTGCAATTCATGTAAGAGTCATTGGATGCATGCTGCTGTAGGATATAATAGCATATTTTACAAATAACAGTGAGTCATTAATTGATATCACTAACTATGAAATTAATAGATTTAAAATTTTTTTTTTCTTTCCCTGCTGGATGATTTCAAACATCCGTAACAAACGTTTTACAAGATATGAAGTCATGTTTTCCAAATCATTATTATCTTGTGTTTTCAGTTTGCTTTTGTTTTTGTGTCTTTGCAATAAAGACACTGACATAGTGATATCTCCTCCCATCTTGATAGTTGGAAGGTTCTTCAGAAGAAGCAGATCTCTGGCTCGCGATGTCACAGATAGCTACTGTTTTCAAAATGATGTGCTCAGCTTTATGCATTATATCTTTGGTTATATTGTTGGCTGCAGGAAACTGATGATTCTGCCTCAACTGTTAATTTAACTGAATTTTAATTCTCTTCAGCAAGACATTCCAGTGGGCTAACATCATTCTGTCCAGGGTCTTGGTTCCAGAGGTTCTCCTAGTTGTCTATAAAGCAAGATACCACTCCTTAACCATCAGGTATTGATATTGGATATCTGTGTTGTGTTGTGAAAAAATGTTAGAAAGACTAAAGGAAATCTTTTTTGTTTTCACCATTTCTCCCACAATGTCCTTTTCAATGTATGAGTGGCATCCTCCTCTGCCAAATGCTATCATTCTATGATTCTGTGACTCCCATAACCATTGTTTTGGAAGACAATTTAGGTAGTCACATTCAGTTTTTACTAAAAGAAAGAATTTGCACACTGAGAAAAGCCTTTCAGCAGAAAATGTTCATTCAGTGAAGTTTGTCTGCAGTTTTTGGATATCTATCTATGTAGAAAGCTCTGTGTTTGTGTCTCAGCAGCCAGTATAAGCACTTTCACTCTAAATCACTCAAATCCTGTACTTTAGTAATGCAGGAAAAAGGGCTGATCTCTTTGGAGAAGAATTCCAACACAAAAAAATAAAAAAAAAAGAAAGAAAAGAAAAAAAAAAGTCCATATGCTTTGGGTTTACTTTAGATTTGAACATAATTGTAATATTATCATCTGACCCCCAGAAGTATTGGATCACCTTGATCATCATAGTCAAATTTACAGACTACTTCCTGCATTAGCTACAGCTATTTTCTTCAGTTTGGCAGAATATATGTTAATTTAACCCACTCATAATGAGACACGTGTAAGAACTTGTCACTCAAAATATAGGTCTGCAGAGGATTCTCCCTTCAGAGAACTTTGGTTTCAGGAGAGAATTCCCTTTGTGGCTGATAATAGTGATTCTTTTTAGCAGTAATGGACTGGGAAAGGGTAAAAACTTGGCATTCAGCATATCGCAGTAAACTACAGTGCAAATGTATCAAAAATGTACAGGTTCAGGGTGTATTTAAATAGAGAGTACCAAGGACATGAACACACCAGTGTGATTTAAAGCTGTAAGCTGCATAAAAGTGGAAGAACCCTAAATAACAAGGCATCATAGAATTTTTTTTCTCCTGTGTGCACTGCCACATCATGACTTTCATTTCCCACTAATTCATCCACACATTTGGTTAAGTAACTAAAAATGTATTCTGAATATTTTTATAACAATATTTTTCTGTTTAAAAGAAAAGACACTGCCAGACACCACCATCTGTTGTGTAGACCTACAGAATATGCATCTGATGTCTGCGAGTTGCTGTCTTTTATATCCTCTTATATAATTAGAGATTTCAGCCCTTAGTGATGCCTCCTTCTCCACCTAAAGAAGACCAAGTGTAAGTTTACCCAAAGTGTATTAATCATTTTCCTGCTACTCACTGATAAGAGCAGTGCTCTGTACGGTTAAAAGCTATTAAATGTGTCTGTTCAGAGGATGTTTAAAATCCTCTGCTGAGCACTTGGCTAAAATCCAAAATTATTACCATAATACCTTCTGAAATGAGACAGAAAACATAATGTATTACAATTGATAAGTGCATCGTTTGTACTACAGATTTACTTTATTTTGGAAATATATTTAAATGTTTTATTTGTCTTTTACACACCACAGATTAAATTGTTGAGTATACTTTTGGCTAACAATATTATATGTATCAAAAGAAATATGTATAACGCTAAGATATGTTATAGCAACAGAGAATTACATTTGAGAAGGTTTAGCAGCTGCTGTATGGATTCAGTTTAATTGAGGGTCTGTTACTGGACCGAACACAAACTCGTGGAAAAAGTAGTTCTGCCTTTTCAGAAATTACTATGGAGTTCATCCATTCCAGCTCTCCTTATCCAGGGAGGTCCCCACTGCTTCCCATGTGGGTTCAGTGAGCTGAAGTCACAATACCATCTTAAAAAAAAAAAAAATTTTCAAAAGATTTAATTCACTGTTTTGAAAAACAAAACAAAACAAAAAAAACCCTTTTTATTTTAAGAAAAAGATATTTCGTTCTCACCTATCTTTTAAATCAATACAACTCCCTCTTAAAATATGAAAGCATCTTCAAGCTTCATATAGGTAGCCAAAATGTTTCCAGTAGAAATCACAATAATTTACTCTTTTATTAAATACTTATATAAAAATGACCTTTTCAATTATTTCTGTTTAATTGTTTGCATTCCTTCACTTGGGGTAGCCTAACCAAAGAGTTCAGTGCAGGCTATGGCATGTGTGGTGGGGGACAGCCTTGCTGAGAGGCACCTGGGAGTCCTGGTGGACAACAAGCTGAACACAAGTCAGCAGCATGCTCCTGCAGCAAGGAAGGGAGATTGGATCCTGGGCTACATCTGCAGGGGTTTTGCTCACAGAGAGAGGTTTGATCATCTCACTATAGAGGTTAGGTCTTTCCACTCTGGAGAAGAGAAAACACAGAATTCCAGTGCTTAAAGGGAGGCTACAAAGATATCAGAGGTTCTGTTACAAAAAGCCACATAGACAAGACAAGGGACAATAGGTACTAGTTGCACCAGGGGGGAGGTTACATCCTGATATAAGAAAGAAATTTCATGTGGTGAGAATAGTCAGTCACTGGAACAGCCTTCCCTTGTCTCTGAAGGTTTTCAAGACGTGCCTGGGTGCTGGATGATATCATCTAGGCTCCCTTTCCCATCAAAGCTTGGACTAGGTGATCTTTCAAGGTCCCTTCCAACCCATAGTGTTCTATGGTTCCATGTCCTATGTAACACTAATTGTCTCATCTTGAACTTAAGACAGACCGAAGCATGAGACCAAGGATACCCATTCCAGCTGGGTGCCTTAATTGCTGTGCTAGTTATGGGCTGTTCTTTGAACTCATGAGTGCTGCCCTCTGTAATTGTACAGTACCACAGATTCAGTAGAAAGTACCTACTCAAAATTCCTCAAACTGAGGTCACTATAAGGACTTCATGACACAAGATGTGACTTCAAGGCAAGTTATACTACAAACACTGCAGGATGTAGCTCTCCTTCTTCTGAGATGTCCTCATATCTGTGTTCAATGCTTTGCATGATGGAAAGTGTTGGTGAATTCTGCCTAGAACTGCAGCACTTCTGTTCTAGCACTCATTATCAGTTTCATACCTAGAAATGAATCACAAAAAGTATCAGTACACTTACTGTTGGGAAGTCTGACTCCTGTTGTTGGTTACAGGCTTGTGTCTGCATCTCCAGTCAGAATGCTTCTATCTACATGAAGGATTTTAAGCATGGATAGTTTGGCATTTTTTTTTTTGGTCCAGAATGGGATTACAAATTCCTTATAGACACCTCCTGATCACCAGATCAGGTGAGATTGTGACTCAAAATGAAATGAGAGATTGTGACTCAAATCGAGAATTATGTTCCCAACTTCTGGTAAACTGGGGTTTTCTGTATCTCACTAAACTTTATTATTAAGTGCCTTTCTCTCAGAAAACAATGAAAAAATGAGATTCATTTTAACCATATATTTTTGCCTACTTACCAATGTAATTACTGCAGTTGGCACATTCGTTTTGGAATACACAAAGCAAATAAGGAGAGTGTTTATTTGTTAAAAAAAATATTGCTCTGTTAATGAAAAATTATCATTAATGTGTTGGTGATTTTAGAATTTTTAAAACATATTTTTATTAAGATAATATTTGGGGGCCAAATACGATCAATCAGCGTCCTTTAAAATAATCTTACGTCTCTCATGGAAATTTCTGGAACCAAACCGAAATAATCTGCTTGGATAAGGAAGATCTGTTCAGTGCTTAATTGCCCTTGAGATTATACTTTCTGAACTTCAAAGGTTTGAACTAATGATGTTCCTTTACTTAAAGCATACTTTCTTTTGCCCAAGTCTAAAATTCCTACTGAAATTAGGATCGAAAGGCCTAAATGCAGTTGGCAAAAGACGATATTTGTAAAATATACCATCAGTATTGACTCTACTTAAAAAAGTCATATTTTATTTCCCTGTTGGTTACATTTTGACCTTTGTTAAGCTGTCATATAAATTACATTTGTCTTTATAATACCACTGATAACCAGAGTGCAGATTTTGTGGTTGGATAATTGTGTTATATATTGTTCTATGTCTGAATTAACTCTCACCTTGGGAAAGATAAAACGTGCAGTACCCAAGTTTGGTTAAATTCTGATTCTTCATTTCAAAGTTCTGTCTAAATAAAAGCAGCTAAGCTGTTTCTGAATGAACATGCAACATCCTACTAGTATTTTAAGTAGCTTTCTTTGGTCTGCCTTCAGACTCATGTGTAATAGATCTTTTGATTAAGATTGACACCTGTAGTGAAAAAGACTTCAGTTGAAAGCTTGAATGGTGATTATTGCTAACTTATCTTCTAGGAAGATCTTCTACTCAAGGGTTACAGAAATAAGAAATTGCACAATGGCCAGATGTCACATTAGCATATGCAAATCCATCCTACTCATGCAAAGCTATTCACCGTTAGTGTGACTAGCTGCAGCAGACTTGCTAAGACTGTCAAAAAAACCCCACTGTTGATGGTGTGGGAACAGGAGTAAATGTTTAAAATGAAAACAGAGCCACAAGAAATCCCAGGTCTATAATGATAAAGCATGCTGCTTGAGGAAAATGTATAGCTTCAGGGTGCCAGTCCCATGGACTGAGGGATGTTTATAAAGACCAATAGAGTAAACAATACAAACTCGGAAGGTGAGAGGTTAGTTTGGTAGCCTGACCTGGGTTTAGCTGGCAGTGCTTTGGAGATGCCATATCACTTTCTTCTGTGTGACACTTCCAGCTATCATCTTTTGTGCTCCTTGTCAAATCGTAAGTGACTTCCTGATGATGATATTAACAGTGGTTTTGCGTAACTGCCTTATATCTATGATTTTTCACAGCTTACAGTGTTGTGGATGGGAGATGCAATTCAACCCTGCCTCCTGTCCATCTCTCTGATGGCCACGTTGGTAAACTGCTCAATCTGTGGAAGGTCTTCATGCCCTCTTCCTGCAACTTTCTTCAGAGAGGAAAATTTCTCTCCTTTTGTTGCCTGTCTATCATTTTCCAGCCTTTCCTATAAGAAGGGTGTCAGGCAGTCACTACAATCTGTATTTTGGGTGTTTACAATTAGATGGGGAAACTAAGATTTCACAGCCAAATAATTAAATACCATGTTAATGAATTCTGTTAGTCGTATTACACTGAATCATATTAAAGTGCTTAACCATGTGCTGGAAGGAATGAAATATTTAAAGAGAGTTCTGAAAATATTCAGAATATTAATTAAGTTGTTCAGACATCCTACTTCAGTGTTAGTTTGGTGATATTAAGAAGTAATGTTAATGTTAAATCCTATCCTATTCATCAATTAGAGGGAGATTTCCAAAGCAGGAGCTCTGAGGAAGTATCCACAAGGCTCTGATGAGCTCAGGATTCAGTGGTGGTGAATCTCACAAGCATATGCAGGCAAAACAGTCTCTGGTTTATCTGTTTGAATACCCAGAAGAATCTAACCTGCACCTTTCACTACAGGTCCTGAGCAGGTTTCTGCAGCTGCCCTCTCTTTGACACTGGAGCATTCTTATAATTGGGGAAGCCCCAACTTTAATGACAGCATCTGCGGAGAAGGACAAGCCAGCTGCTTTGAGGATCTGTAGATAATCTTTAAGAAAGAAGAATATTCATCTGGAATCTCTGAGGTGTTTTTAGCATGGCATTTCCTCATGGATTTAAAATTTGAGAGATTTTTTTTCCTTTTTCTTTTTCTTTTCTTTTCTTTTTTTTTAAATTTTTGTCAGAATTGCACACCTGAAGTGATTATAAAATCATACCTTCTTTGTGAAAAACCTTTTATTTAAATACCAGACAAAAAACTTTTTCTGCTTCCCTCTGCTTCCTGCCAGGAATGCAGTAAGAGTGATAAAAAACCATGCAACACAATTAACAAACAGGTTATTTATTTATTTGTTTGTTTGTTTGTTTGTTTATTTTTAACTCTTTAATTTCTCTTTTCATCACACACAGTGCAAACAGGGCAAGAAGCAGCAATCCTGATCTTCTAAAAGAGGTGCATATGTCAAATGCATAGGAACAGAATCCTCCTGACAGAAGATGGAGGTCATGAGATTCTATGTTGGTATAGACGAATCCAGAGGCTCCATGTAGGAAATAGATTTAATACTGGTTAAAGGAAGTAGAAGATGAAACAAAGGTAATACATACTTGCTATTGTCAGACTATTACACCTGATCTTTTTAAAATGTCAGTAATGATATTTTCTTGTGATAAAGTGCTGTACTGACCTGAAGAGTCATTGGATCCTTGCTTCTTATACCTTAGGGTAACTTTTCACACATCAGAGGTTTCCAACAAGAAAAAAGGAAAAAAAAAATAGGAAAGTGGCTGAAAGGATTAATTTTATTTGTCCAGCAGAAAGGGCGCTATTTTGTGCTCTGTTGGGTTTATTCAAAGTTTGTCCAAACCATTTGTGCTTTTTGTTTTCATTTTGTTACAAGGTAAACAGGCACAACATAGCTCCTTACCAGGAATCCCAGACAGATAAAAATGCAGATATTATCAGAAGTGCTCCAACCTATAAAGCAAGGAAGGAAAGGTGAGAACAGAATCAGTCTGAGCACCAAATCTTTTCAGCTCCAAGAAGTCACTTTTTCAGTATGAACTAAAGTACTGTGGTTTTGTCACAGGGATTTGCCTTCAATCCCAGCAACTGGTTATTTTTATTTGATAGTATTTTGGATAAGTATATTATCCCTTCTTGAAAATTAAGTCTTATCAGTTATGAAATTTGCTCTGATGGATGATCAGGTGTCGAGATGAGGATTTTTAGGGTAAGGTGAGTGATCATATAGCTGTGAAATAGAAATCCAGTAATTTGTATTATGTGGCTGCTATGCAAGAAGAATAGTCTCTCACAACGGCTAATGGTCTATGTGAATGTATAGTTTTTATAGCTTAGTCCACATATTTTACATGTAGTTGGAGTTAAGATAGTTGGAAAAGCAGACATATTTCATCTTATAATGCTTTTTTTTAAATATTAGATCCTATTAGGAACTTCAGATGGAGTTTTCTAATAACTGTGATTGAATCTTCTGACATTATTACAAATGTAGAGATGAAAATATTTGTCTTTTTTGTAAGTGTAAGGGTATTTATAAATGGATACATTACTTTTCCCTCTTAAACAAAGAGGAAAGAAATCTACAGTAGAAACAGTACATGTGAATTTTATGTCTGTCTGGTAGCTGTGGAACTTCAGCTGTCATAGAATCATAGCATCATAGCTTCACAGAATCACAGAATGTGTTGGGTTGTAAGGGACCTTTAAAGCTCATCTGGACCAACAACCTTCAGTGAACACAGGTATCTGAAACTGGAGCAGTTTGCTCAGACCTCCACCCAGCATGGTCTGGAATGGTTCCAGAGATGGGGGTCTCCAACACCTCTCTGGGCAACCAGAGGGATGATCAAAGGGCTGGAGCACCTCTCCTCTGAGGACAGACTGAAAGAGTTGGGGCTGTTCAGTCTGGAGGAGACCTTCTTGTGGCCTTCCAGTATCTGAAGGGGCTACAAGAAAGCTGGGGAGGGACTTTTAGGCTATCAGGTAGTGATAGGACGGGGCGGTATGGAATAAAGGTGGAAGTGGGGAGATTCAGGCTGGAAGTGAGGAAGAAGTTCTTCCCTATGAGAGTGGTGAGAGCCTGGAATGGGTTGTGCAGGGAGATGGTTGAGGCCCCATCCCTGGAGGTGTTTGCAGCCAGGCTGGATGAGGCTCTGGCCAGCCTGATGTAGTGTGAGGTGTCCCTGGCCATGGCAGGGGGGCTGGAACTGGATGAGCCTTGTGGCCCTTCCAACCCTGACTGATTCTATGATTCTAACCTGGGCCACGCTCTCACCATCCTCTGCGTAAAAAATTTCTTCCTCATATCTAGTTTGGATCTCCCCTCTTTTAGTTTCAAATCATCACCCCTTGTCCTGTCACAACAGCATCTGCCAAAAAGTCTGCCCTCAGCTTTCTGGTCAGCTCCTTTAAGGACTGAAATGCCACAAGAAGGTAACCTCAGAACCTTCTCTTCTCCAGGCTGAACAACTCCAGCTCTTTCAGTCTGACCTCACAGCAGAGGGCTTCCAGCCCTCCTATCACTGCTGTGGCTTCCTTTGGACCAGCTCCAACAGGTCCATATCTCTGCTGTGCTAGAGACTATATTGCTATAGAATATTGCTTTGAAGATTTCCTTATTAGTATATTATTAGAGTCAGCGCAATCAAACTTCTTCATGTAGATAAATTTCCATCAAGTAGAGAGTGACTGAGGGCAGTGGACATTACATTGTCATGCTCTGTGTAAGGCTTTTTATTAGGATGTTTTGGACTTGATCATGCCAAAGTTCTTTTCCAGCCAGAATGATTCTGTGAAATCATCATGAGACTGACATAGAAACTGGAGTGGTGTTGTGGAGCTCTATATCCAAGATACTTCATGAAACAGCTGGTGAAGAGAGGGACTGAGTACATTTGATGTTTGTTTAGGAGAAATACTGTGTGCTGATATAGAGGGCATCTCCATCCCTTCCTTTTCCTCTTGTGTAAGGATGCCAATGAGGATATGTCATGATCTGCTTGCTACGAATTTGTGGTGTAGTTCAAATAAATAAGTGAAATTGTTTGCCATTTTGAATCAAATTTGGAGTTACTTTACTCCAGTAATTTATGTCTAGATGTATATCCAGGAATTAAAAATTAGGAAGACACAATAAAAAAGAATATTAAACCATGATTTTAATAGCTATAAAATTCTGGTTATGCCTAGCCACAGTGTCTCTGGATAGGTTGGTTAACCATGTAAATGTGTAATCTCTTCCTGAGTCATGGTGTGAGCCAACTAACACAAGAGTGAATGGCGCTGTGATGCTGCACCTCATTAATTATTTTTTGTCTTGCACAGGGGTTTCTCATCAGCACCTCAGCTGCTGTGTAAATTGTCCCTTTAACAGCGTATATGCTTGGCCTGTCTGCAAGGGTCTCAGTTTTGCTTTTTGTGTATGTAATTTTTTTGTTTCCAAAAAAGACCTAAAACTATTGTTCCGAGAATTAAAAAAATTCAACATATGTCAAGCCTCTGCTTTCAAAATGTGATGTTTCATGCAGTACACTTTTTTTTTTTTCATTTTGCAAAACTGGTTGTAGTGTTGTATCTGAAATCAAGGTAAGAAAATAAGAAATTGCAATTTCTGTGGCTAATTTTCTGCAGCTGTGCTAGGATTTTTTAAAAGTTGTATCTCTTCCCCAAAATTATCCTGGCTTTATGAAGTATATCTGATTTTTTCATTCATACCACTCCTCCTCTATATGAAGAGGACTTGATTGATGCAATGAGGGCATGAATTATATTTTCTAAAGGTATAGTGCAAAATATTCCAGCCTATCTGAGTAGTCTATCTGAATTGTTACACTCATTATTTCACCAGAAATCAAGGAAGAATTAGGAACTTGCTGCTACCACATAGAGAAAGAGAAGGAGAGAAGCAAGGGAGAAGAAGGAAAGAAGGAATTTGGAATTCGGAAGGAATTCGGAAGGGATTCAGAAGGAATTTGAAAGGAATTCAGAAGGAAGGAATTTGGAAGGAATAAAGGAAGGAATTTGGATGGAATAAAAGGAATTTGAAAGGAACTTGGAAGGGAGGAATTTGAATTTGGAAGGAAGGAAGGGAGGGAAGGGAGGGAAGCAGGGAGGAAGGAAGGGAGGGAAGGGAGGTAAGCAGGGAGGAAGGAAGGGAGGAAAGAAGGAAGGAAGGAAGGAAGGAAGGAAGGAAGGAAGGAAGGAAGGAAGGAAGGAAGGAGGGAAGGAAGGAAGGAAGGAGGGAAGGAGGGAAGGAAGGAGGGAAGGAAGGAAGGAAGGAAGGAAGGAAGGAAGGAAGGAAGGAAGGAAGGAAGGAAGGAAGGAAGGAAGGAAGGAAGGAAGGAAGGAAGGAAGGAAGGAAGGGAGGGAGGAAGGGAGGGAGGAAGGGAGGGAGGAAGGGAGGAAGGAAGGGAGGAAGGAAGGGAGGAAGGAAGGAAGGAAGGAAGGAAGGAAGGAAGGAAGGAAGGAAGGAAGGAAGGAAGGAAGGAAGGAAGGAAGGAAGGAAGGAAGGAAGGAAGGAAGGAAGGAAGGAAGGAAGGAAGGAAGGAAGGAAGGAAGGAAGGGAGGGAGGGAGGAAGGGAGGGAGGAAGGAAGGAAGGAAGGAAGGAAGGAAGGAAGGAAGGAAGGAAGGAAGGAAGGAAGGAAGGAAGGAAGGAAGGAAGGAAGGAAGGAAGGAAGGAAGGAAGGAAGGAAGGAAGGAAGGAAGGAAGGAAGGAAGCAAGGAAGGAAGGAAGGAAGGAAAGAAGGAAGGAAGGAAGGAAGGTAGGAAAGAAGGAAGGAAGGAAGGAAGGAAGAAAGGAAAACATCTTGAAAATTTTTAGTTACTGTGAGGAAATACTTTGCATTAACAGAGGCTTATTAATAGATAAATTATAAAGAGCTACATAAACAGCACTTAATACCTAAGCACAGAGGATGAAGTGGTAAAAGACTTTTATTCACTGTCAGAAATGGAGGCATGTAATTGGCATCTCAATTATGATGAAATAGCTGCTGATTCAACATAATCTCATTTTCAAAGAAAATGAATTTTGATATTCAAGTGACACTTGGTTTTGTTCAAAACTTTCATTCAAGATTTTTGAAAATTAGTCTTCTTGTTCTTGACATTTGTTTAAATTGGTAGATACTTGTTTTCCAGGTTCCTTCACTGAAATTCCAGTACTAATTTTTGACAGAGGTGTTTTTTTTTTAATTAATATTTGTAAATATCAATCACTGGTGAAAAGTAATATTTTAACAATTTTTTTTAAAATTATTTCCCTGTTAAATATGCTCTGAAAAATTTGTGTTGAACATAGTATGTGTGTGTGTGTGCAAAACTATAGTAAAAATTATGAACACCAATTTAAATTGTACAAAATTGTCAATACCAGTAACTGTATTCGACAGAACTAATGTTTTTTTCTCTTTTTCTTTTTTTTTTAATTTAGAGTAGTAATTTTTGAAGTCATAAAGTATTTTACACATATTTTACTATTTCATAAAAATAACACACTTCTACACAAAATAAGTTTGGTTTGAATGATAGTTTTTCACCGACCAGATGAAATAATAAAATCATTTAAGCTTTTTAAAGATTGTTTTGAGATATGTAAAAAATCATTTGAAGGACATTTGCATGAAAACACTCCCAATTTTTATTTTTATTTTTGAATATTATTTATGAATTAATAACCCATTTCCTTTGATGACTTAACTGAAATTTGTCACTCATGTTAAATTTCTTTAACATATATTAGAAAATTATAGACTTAACCCGCAAGAAGTGAAATCTACTGAATTGGGCTCTCCTTGTGGTTTTAAACACTGTTGTCCCTAACTTGAATTGTCTCTACGTTCTTCAGCAATCATTTTATGATGAAAAAATGGAGTTTTGTCCAGGTGACTTCCCAGAGAGCCTAAGTAGAGGCTGCACATTGATACAAGACTAGAGGAGCACTTACAGCACTTATTTGATTTTCAGGTGATTGAGAGTCACTCAAAGAATATGCCTTCCAGTTGATTCTTTATACAAAAGTGGAGAAGGTAACTTCACTTTCTTCGGTTTTACCCACCAGCTCCAAGATGCTCTGTCTTGAGGGAATTTGAGTCACAGCATGAAAGATAGCAGTCTGGAAAGAAAAGATTCCTTATTGCGGAGCCTTTCTGTATGCCCTATAGCTAGTAAGTCAGGAAGTCTTCTGAGAGGAAGATGGGAGAGAAAGTGCTTTTACACAGAAGTTTGGTATAGGTCTACAGTGCACCAGACACACTTGTCATTAAGGAACAGATAGAGCTGATGTAAGGGAGAGCTGACTTCCAATACTTTACAGTGATGAGATATAGATATGCAAGATTTCAAGATTCTCCATGCTAGGACTCTACTCCTAGAGAGCTAGGTAATGGTTGGATTCAACGATCCTAAAGGTCTTTTTTGAACAAAATGATTCTGTGATGGGGTTTACCTGCAGGCTGAGAGCATTTGGGTTTCTCAGTCTAGAGTAGAAAAGGCTTCAGGGCAACCTTTATTACAGCCTTTCAGATGGGGATGAGCTTTTTAGCAGTCTGATCATGACAATAGATGATGGTTTTAAACTAAAAGAGGGAGATTCAAGTACTTCAAGATAGAAGTATGGTAAAAGTAGTGAGACACTGGTCCAGATGCTCAGAGAAGTGGTAGATATCCCATCCCTGGAAACATTCTGAGTCAGGTTGTTTAGGGGTCTGAGCAACATGACCTACTTGAAGATGCTCCTGCTGACTACAGGGGGTTTGAACTATGTGCCTTCCACTAGACCACATCCAAACCAAAGCATTCAATGCCTCTATGGTTCTATGATTCTATGAATATGGTTCTATGATTCCATGTCTACCTTTCTATGATTCTGTTTCCACCTTTTTCTGCTTGTCACACAATTCCTTGAACATAATCTTTAATGACTCTTCCAATCCAAACCATTCTATGATTCTGTCATTCTAGGATCCTTATTATTATTTTAAACTTGCTATATTGTTCCCACCTGTATTTCTTTTACACCCATTCAGTTTTGTCCCACAGCAGTTTTCAGGTCTCAGTTTAGAGTCAACCCCCAATCACCTCTTTAGCCAGTTTACATCTTTGCACAGTTTCACTGGCATCCTAGACAAACCCTTGAATTAGTGGTCATGTACAAGTAAGTCAAATGCTTACCAAAGAAGCTGTTTACTAGGAACTTTCTTATGCAGGAAAATAATTTTTCTAAATTGATATTTTTATAAAATGGGTCACTGTGTGATGAGCTTCTTTGTAGTCATTGTTAAGAAAGGTTATATCTAAACTGCTAGGAAATTTCAAAGTTGAATGGTATTTTCTTGCTTTCCTGCAAAAGGCTTAACTTGAGAAGTATAGCTTTAAAATTTCTCAGTGGATCAAACCTGAAGGAGGTAATTGCAGGAGGTTCAGTTTAATAAAAAACAAAACAGCTATGATCTGGAGGTTTACGCAGACATTCAATCAAATGACTGGTTAGAACTGTCTGTCTTAATTAGATTCTTTGCTAAAAAGCAAAACCAACAGCCCTCATATGTGTTTTAACTTATGTTCTAAATATTTTCAAGCAAAACCCTATTATAGATAGCTGAAAAATGCTGACAGTTCCTGCCAGTAAGCTTAAAGGACAGATTCTGTGTTAAAGTATTGTGAGACTAAAAAAGAAAAATATTATGTTGTGTTTTATTGTGGGTTTTGGGGTTTTTTTGTTTGTTTTTTTCAGCACTGGTTAAACTAAATGCAGTGCATTTGGAGAATGAGGCCTGGAAAAGCAAGATGCTTCATGTTGTCATTGCATAACATTTAGCAGAAAATAAAAGAGTTCCATTAACAGATCCAACAAAGCAAGCACAGGAATGATGGTTTCCATGAAAGGAATTTATAGACTCATGGAATGGTATGAAGAGGACATTTAAACCTCATCTAGTCCAACCACCCTGCAGTGAGCAGACATCTTCATTTACAGTAGGTTACTCAGAGCCCTAAACAAGCTGACCTGGAATGGATCCATCAACAGATATCTACCATGTCTCTAAACAATTTGGGCCAGCTTCTCACTAGACTCAGTGTAAAAAATTTCTTTCTTCTAGTCTCAATCTCCCTCTTTCAGATTAAATGATCACCCCCTGTCAGGACAGTGTGCCCCCAGCTTCATTATTGGCCTGAAAGGCCATAAGAAAGTCTCCCCAGAGCCTTCTCTTCTCCAGTCTGGAGGACAGAAGCCTGGCCTCACAGCAGAGGGCTTCCAGCCCTTCCATAATTGCCATGGCCTCTCCTGGCCCCACTCCAACAGGTCCATATCTCTGCTGTGCTGAGGACTCCAGAACAGCCCTGCAGGTAGGGTCTCAGCAGAGGGGAGCAGAGAGGCAGAATCCACTCCCTCCACCTGCTGCCCAGGCTGCTGGGGGTCAGCCCAGGACACAGTTGGCTCAGGGCTCTGAGTGCATGGGGACAGCTCATATACAGCTTTTAACAACAAACTTAAGCCTTTTTCTTAATGCTTGTTATTCTATCATGTTGCCCTCTCTCGCAGTTCAGAAAAATTTGTGAAAATGTATTCAGCTACTGCAAAAAAAATATTACTGCAATATTAACTCTGATATTCATAAGCTCTCACAAAAATCTCTCTTGCTTTTGTGTATTGATTTAGCCTTTCATTAGGGGAGACTTTGTTCTCTTGAACAAAGGTGCTTTGCTGTGTGAAATGAAGTGATTAAGGAACATTCTTTAATCATCTGTCCCACACAAAAAATGTCATCATTATCAATAAAGAGGATGTTACTTTGCAACATTTATGACACTTTTTCTGATGTCCAGTAGGAAACACACCTTAGATCTGTGCTTCTCTTATAGTGGCATTTAGTGGACTGTGCTTTTTTGTAAAGTGAGCAAGTTTTTAATTCACTGCATTTGTCATTTAAGAACACATTTCTTACAAGCAATAAAAAGCTTAAAATGATACAAATTGGTAGAATCTGCTTAGGTTCAGCAACAATTTTAGGTGAATAAATAAGTGAAATCAGTTATATAGAGATGAAACAAACAAATTGCTTTTTATATATTTTTTTTTTTCCAAACCAGGAAGCAAGAAGGGAGTATCACAAATTATTCATGTGCAATTTCTGTTTACCTACCTCGCTACCTGGTAGTAGCAAATCTCTTTGAGTTGAGAAGCTTTCAAAGACTATACAAATAAAAAAAAACCAAAACAAAACAAAACCAGCAAACACCCAACAAACTAACCCACAAAACACTCAGCAGGTGAAAGTTAGGGAATGCCCAATGAGGAAATGCTTTGTAAGCATGTATATATCTCTTGCAAATGGTTTGAAGAGCTGCTTGAGAAATATGAGGAGCATTCTTGCACTCCAAAATGAAACGAGTCCAGATATGCATCTGAATGCTTTTGCAAACCTATTATCTTGTCTTTTCATGAACTGTTTACAAAGATAGACTAGGCAACTGCACATGCATACTTCAAGTTAGTCATGCAACTGCTTTTAATACTTGCATGATGGTGTTCTGTTGGTATTACACGCACATATGTGCTCTTTATGTTTGCTACCTAAGGGGCCAGACTCTGACACCTTGTGCGAGTTGAAAGACAGGAACTATTTGCAGTGTGAGGTGCTAATTGCTTATTTTGTTAACTTTGCTGGAAATATGAGTGACAGAGTCTGAAAGAAGGTTCTGATTCAGGAAAAAATTTGCATATATTTCATTCTAAGCATGTGTTCAATCCTATTCGCTTTAATTAGAATATCTAAGTACTAAAAATAAAGTGCATGTTTAAGTTGCTTGCTAAATGAGGTCCCATGTAACTGTTTCTTCATTTACTTTGCAAGTCACATCAATTCTTTTTCTTCAGTACCTCTCTTTGGTACTCTACTTTCTATTCTATAATTCAACAACTTAAATTTGTTGTAAAATAATGCACCACTTATAGAGATTTTATTTTTTCAAAACTACTGCATATGACAATTTTAAAAGAAGATGAATTAAATTTTTATTATCCTACAATCTACTGGAGGCATTTCTAGGTGATAACAATATCTATGTTTCAAAAACAGAAGTACCTGCATTATGAAAATTATTTATTTTTATTTCTTAAGTAATTTTATTGTAAATATTTTTTTTGCTGTTTGTTGTTCTCAGAAGTGTAGCAGATCTTTTTTGTTTTGGTCAAAGCCTCTCAAAAGCTCATCTTTCCATTACAAGCAGTGTGTTGAGACCAAAGGCTTGACATTGGCTGAGTTTTCCATGCAGTTGGCTGAGATTTCTTTTCATTTTGTATCTTATTGGATGTGCTGTGAGAGAGCACAACAGAGTCCTTTGTCAGGCTCACAGATTAAATGTTTGTATGTTGTGTTTCTTCTGTGTTCTGCTTTTTCCACTGGTGCTCCTCCACAATGTGCTCTGCTCCCTATTACAAGAAAGATCTGGACATGCTGGAACGTGTCAGAGAAGGGCCATGAGCACCTCTCCTATGGAGAGAGACAGAGAGTTGGGATTGTTCAGTTTGGAGAAGAGAAGGCTCCAAGGAGACCTTATTTTGGCCTTCCAGTATCTTAATGGGGCCATCAGGAAAGCTGGGGAGGGACTTTTTAGGGTGTCAGGTAGTGATAGGACTGGGGGGGAATGGATCCAAGCTAGAGGAGGTGAGAGTTAGATTAGACATTAGGAAGAAGTTCTTCACCATGAGGGTGGTGAGACACTGGCACAGGTTGCCCAGGGAGGTGGTAGAAGCCTCATCCCTGGAGGTTTTTAAGGCCACTCTGGATGTGTCTCTGAGCAACCTGATCTAGTGTGAGGTGTCCCTGCCCATGGCAGGAGGGGTTGGAAATGGATGATCCTTGAGGTCCCTTCCAACCCTAACAATTCTGTGAAATATTGATGCTATTCAGCCCTAGTTGTGCTGCAGCTGAAGGTCTAAGAAAGCTCACAATAGATGTTATTTTCAGTGAAAATGAGAGATAGAGCTCACAATTTTCTAAATAATGGAGGGATAATTTTATTTTCCTAATGAAATAGTGCTTCCCAGACAATCTCTGAAGAATCTCGATGGTTTAACATTTGCCACTGGAAGAAAAGGGTCATAGTGTGAACTGGAATCATGGGTTGCTAAAGGCTGATGTTAAACTTGTCCACCACCAGCTGACCAGGACTTTCTCAACCTTTCCATGTTTTCTATGCTGCTAAGCAATTTTTGGGTTTCATGTGGCATTTTTCCTTTACGTTCCACCTCATCCTGCCAAAACATGAAGGATCCTTCTCTGCCTTCAGATGTTTCCATATGTTGTATGGTACTGCTGATGAATTTTAGCAGCTTACCAAGAAGTACGCTTGAGAATCAATACCAGAAAAAAAAAATACAGGCAGCTGAAATGAGAAAGTTAACAATTGCAGCCAATTCTCTACTTCCACTCATTTAAGGACACATGATTACAATTTTCTTTTGCATTGATGCCACTTACAACATTGCTGTTCTATATATGACAGAAATCTTTGAAGGAAGCATTGTGTCTCTGCTGCTGGGAACAGGCTTTATTTACTTTAATAGTTTTAGATATTGACAATATCCTGGTTTCTTCAGGCTGTCTCCCAGTTAAGGAAATAAACATCTGTTTCACAGTGAGGCTGAATTCAACTACTTACTGAGTTAACATCTCATACATTCCACACATCTTTATTAGAGATATGCTTACACTGACTCATGAAATTTGTTAAAATAATGTATCAAATAACTTGCTGATCTCCCTTTTCCTCAAAACTCCTCTTTATGATGACAGTTGATGTTTCAAGAGGACTAAAGGCTGTCCCAAAGCCAGGTGCATGGACTCAGAGATGAGAATTTCAGTGCTGGGTTTGGATAAGCTCAGGACAGAATCATGACCCATAAATTCACACCCATGCAGATGTCACATGCTGACATTTAAGAGAGTTGGTTGTGTGAATTGCTTTACCTAGACCTATCTGGAGATTCTATCTCAGTCACAGAATCATTAAATCATGAAGGTTGGAAAACACCTCTAAGATCATCAAGTCCAATCATCAATCTAGTACCACCGTGTACATTAAACTGTGTCCCAAACTGCCATGTGTACATGTTTTTTGAACACCTCCAAAGATGGTGACTCCACCACCTCCCTGGGCAGACATTTCCAATGCCTGACCACTCTTCCAGTAAATTTTTTTCCTAATATCCAACCTAAACCTCCCCTGCCACTTCCTGAGGCTATTTCCTCTATCACTAGTTACTTGAGTGTTACAGTGGAGAGCTGGAATCCCCCCCTCCCACACCAACAATAACCAGGCTAGCTCAGTCAGGAAGCAAATGAAGTTGTATTTACAGGCAAAATTACAATCTATGGTGAAATGCAATGAATATGTACAAACAGACACTATTCACAACATTTACAAATGTGCACAATCAACAGAAAAACACAACAAAGCCCCTTGGGCTTCCCAAAAGAGAGGGGTTGTGCTTCTTTTCCTCCCCTCTCCCAGCGCAGGCAAAAGGGAAGAAAGCCAAGAAGCAGAGAGAGGTTCATTAAACTTAGCTTGTCATGGTCAGTATGTGGGTGTGTGTTATCTCCAGCCAGAGAAGAAAAGAATCAGGCAGACAAACTGAGAGTGACTGCAAGACTGCCTGACTGCCCATATCTTGAGTACTGACTCTTAAACATTTCTCTCTCTCCAATGGAGGTGTTTGGAATAATCACTGTTTTGCTTTCTTACACCAAATTGTGATTTATTTACATTCTTTCACTTTTCTGCTTGAATTTTGTGAAGAAAAATTAGACACAGTCTTAAAACCACCACATTGAGAGAAGAGACCAAACCCCACCTCACTACAACCTCCTATCAAGTAGATGTAGAGTCAGTACACAGAACCCTTCCAAGGTGTTTGGGCAAATTATTTTCAAAGTCAGAATAATCAATACTTGATATAGCAAAAGGGCATTCAAGGTAATTTTTATTTAAAAATAAAGGATTTTTTAAAAAAAGTTTCTTGACAAACTGAAATTACATTTAACTTCATATTCAACAACATGTGTTTTGCTAGTACATTCCCCATTTAGACTGACCTTTTCCCTTCTGTTAATGACTTGCTGCCAGGCGTATACATTTTATTAACGTGCTTCCATTGGTTGACTACAAGGCACTAAATAAGCACCAAAGAGTTAATATATTTGTAGACTAATTAAGCTTTTTTTTAGCTCTGCACGCTATAGGTGACAATTTACCTAAAATAATTCGAGGTCCCTGTCCTTGGCATTTAGAAATGAACCTTACACTATTATAAAACTCTAGGCTGAGAAATCTATTACTGCAGCTGAGGGTGCAATGACTATGTGTGTCCTAGGTAGTAGGAAAGGCAGTGTGGGGGTATCTTGTATGGTGAGACGATCTTATGTGGCGAGACAGAGTCCAACAGGTGCTCTCATTCATTCATCAAAAGTTTACTGCAAGCATTAACCAGAGGAACACAAGGACCTGTGGAGTGGACAAAGATTAATTATACCTGTGCTCATACAGTAATGTTTGTGTTGCAAACAAATTATATTTGCTTCTGTTTAAACGATGCATAAATCTGATACGTGCAGATGAACGTGTGTTCAGGATGAGCGAGCGCACTTGTTTGAATGTCATATTTATCCCTGTATTTTGTCAGAAAATTAACTTCTTTGGAGTTTGTGCTTGAGCTGAGCATATGGTTGTTGATCTCTGGAGATGACAGCCTATCTGAGCAATAGCTCCTTATGGCTCGAGCTCTCCTCTGCTGGCAGATGCTTTGGGCTTTTCTACAATTAAGTGGAGATCATCACTGTTTTCTTTGAGCACTGCTGTGCCTTGTACTCTGAAGTGTTTTGTTAATCACTGTCTGCCTTCGACAGAAGCTGCCAAAGCTCTCATTAAGTTTGAATTTTGAGATGTCATGCTCGAATGATGGAATTTCATCCCTTTTCTGCATGAATGGAATTGGCTATGGAAAGGTGCCAACAAAAAAATCATGACACTGAAGTATATTTGCTTTGCATTTCACTGCGGAAACAAAAGAGAGGGAGGAGGGGAAAAGAAAACTTTTTTATTGTTTGCCTCAGATCCAGAGCAAAGACAGGCTTGTGTGGCTTCCTGGAAGATAATGATCATCAGGTCTTCACCTTATTGCCTGTAGGGCTTATGTCGTTACCTTCTATGAACAATCTGTCACTGTCTTGTTCTCACTGTGAACTTTAAACCACCTTCCTCAAAACCTTTTGATGAATGCCACTTACTGTGGCACTAGCAAGTGTAGTTAAAGATGCTCAGAGAGGATAAAAAATATTAATATATTCATTTTTTAAATTAACATTTACTTTGGGGAGGGAGTTCTAGTGACGACATTGCGATGAACTGTAATAGGAGCACAAACTAATTTTACTTCTGCCCTTCCAGAAGAATTGGTTGCACGTGTGCAAACAGAAAACAAAATGCATCTGTTGGCTGTTTAATGATTTGCAGCGGGGAACTAAGTGTTGTGGGAAATATGGTATGAAAAGAAATTGCCCATTTCTCTTGGTAGATTTAAATGTTTCAGTTGTATTTGTAAAAGCAAGCTCAGAAAGAAAAGTTGGACTAATTAGACACAGTGCCTCATAGTTTCTGTCATATTCGGTGCAGCATCTTATGAAAGCAAAATGTGTAGACTACATGCAAAGGACAATGCTCTCCACTGTTGAACTGGTGGGATTTGTCCTGTGTACAACAACATGTACAAATGTATTCTTCAGCCCATGAATATAATGCCATTTGTACATTCTCACTTTATTCCTGTTGTGATTGACTAAACAATTCTGAAGGTATGAGCCTCCCAGTTGTGGAGAACAAAAGGTTTCCCAGTGGGTAACGCGTACTCTCAAAAACCTGAGAAAGAGACCGTTGGAAAGAAAAGTCAAGGTTATCCATGCTGTTCTGAAGAGCAGCATCAGAACAGAGTGTCGTGTCTGTTTATTTTTGCAGCTGTAAACCACAAAGCTCCAATCATGGGTTCCTATGAGATAGTAGTTTTTTTAAGAAAATAAAATTGCACAGAGGAATAGATCTTATGCAGTATAGCCTAATCCACTTGTGCCCATAACTAGGATAGGTAACAACATATTTTGTATTTCACATCAGACTTTGAATAAGAAAGAACCTCTTCCTACCTCAATGTGACCTTATTGAGATTTTCGTTGTTTAGTTGAATATGCCCAAAACCCACATTTACTGGTATATAATTTCTGTAATATACCTTAATCTTGTTGCTTGATTCTTCTTGCACACCTACTAATTTATCAAAATTATGTTACCTCATAGATATGAATCACAGAATGGTTGGGGACTAGTGCGGACCCCTGGAGATACTTGAATTTAATCCTCCAGCTCAAAGCAGGATTTACTACAGCAGGTTGCCAGGGTTTTGATTACCTGAAATACTGGAGATTCCTCCCTGTGTTACTTAACTAAATGTACCAACTCTACAATAGAATTTTTTTTTCTATGTTTAGATTAAAATGCTTGTGTTTTGGTTCACGCGCATCCTTTCTTAGGAAGGAAGAAACCTTGCCCAGCAACCTTGACCCTTCAAAGATATTTAAGAATGGCCTGGCAATGACCTCATCCAGCTTCCTTAGTGCTTGAGGGGACTAAGAACAGAAATAACAGCTTTCTGGAATACATGAGGAAAACACAATTAAAAAAACCAAACAAACAGTACATTTAAGGCTTGACTGCTGTTCATACTGACTTAGAGAATATAATTAAGGGGCTAGATATGACTATATTACCTTTGGACTTTCTAAAACTGCAAAGTTTTTAATGAAGATTGTCCTTTCATTAAATTAATGAGTTTGAGATTCTGACCTGAAGCACTTGGTGTTGCAGAAATCCTGAAGAAACAGCCTTGTTGATATGAAATCCATTGTAGTATGTTGAGGAACATAAAGGTCATCTTTGATGATCTCTTCAGATGTATCTTGTGGTTATGAAGAAAAAGCATTTACACAAGCAAAAGCTGTTCCTTTGAAATGGTCCTGTTTAATTGTGTAAGCTTGTTAATGCATCCTTGTCATCTCCAAAAGACCTTGTATTAGTATGTCTACAATTATTCTACATAATATTCTTTTAAAATACAGTGCTTTATTTCTAAATATTTGGCAGGAGTTTTGACTCTTCAGTCCTTTTTATGAACATCTACAAGGTATGGCAAAATCAGAGAGTCACCACTAGTGGTTTGAGATGTGGGAAGATCAACCTTTTCCTTGTTGCTCTGTCTTGTTTGTGCCACTGAAGACCTTGTGAGAAAACAAGTGAGGTTACAAGGACCTTGTCCAATATTTTACCTTTCCCTAGAGACTGCTGGTCAGATTTCTGCCTCACAGGACTATGTTGATTGCAGCCAACAAGCTCTCTTGGATGAATTTTATATCAGTAAGTTGTGTCTGATTCTGTGCCTATATGTCTTTCTATGAATGACAGCAGGATGAGATCGTGTTTGGATTCTTTATGCCTCTCTTTCTCTGACTTTGGGCTTTCTTGTTCTCTGGAGGATGGTTGGCTTGTTCACCTGCCTTTTTTTTTTACTGGATTTTTGTATAAGTAGTTTCTACATTAATATATTGTATACGTACATGGTGAAAGCTCTCTAGTTTACCAGTGGCTTTGACTCATATGTTCTATGTGTTAGTGGAAAAAGGAAGCTGGCCAAATTTTGATCTTCTCAAGTTTAAAATGTTTTAGAATAGGTAAGGCTTAAGTGTCCACATTTGAAAAATGGAGTAATTTAGACTCTTAGAATAATGGTAGTAAATTTCACGTAGTATGATTCGTGGAAGCATATTTTTTATTGAGTAAGACTAGAAGTAGAAATTTAGGAATAAGAATGATATCATGTTAGAAACAGACTGCATCATCCATGATGCAGAAAAAATGGATGAAATATGACAAAGGCAACAGAATTACATGAATCTTGGGAGAACTATTGTTGATTTATCAATAGTAGAAGGAATATGACTTAATGAGAAGTCTGAAGCAGTAAGAATGCAGTTGTTCAGTTAATTGTTGTTATTAAACCCATACATGTAAAAATAACTATCAAAAAGCATTGAAATTTGCCAACTTGTACAAACTGTGCTCCATAAATATCAACAGCATAATGAATCCTGTTGAATTCAGTGAGAGTCTGTTTGCTGACATCTGTGAAAGTTGGATTTGGCCCATGTGAAATAAAACAAATCCTCTAAAGATCTAGGTAGCTGCAGCTCCCAGGAGGTCTAAGCTTTGTTTCTGTTTCCTCTATTATAAATAAATATGGATATCTGAATTTACAGTTCTCTGTTGTCAAAGAAAGTTATGCCATGGCACACACAAGCAGAAATTATATCACCTATCATTTTGAAGTGTTCTGGGTTTCTGTTTGATTGGTATCTTTCATACAAGAATTCAGGAACCTAGTTTATTGTAAAAGGATGAAATATAATCCCTGTCTGAGTGTCCACTAGACCTTTTCTCCATGGTAGTATGATATTAGTGATGCAATAATGGCATTAATTAGGATGGTGTTAATAGCAAGTGGAGTTGCTTTATTCTTTCACTTATGCTCATGTATGTGTGACATGTCATGTTGCAAGTACTGTTCAATTAACTGAGCATAGGAAAAAGGTACTGGGAAAAAAAATACTTTAGAAATAGAAATAATAAACCCTTCAAAATTCTGAAAATAAACCACAGATTTATTTTTTAATTCTATTTAAAAATTGTGGAATCGAAAAAAAATATAAAAGGAAAAGACTACGTGGTATTGATTTTGGAAATTGTCTTAATAAGTTACTATAATATAATAATATGAAGAAAAGTGGAAGAATACAGTGTAAGAATTCTTTCTGGTGTCATAATAAACCAACTGAACCATGGCACCTGCCCACAAACCTACATGATAAAAGGAATGGTATTTATGGTAGGGTAAAAAACTTGCATTAAGGCAGTTACAATTCCATCCTGAAGTTACCCTGCAACAATTGTTTGTTTTCAAGGGACTATATTTTTGAAAGCTTGGTTTCCAGGGAAGTTTTCCTTGTGAAAGGCATCCCACAAACTACGCATTGCTCAAGAAAGTTGTCAGAGCCAGCATGTGAAATGCTGTGGGACTGCTTTTCTTTATGCAATGGATAGAAAGTTTCTCAAAAGAGCATCCTGTTGGGAAATACACAATTTTTCAGATTCAAGGAGAATTCCAGCGTTGTTGGTAAGCTAAGGTGTTCCTCAACATTATTTATCAGTACAGGATTTTAACTAAAAGAATCATAGAATGTTAGGGGTTGGAAGGAACCTCTAAAGATCTTCAAATCCAACCCTGCTGCCAAAGCAGGATCACCTAGGGCAGGTCACACAGGAATACACCCAGATGGGTCTTGAAAGTCTTCAGAGAAGGAGACTCCACAACCACTCTGGGCAGCCTGTTCCACTGCTCTGTCACAGTAAAGAAACTTCTCCTTATCTTGAGGTGGAACCTCCTGTGTTCCAGGTTTTATCTGTTGCCCCTTTGTCCTATTACAGGACATCACTGAAAAGAGTCTGGCCCCTTCTTAACACCCACCTTTCAGATATTTATGATCATTAATAAGAACTCCTCTCAGTCTGCTCTTTTCCATACTAAGCAGCCCCAGGTCTCTCAGCCTTTCCTCATCAGACAGACGTTCCACTCCTTTCCTTCATCATCCTTGTAGCCTCTACTGGACACTCTCTACTATATTCCTGTCCCTCTTGAGCTGGGGATTTCAGAACTGGACACATTATTCCAGTTAATAATAATAATAATAATAATAATAATAATAATAATAATAATAATAATAATAATAATAATAATAATAATAAAACATATTTGCAAATGATTACAAAGTCCTTTAGAACAGTCCCATTTCCTAGTTCATTTGTGTGTGCCTCAGACAAGTGATATTAATCCTAAACTATTAATTTGACATATTTGAATGTCTTCCATGATGAAAACCTTGTCCAAATGGTGATCTTATATTTTCGTCTCAGATGCAAGATTATCCATGTGGAGGTTTTTCTTTCAGAAATAAGGTTCTCTAGACATGAAAGTGTAGACCATCCTGTAAATTCAGATTGATCAGAGGTTTGCAGTAAATGTGTAAAGGAAAAGAACGTGTCAAATACTCAACTCCTATAAATCAATTTTTCTTTACTGCCCTCAGTGCAGCGTCACTGATTTTACTGGTAGGAGGCTTTGCAGATTTTGGATCGTTTCAGCAATCTATTTCCACTAAATAAAATTCTCTGTATCAGCCCATGATGCACAATCTTGCATCTGTATGTTTGGTACTACTTAAAGCAAGTGTATTCTCAGAAATGCCATCTCAGCACGACGCACCGAAAAAAAGCCAGGCTCAGTGTGAGCAGTCAAAACCCACATAGACATGGAAGGTGACAAGCCTGACACAAGCTTTTGAAACATGATACTTTCAGGGTGTGTAAAATGGAAGAGATTTTCTTCCATTTATTAGCACCATGTGGAAGAAGGAATTAAAAAAAAAAAACAACAAACAAACACAAAAACAAAACCCAAAAAAACTCTCCTCAACCCAAATATAAAATGCTGATCTAAAACATGAGAAAGGGGCTTGAAGCAGCTTTTGCCATGCGGCATATGTGTCTTTGAAGTGAGAGGCAGGCATGTCACACACCTTTCTTTGAACTGAGGTGCTGCAGAAGGTAGCAGTGACATGGCACAGCTTGGTGGCTTTCCACAGCTGAAGCTGCAGGTATGTGACATGCCTGTTCCTCCACTGAGGTGTCGCACAGTTCTGTGCGTTCCCACTCTCCTTGTGATTGCTTTTTTTTTTTTTTTTTTCTGGAGCACAGCCCTGACAACAAACACAATTGATGAGTACAGCCAGCAGAGATAATATATGTAATATGTGACATTAGGGTGTCCAAATTCATGTTGCAGGCTTTCATATTATGGGATAGGAGGTTTTACTTCAAGCATTTTATTTATTTGTTCCAGGTGTTTCTGTGCCATCTGTCGTTATCATACATGTCAAGAGATATGTCCTTTGCAAAATATGGTTCCTGCTTGAGGGAAGGGGCATAACTTCAGGTGACAAAATATCCAGGAAGCATCTTTTTTTTTTTGCAAATTACCTTAATCAAACATTTTCCAGTTGAATAGACTTTCATATATAAGTACCAATGCAGGCAGTCTTAATTGGTGCTATTTATTAAAGCCCTCTCACATGTGTTTGCTGCCTCTTTCCATGGATTTCCTTTAGTTGCATCACCTTAATTGTAGAAGAGAAAAAAATATAAAGGTGGTTTGTTCCTCAAAAAAAGGGAGGAGAACCCTTTGCCTTTGGAAGTAGTAAAGGATTTCGAAGAAGAAAAATAAATTTTCAGTGAACAAAAGACCCTTAAGATTTTAATCAACTTTGCAACACTTATTTGGGTATTTGAAACAGTTACCTTAGAGTAATTGCATTTATCTGATGCAATGTGCTGTAATTAATGCAGAGATAGCTATCATCTTGGTGTAATGTATAGTTCACAGAAAAATATTGCATTAATAATTACAGCCAGCAATCTCATTGTTTCACATATTAACCTCTGTTAAAATTCAGACCATAATAGATAGTTGTATGTGTGGCTTAGGACAAAATGAAGACACAGTGTTCTTAAAACACACATATATAAACCCCTATCCTAAATAAACCATCCCTGCTGAGGTAAAAGAGTTACTTTCTTTTAAATTATTTATCTGTGAAGAATTTCTGCCTTCTTTTATGCTTAGTTTGTATTGCAAATATTAAATACTGTCTTCTAATAATTTATCTGTCACCTTTCCAATTATTCCTGTTTACTTTAACTGAAGTCACAAAGGATATTAATATGCTTTTGAAACTGGTAAAATATGCACATTGATGAAAAGCAGGTTTTTTTTTTAAAGCACCTGTAAGTCTTTGAACTCTGTTTGAAGGTTAGGGACGGTGGAAATAAAAGATGTGCCATTCTTTTGTTTCTGGAGAGTAGAACAGGATAGAGGTGCATTGCTTGTTGTTTGAATTATGAAGGTTTCGTTCTAATCGTTGATTTGTGGCAGATCTTGTGTGCTGGTGGAGACCTTCATTCTACACTGGAAAGAGAAGTGTTTTGCCTGCCTGAGAATCGAATCCGTGCTTTGCTCCTCCAAACAACAAGGTTCCAAGTCAAGAGAAATGCACTCTGAAGTAAACCTTGCAGCATGATGCTGTGCTTTGCCATGCGCTGATCAACATGATTTTCTGTGCTAGTAGGAAGTGGTTGAGAGGGTGTCCTACCCATCTCTCACCTAACCATGAGGTCCTTTTGCTACATTTGTATTGCTGCAGACACCTATATGGTTGTATGGTCAGTTGGACCAGGGAATATGCATCTGTAAATTAATAATTACCCATTTATTTCTAGTTACCTGTTTTCTGGGTTCATTTTCATCTGGATCAGTTTCCTGTTGGTGGGCTTAGAATTTGTCAGCCAAGGTTGGGCAGTATGGAGGATAGACACCCACTGCAAACAGATTTGAAGTGGAGAAGAGATGGTCAAGGGTTGACAGAACCATGAAGGTGATGGTAAATAGAAACTTATCTGTCATATCTTGTATAGATCTATAAGCTAAGAGTACATGAAAGAAACCAGCAACCAACACTTGAAAAACAAAACCAACAATGGAATATATTTTCAGTACAGCATGTAGTGGAAATGTACAGCATGATGTGGAAATGAAAATTTGTTAAAAATGAAAATTTGTTAAAAAGCAATTACACAAATTCATGATAGAATTTTTCACTGAGCACTGTTAAGCACAATGGTAATTCTGTCTCAGACATTCCTCCCTGCATTGAAAGTGCCACAAGAATTTGCAGAAGGATTTATCATTGTGTGGTTTTCCTCTTTCCTCAGGCTTTTGGTCACTCTGAGGATGGATGTTGGCCTGGATGGACTTCTGTCTGACCCATTCTTACGTACATTAAAAAACAGGCTTTTTTTTTTTTTTTTTTCATGCTGCTTTGCCAAGATATTTCAACTTTTGAGATAGAAAGGCCAGAAAGTCATTTTGTCCAACTGACAGCTCAGTGCTTACCCTCTGTTCTGGGAAATGTTGATATGGGTGTCACTTTAGGCCAAGTGATGTTAATTTTACACTGTGAACTTCTGCCTTTGGAAATTAAGTTGAGGTTATAATCTCAACATATTTCAAAGACTACAAAATAGGTGATTTTAGGAAAAAAACTGACTTTTTTTTTTTTTTTTCCTAGCTGGTAAAATCCAGAAGTAATAAACAAAGGAGGTAAATTGAGGAAAACACTTTGAAATATAGTTGGATTGATAACTTTCAAGGGTCCCCTCAACCTGATGCATTCTATGCTTTCATATATATGTGCATATAAATATATATATCTATCTATCTATCTATACAGAGAGAGAGAGAGATTTATTCACACACAAATCCACATATCCAACTTCTTCCAACATGTTTTCAAAGCTTCTGCTGGTATACATTGTCTTTTAAGGAATCATGTTCCACAGAGTTTTTATAACAATGATCACTAAGGAAATAAGCACTGAGTATTCTAATATATCAAAAAAAAAAATAGAATTTTTTGTAACACCTAGTTTTCAGCTATTATGTTTTAGCTCAGTCTAAAATCAGCTAAAGTTTTGAGAACTTATGTTTCCTAAATTAATAATAGTTGCTCCATTTCTCCCCCCACTCCACTTTAGGAACCATGTATTAAGCTGTTGTATAAATTCATAGACTTAGAATCTTATCACATTAAAGCCTATGTAACTATTGCAGGAAAAAAGAGCAGCTGAAGTCAAAACTTGACTCAAATGTTTTGTCTTTTATGTCTGTAGAGGAAACATTGTCTAGAAATTCCAAAAATACAGGGCTCTACAAGGTAGTTCCTCACCTTTTAGGTCAGAAGTTAGACTGCATCTAATTTAAGCCAGTTTTATAACCTGGGAGTAATTTAATGCTTGGGCTTAAAACCTGAACTGAGTTCTTACATTATGTCACTTTTATCTCTGTGCCTAGTTTATGACAGAGTACAGTATAGTATATAAAACCTACAATAGTCAAGTATAAAAATAACATCTGTATAGAATCATAGAATCATAGACTCAGTCAGGGTTGGAAGGGACCACAAGGATCATCCAGTTCCAACCCCCCTGCCATGGCCAGGGACACCTCACACTACATCAGGCTGGTCAGAGCCTCATCCAGCCTGGCTGCAAACACCTCCAGGGATGGGGCCCCAACCGACTCCCTGGACAACCCATGCCAGGCTCTCACCACTCTCATGGGGAAGAACTTCTTTCTCATGTCCAGCCTGAATCTCCCCACTTCCAGCTTTGTTCCATTCCCCATATTCCTATCACTCCCTGGTAGCCTAAAAAGTCCCTCCCCAGCTTTCTTGGAGCCCCCTTCAGATACTGGAAGGCCACAAGAAGGTCACCTCAGAGCCTTCTCTTCTCCAGACTGAACAGCCCCAACTCTTTCAGTCTGTCCTCACAGGAGAGGTGTTCCAGCCCTCTGATCATCCTGGTGGCCCTTCTCTGGACACCTTCCAGAATGTAATAGAGGCTCCAGAACTGGATGCAGTACTCCAGGTGGGGTCTCAGCAGGGCTGAGCAGAGAGGGAGAATCACCTCCCTTGACCTGCTGGCCACACTTCTCCTGATGCAGCCCAGGCTCTGGTTGGCTTTCTGGGATGCAAGTGCTCATGCTGAGCTTCTCCTCCACCAGCACCCCCAAGTCCCTCTCCTCAGGGCTGCTCTCCAGCCAGTCCCTGCCCAGCCTGGATTTGTGCTTGGGATTGCCTCCACCCAAATGCAGGACCCTGCACTTGGTCTTGTTGAACCTCATGAGGTTGTCTTGTGCCCACCTCTCCAGCCTGTTCAGGTCCCTCTGGATGGATCCCTTCCCTCCAGCTGTCTGCTGCACCACACAGCTTGGTGTCATCAGCAAACTTGCTGAGAGTGCACTCAATGCCAATAAATTGTAGAAGGTTTGTAAACAATTAGTGCCACGTTTTTTGGCCTGAAGGGGGCATACCAAGAATTCAGTGATGATGTAAATGGTCTTGTCCAGCCTAAATAATTCTAAGTAGTTTATGTTACAGTGTTGGTGAAAGAATCATTTTCATACATGCAACTTCTCAATGCCAGTAATGGCTTTGGAAGCCACATTAACGGATTGAGTCTCCTTCTGTCTTCACATAGTTCATAGTCTCAAAGAATTAATTCTCCAGCCTGAGGTCTTGAGCAACAGTCTTCATTTACAGATTGTTTTATATAAATAGATACATTATTCAAATTTTTTTCAAACTACGGAAAGGAAAAATGATTGATTTTTTTTCCGCTTGGCACAAGTGAGAATCAGTGGATCAGGAAAAATATTGCCTATGAAAGACTTCTGTAAGTAGAGTTGGTAATGTATGGAAGTATTTCTCTGAAACTGCTTGTTATACATGTTAGTTGTCATCTTCTGCATTACGTGCATGAAGATTGAGCAGACATTTATTAAATTTCAGTAGGATGTTATTTACCACTTCATGTAACTTGCTCTTAACTGGGTAAAAAACAAAAATATACTTATGATGTCTACATACTTCATGTAAGATCCTACAATCATTTTCCTCCCTTTCTTCTCTGCTTCCACTTCTCCTTCCCTTCCCACCACCTCCTCCCCAGGCTTTCATCCAGAACATTTAAACACACTCTTTACTTGTTTTCATTTATTTAAATGAATAAGCACACTCATTTCAGTGGGACTTGAGCAGACTTTCAAACCTGGCTGTGTAACAAAGTCTTTCCTTGAACTAAGATCCTTTTCCAGCTCAACCTTCTTAGGCCCATTATATCTTCTGAGATTTAAGAATTTGCTGTTATTTACTGTTGAGTAAATTGTTAAAATCAGGTTGTTAGTGCATAATCCTACCAAATGCTGGGACTGTCCCAATTCCTTCTAACTTCCCTGGAGGTGTTTGCAGCCAGGCTGGATGAGGCTCTGGCCAGCCTGATGTAGTGTGTGGTGTCCCTGCCCATGGCAGGGGGGTTGGAACTGGATGATCCTTGTGGTCCCTTCCAACCCTGACTGATTCTATGATTCTATGGTACTACTCAATATAGTCTTGAGTTCCTAGAATGGTTGTTATTCTGCATACTCTGGACGGTTTCCTAGACTCTGACACAGATCTAAAGTGACAGTTTTAAGGTAAACTTCACTTAAAGGATCAGAGAATCACAGAATTGTCAGGGTTAGAAGGGATCTCAATGATCATCCAGTTCCAACCCCCCTGCTATGGGCAGGGACACCTCACACTAGAACAGGTTGCCCGGAGCCTGACCTTAAAAACTTTCATGTGTAATGGTATCCTAAAATATGTCTGAAAAGAATCACAGAATCACAGAATCAGCCAAGCTGGAAAAGACCTCAGAGATCCAAAGGGCAATGAGGCTGGTTAGAGGTCTCTAGCACAAGCCCTATGAGAAGAGGTTGAGGGAGCTGAGGTTGTTTAGCGTGGAAAAGAAGAGGCTCAGGGGAGACCTTATTGCCTTCTACAACTACCTGAAGGGAGGTTGTTAGCCAGGTGGGGGTTGGTCTCTTCTCCCAGGCAACCAGCACCAGAACAAGAGGACACAGTCTCAAGTTGTGCCAGGGGAAGTTTAGGCTCAAGGTGAGGAGAAAGTTCTTCACAGAGAGTGATTGCCCATTGGAATGTGCTGCCCAGGGAGGTAGTGGAGTCACCATCCCTGAAGGTGTTCAAAAAAAGATTGGATGTAGCAGTTGGAGCCAGGGTTTAGTTGTCAGGCGGTGTTGGGAAATCTAATAAAGAAAAAAAAAATTGAAATGTCTGGTGTATATTATATGCTAACATAAAAACAAAAAAACATTTGAAGTCATTCCAATATGCAGGATTTATTTTCTCTGGAAGTTTCTACTGGAATGACTAAGATTATTTCAATTGTTTTTTGCTTATATAAAAAGTAAACTACTACTATGAATGGTTAGTTATGGTAAATTTACGTTTTCCCCATGATGTGTTGGCTCAACGCTTTCATCCTATGTGGCTTCAATAGTGTGCACACTTCTCACATATCAGCACATTCCATTTAAAAGTATTTTTGGGCTTATTTAGATTTTTTTTTTTTTTGGGGGGGAGGGGGGGGAATATGATACCTGTATACATAGGTAGTGTAACATCAAGCAGTGGAGATCTGCAAGAGACGCCCATGCTTACATTATTAGTCAGATTGCAGGAAGACTTGAAGCAGAAAAGATGTTAGCTCAGCATAATGAATGTCTGCCAGCCATTTGTTATAATGACTAGCTGCAGTTCTTATTGTATGTCAAACCTTATGCTGTGCTGTACTGTAAGCTTTCTTGTTTGGCACAATCAAATGATGTAATGTATCCCTAGAAGTCTAGCTGGATCAAAGACATGTACAACAGGGTGTTGATTTTTTTTTCCTTTTTTTTTTTCCCCCCTGCCAGTAATATTGTTGCATATTTTGCTAAAATTATAGTGCAGGTGATAACAAATACATGATCACTTATCATTTATAATGCATTGTTCCTGCTATGCAGTAAAGACATTACAAGAATGGACAGCTTTGCTTGCCACAAAAGGAATGTTTAGATATTAAGTAGACTAGCGGGTGTTCAAAAATCCCTTTATAATTGTAATATTGACCTATGCTCGTTGACTCAAAGAATTGCAGCTAAAAAGAAAGTACTTTCCTTTTTTTTGGTGTGTGTGTATTAACAAAAAACCTGCCTTTTTTTTCCCTTTCTTTCTTTTTCCTCCTCTTTTTTTTTTTTCTTTCCCCCCCCTCCCTGAACCTCTCATTAAAAAGCAAAGATTCCAATGTAAGCCAGCAATCTAAATCAGTAGTTGAAATGCAATACATTTAAATACAGTTTAAGAACTCACCAGTTTTGCTGTTTTGGGGACTATGTAAGGCAGGGGAGGCTCACTTATGTTTACACCCGATGTAAAATCTACAGCAGTGTGGAAGGACAATAGAACTGTATGGTCTGTGTATTCACTTTGGTGATAAATGCTTCATTCCTTCTTCAGAGGATTATTAAAAGAGTTCTCTGGAGGAATAAAACGGTGGAAGTCACACATTTAATAGCTCAGGTACAAAGAGTCAGATTGTGCCAGTTGGCAAAAGTTAGCAGGAAGCTGTCACAATAAATGGCAGCAGCTGCTCATAGTTCTAAAGAGTATGTCCCAGTCAGAACTGAAAACTGATGGCATCTACATTAATACTACCTTAATGGTCCATCTGCTGCTCCATAGGGTCCCTAGCTGCTGTATGGAGTCATAGGCATTTGACAGGCAGTCTCTGTATGCCAGACACACATTGTGCCAAATGTTTTAGGCTGCTTCATATCATTCTGATCTGTCAAACTTTCCTTATCATTTATCAGGCAAGGAGTTATGAGAGATATTTTTTTATTTTTTTTTTTAATTTCCTATTTTATTTTATTTTGTTTTATTTTATTTTATTTTATTTTATTTTATTTTATTTATTTTATTTTATTTTCATTCCTACATATCATTGGCTTTTAGCATTTGAGGCAGCCAGAAATTTGGAATGAAAGATATTTTTGGTTACATTTTTTTTTTAAATGAATAAATGGACAGTAACCTCAGCTGCTTGATAAACTGTATGCTCTGCTAACAAAGCAGTGTAAAAAACCCTGCAGAGAAATCACTACCTGTTTGCCATACCATTTAAATCTTTTTATTATAGCAGGTAGAAAATTAAATACAAGAAAACATAAAAGAATTGAGAGTGTTTTGACAGGCTCACTAACACTCATTTGCTAAAAAGCAGTTCGTTTCTAAAGACACTGTTGCATAAATATTTTATATACATATAGGCATAGGTCCTTAGTAATTTTAGTAGTGATGTTAGGGAAAGGTTTATTTAACTGATAGTGAAGTTATTCTATGAAGATATAATGGCCAGTGCTTATGTACTGAGATATAACCTATTTCACCCCTGGAATATTAAAGCATTTACTTTCTTAGCTTTCTTAAAGGCATAACATAGATATAACTTTAATTTAAATAAAGTGCACATTATAAAGCTTAAAGTATCAACAGTGTTAAAGCTGTTTGCAAATCTCTGGCATAGTATTGTCTAAAGTTGCAAACAAGCAGAGCTATACAATATCTGTTACATTAAACTATCCACAACCTTTGGTCATTCTATATCTCACCAAAACAAAACAAAACAAAACAAAAAAAATAGACAAGCAAGCATCATTCTTTGACTATATCTTATTCCCAGAAGGCAGCCTGTTCCCAGTAAAACTGGAAACTCTCACAATTTGCTTTTCGTCATTGCACAGCTCCAGTGAAAATGCATTGTCTATTTAAATTTGCCATTTGTGTGAAAATGTTGAAGTTAGCACAGAAAATCATCCAGGCTATCAGTAATGATCAAGGTATAAAAGCTTAGAGAGGGAGATCAGGATGTCAGCAAAAATGTCACCACTGCTTTCTGCAGTACATGTTTTGATGTTCTTAGCTGGATTCATTCAAATCAGCCAGGTGCTTGAAATTGCATGATACTGCCTTTAAAAAAAAATTATTACTATTATTATTATTATTATTATTATTATTATTATTATTATTATTATTATTATTGTCATTATTTGTCATTATTTTCATTATTATTGTCATTATTTTCATTATTATCATGATCACTTATTATTATTGTTGTTGCTATTAAATATATTATATATAATAATATTAATAATTTTTTCCTCTTTTTTTTTTTTGAGCCAAAAACTATGGAAAATCAGTGAAAGACTCTGACTCAGTTTATGAGGAGAGCTTTAGGGTTTTTCTCCATTCTACTTTTCCTTTCTGTTAGTGATGGGAAAACTGGTCAAGCACCAAAAGCTCTGGATGTTCGTTATATTACACACACCCCCTATGTAGGTACTACACATATACCAAAAGATACCCTAAATACTTTGCATTATTCCATACTTCTGAATACAACTGCCTAAAGATATTTTATAAATGGAAAGATGATTTGTGCTGCTCTGCCACCACTGACCGTATTTTTGTCCTGTATCCTCAGCTAAGATACCATTTTATCCCATTTCTTATCTCTACTGCCCTGATGTAAATCATAGGTTAAGTAACTTAAACATGGTGAAAAACGAGTAATTGCTGGAAAAGCCATTCTGTAGAGGAAAGTGTGTGCTCAGGGTTGCATTCCACCACTTCAGAAAGTGAAAAATGGTGGATATAGGCACAAATGAATAAGTGGTAAACTAAAGGAACTAATTTCTATAAATAACCCACAGCTTTGTTAGGATGAATTTACATCTCTAGAAAATGGCCATCAGAAGCACCATCTTACCAAAAAATATTTAGAAAGCTGTCTTGATGTGGTGGTAGGTGACAGGTGAATTTTACATGTAGGCTTCCCTGGCTGCTTTTAATTCAACAAAAGGAGCATTTTTGTTGGTAGAGTAACAGGGTATGTCTGAAGGGCTTGGTACCTCTTTGAGAGCCAACTCTCCGTGCCTGGCCAGAGAGCCAACAGCAAATCCATGGGATCACATCATTAGCACCTTGGACATCAGGTGTGCACAGCCTGCTACCTGTGCTGTTACTCCTCCACAGAACCTTTTGAGTGGAAAATGCAGGACCCTGACACTGTGAAAATGGGGAAATCACTGTAATTTCTAACAGCTGCATAGCATGGCCTCAGGGAAGATGACAGGATGTTAGGGGTTGGAAGGGACCTCCAGAGATCATTGAGTCCAACCCCAAGATCTTCTATGCCTCCACTAAACAATGCATTAGAAATTACCATGATTTTGAGCACAGCTGGGAATATAAGTGGACATTCAAAAGGTTATGGTGACCCTTGCCGGAGAGCTCTTTTCTGCACCCATTCTGCAGGGTGCATAAGGTAGGATGCTCCCTGCCTTCTGAGCTCCTTCCACTGATAAACTGAGTTTTTGTGCCTTTAGTTCAGAACTTCATAATATCTCAGACTCAGTCTCTATTTTATCCTCTACATTAAAAAACAAATAATAAGAAAACCCCAAACCAACACCAAAAAAACCACAAAACAAAACAACAACAAAAAAACTCAACAAATACCTTACAGCTTCAGGATTCACAATGGAGGCTGTTTATGATCAAACTTTCCAGGATGGACCCACTGATTCATTTCCTTGACTCCACTTTTGAGGCTGTTTTTTTTTTTTTGTTTGTTTGGTTGGTTGATTCTTTGTTTTGTTGTTGCTCTTACATGGGTACCCTGCATGCTAGCAGACATGAGAGGGCTTAGGAGGGGCCCTGCTACCTCTGCCAGCTGTAACCCTCTTGTTGGGTTAGCAACAGCTGCTCTGAAAAACCCTGCAGCCCTGACAAAAGGATTTAACAAAGAAGCATGGTGGAAGCTGTCCTAGAGAAGGTCCAGGGAGATGAAATAAAGGGTGAGTCAAGGAGAGGGATTGTTGTGAGTAAAGGAAAACAATAAGGTAGAAAGAGGTAAGAAGAAGTTACACTGAAAGCTGCAGGGATGGCCACTGAAAGAGGTCAGACTGGATTTACAGTCCTTTGTCTTTGGGATGTGCATTCTAGTTTTGTTGTCTGAGATGAAATTCCACCCCAGCCCATGGACAAGAAGACCAAACTGAAACCTGCCTAATTCTGTCACCCATGACACTTTCTGGATAAAGATTCATGTCATTATTCTCTGGGAGTATGTTGCAAGGCACATCTAGGATATTGTCACAGACCAGTAAATTCTGGGTGAGGTGGCCATGAAATAATGGGATCATTCATGGGCCCTGTGTCCTAAACATGCAGCTCTTCTGAAAGTGTGTTAAGTCTTCCTTGTGCATGCCTCACAAATCATGACAGATGATTGCTCTACACTTGACATGAGCATGTCCATGCACCAAGGCAGCTTCTGTTATGAAATTAGGAAACAATGGAAAACTTCATACAATCATCTGTGTTTTGCATAATTTTTTCTTTTTATTATTTTTCTGAACTCAGTTTGCATTTCATAGAATCACAGAATGCCATGTTGGAAAGGACCTCAAGGATCATCTGGTCCAACCTTTCCAGGTAACAGTTTAAATGAGATGGCCCAGCACCCTGTCAATCTGAGTTTTGAAACTGTCTAGTGTAGGGAAATGCACTACTTCCCTTGGAGATTATTCCAAATTCTGACTGTTCTTGTGGTGAAAAATGTTCTTCTGGAGTCCAGGGGGAACCTCCTGAGAAGTAACTTAGAATCATAGAATTAAAGAATGATCTAGGTTGGAAGGGACCTCCAAAGGTCATCCAGTCCCCCTCCGCAGTCAGCAGGGACATCCTCAACTAGACCAGGTTGCCCAGAGCCCTGTTGAGCTTTGAGTATCTCCAGGGATGGGGCCCCAACCACCTCCCTGGGCAACCTGTTCCAGTGTTCCACTACTCTCATGGTAAAGAACTTGTTCCTGACATCCAATCTAAATCTGCACTTCCCTAGTTCGAAGCCACTGCTCCCTGTCTTATCCATACAGACCTTTTGTGAACAGTCTTTCTCCATCCTTCTTGTACCCATTTAATGCAATCAGTTGAGGAAGTTTGGAAAACATTTATCCTGCTTCACCTGGACTACAGCTAAATGGTGGGATCAGATGACCTGCACTGACAGGACAGGTAAACATCAGGTAACAGCTTTTATTCCAGGATCTTAGGTAGCAGAGCTGATATGGGTGAGTATTGTATAGTCAAGATGCATACAGAAACTTGCTTTGTGTTTTGATATTGAGGGGATAGAATATGCTTTGTTCCAAAAAGGAAAATTTTGTCAGCATTTTCTTATGTCTCTAGTTGTTGCTCTGCTGAAATAACCTTTCTGCTTCATCAAAAAACACAGAAGTCTCCGAAGTTCAATATGTTTTATTGTAGTGATTTGAAGAATTAGAATTGAAGAATTTAACCAGAAAGCTCATTGATAATGACACTTGTAACCTAAACACCATGTTAACTGCAATCAATTTTAGGGGACTGAGTCCAAAGGAAGGCTTTAATTTATGAACATATAATACTTATTGACATTGGTGGGTGTAACATTAACAACAAAGACTTTGTTCAGGCTATCCTGCTATTGAATTATCAAATCAGTATTAGCTTTGTATTCAGAGGGAGAAAAACCTTAAGAGTTAAGGATTTAGTGTTTTTCTTGGTTTTTTTTTTTTTTTCTTCTATGAGTTATTGAACTAAACAGTGAAAAATTCCCAAAAGAGATGCTAAAAGAACAAAATCAGAAAATTATAACTACCCAAGACTTTAAATCTTTGGGACTAGATCCATAAAAGGAGTAAGAACACATTTACCAGAAAAAGAGAAAGAAAGAAAAAAAAAAGCTCTTAAAAGGCACATGGGGAAAATCTTTAATGGTGAAGTTTTGACTTAGACTGATATGACTATGATTTGCATAATTCTGCATGCACAGTGTGTAAGATAGTGAGTGAGAACTTAGGGCTTCATTATATCTGAACTAACAAATGAATTTTGAATTACTCCACACTTTCAGAGATGACCACAAAGTATTTTTACAGATTTTCTGTTAGCTGAGGGCTTAGGAATAAACCAAACACTAGTCTGTAAAGGAAAAAAAAAAAAAACCAACAAAACCAAAACAGTGTCTTCTCTTCCTGTGTGCTCATTCTTCATTTTCACAGTTGCCTGGATGATCTTAACTGCATAAGAATAGCTGGCCCAGCAATTTGAAATGAAGCTGGGTTTATCAGCTCAAGCCCTGTTATTATTTTTTTCTCTTGATCTTCAACTGCTCATTGAAAGCAAACACACAGAAAGATATTATTTTGGGAAGTTTTCTTCTATAAATCAGTACCAGCATTTGAAGCTTTCTTTTGCTGCTGTGCATGGACTCAGAGTCTAACCCCATAATTTTTATTCATTTATGTATTTGTTTAAAGTCATCTTAGTACACAACATGCAAAATCTGATATGACCTTTTAGACTCATATTTGGGACCTGACACCTAGTAAATTTGGCTCTTAAAATGGGGCATAGGGGCCAAGTGATGCACATATGAATAAAAAGGGACTTTTATGCATTATCTTCAGGTCTGTTCATGGTCTTCATTAGGAACTGGTTAAATGTACTTGCAAACTGGATGATGAAGACTGGTCTTTAAGTTGCTTTTTCATCAAGTTTTTTTGAGGCTTTGTATTCTTGCTATTGCAATCTGAAGGTTGTTCCTAAATGTGCTACTGTGATGATTGGGAAGCATTCTGTCAGGCTGACTTTATTTATGGCCAATTAATCACATTTATTCTTCTTCCTTTATTTTTGTGCAGGATAAATAATGTTTCTCTGTGATTTCTCTCTCTCTAGTCTTCTGATATGTGCACAAACCTTTTCCCACTCTCTCCTATCATTCAATAGCTTTCATTTGTTTTTAATTAAGCTTAACAAACCACATAATTACAGCTTCTTGTAAAGCAGGTTCTCTCTTTTATTTCTGATCATCCTAGTAGTTGTTCTCTGCATATGTTCCACTTTGGATTAATCTCTCTTGAAATGCATGACCAGAATGACATAAAATACTCCAGATGAAAGCCACCAGTATTTGGAACAGTGATATTAATATTCCCTGGGGTCTAACAGGAATACATTTTAGGATTACGTTTGGTTTTTTTCATGGCTGCATTACACTACTGCCTTAGTCAGCCTGTGACCAGCTAGTGCAAAGGAGGAACAGAAGGAGATCTGGTTGTTTCCAGCTGATGAGTTGGTGTATGCCTGCTTTAAGCAATTACATAGCCAGCTGCTTGGGATATGTCATTTGCAGCAAAATTCGAGAGGCAGCAAAGTATATGCGCAGAAAACTGAAATTCGGGCTCAAGTGCAAAATGTGAATGTGAGCACCCAAAGCTTCCAACAGCCAAGCCTGTTGCATGACTGTAACATAGAGAGGGAACATCTGTAAAGTGTGGAATTGAATGTGTGTCCAGATTTCAAACCCTCAGTGAATTTTGAAGTATTTAGCTTAGATGAGGGCATGTTTCTCCTGCTCTTTTTAAGAAACAAGTGCATGAACATAAGATGTCTCCAGTCTGAGTAGTGCTGATGCAAGGACTTGAGTGCATCCCATGATGTCTATTTTTGACCCAGGCTCGTGAAGTATCTACATGATGCCTGATGAATGATCTTCAACTTCACAGATAAACAGGGAAGGAAACTCTATTGTGTCCAACTCTTTCTTACCCTTCCAAGTATGGAGTCTTGGTGGAGAGTGTAGGTAATTATCTACCAATCTATGGTTTTACAGATATTAAACCCAGCTTTGGTAAACTAAGATGCTTTAATTTGTTAGAGTTGTGGCCAGAGCAGATAAATTAATTTAGTTAACTAGGAGGTGATCTCCTAATTTCCTTTATTACAATTGTGTTATGTTTTGAGAAACGCAATGAATCCAACCCTTACGGTTAAATCTATCCTAGTAAATTAACCCATCCAGAACAGAGGCCAGAAAACAGCTAACAGCTCTGCTGGGAAGCTGTTCAAACTGCATGCCCTCACACACTCTTTTTTGTTCCTCTGCAGCAGCATTGTCTGGAGAACCTGCAGCTGGAAAGGCCAAAACCCTTCTGACAATTTAATAGTACAAATAGTCAAGCTGTAATGCTCAGGAGTGGAGTATGGGAAGTGGGTATGAAGAGTATCTAGAGAAAGCTGGTCCAGCCGCTCAGAGTCCAGAAATTACTCTGGAATAATGTTTGATTAGAAAACATGGATCTTCAAAACAATAATAGTACCTGAGAAGCTTTAATTTTCTGGATTTTCAGAGAGACTGTTCCCAGATTCCTATAAATGAGTAAGTACAGGGAAAAGATCAATATCTACTTCCAAAGATTATTGAAGTTCTTCCTGAACTGGGCAGGGCAGGCCTGTCATAAAGTTTTTCCTGGAAAAATGTTAGCCAACAGGGTACTGGATATTTTGGACATACTGTTTCTGTGACTCTCAATCCACCCCAAATGAGGAATGAATTATTTTTTGTAAGACGAAAAATCTTTCAAAACCTTTTCTGCCCATCTCTAATTTAATTTTAAGGGTCTCATTTCTAACAGAAAATATGAACATCTCTTTCACACTCTTGAGGAGTGAACCTTCATTCTTCACCCTCAGTCCTGCCAGAAAGGGAAAAGAGGCTGCCAATATCATCTAGCAACACTTAAGAAAATATGAGAAGAAATTGGCCTTGTTTTTTTGCTTAGAAAAATGTACATAATTTTTCCATGAAACCAGGGCCTGTTTTAGAATGGATGAACGTATAAAAATACTTCATGTTTTTGTGTATAAATTATATAGCTGTATCAGTTGTTGATGGTATTTTGCTCAGGTATTCCAGGTCTGTTTTGTTGAACGGGAAAACCCCAGCACAAAGAGGGGTGATCTATCAGGACCCTGCAGCAAAGATCTTACTCAATGTGTTTTTCTCTCTACATATTTAACATTGCTATTTTCTGCTAGCATTATGATTATATTAGTTTTCAAACAGTATATATATTTTTTTAAAGATTACTCATTGCCTATTGGTGAACATTTTCACGCTGTATAACATTACAGGCGTTTTCTCTGAGAAGTGTCAGCATTTTGTCAGCCAAAGTGAGCTTTAATAAAAGCCAGGCTCTGACAATTTTTTGGAATAACCTAGAGCTCAGCTCTAAGTGTCTATGTGATCAGGATGTGAAGGTTGGATCTCCTGGTGAAAATTAGTGTGAGGCGCTGCTGCGCTCGGCTGACACCTATGTTTCAGCTTCCTCCGTGCTGGTGCACGATATCAGGTCTAGGCACTTAGAAGGAAGCTGTTGCTCACTTTAGCTAATCAATCAAAGTTTGTCACATTCATGTGTGTTGTCACTAAAACCCTCAAACTGGGACACCAGATGTGGCGAATACATGGACAGTCTATGTTTTTGTATGAAAACATCTGATGTGACAAAAGAGCAATGAAAAGCAAGACTGGCTTGGAGCACATGCTTTTTTCCCCCCCCCCTTTTTTTTTTTTTCGTCATGTGCACCCTCATGAAATCTTTTCATTACCTACATCTCTCTGAGGCTGCTGTCACTAATTTATTTGAGAAAACATTCCCCAGCTATTTTATTGCAAACTACATCTAGCAAATTGGTTTTGTTAGTCTTTCACAGCAGTTAGAAGAAGAAAGCTTGGTTGAGGAATAAATGAAGCATTTGTTAATATAAATCTCTTCTCTAGATCCTTAAGTAGCAGCACTAATTTTTACACACAGCTGGTAAATAAAACTAAGACACTTCACTGAAAGAACATGGAGCCTGGGGAAGAGCAGACTGAGAGGACCTTATCAATGCTCAGCAGGAGCAAAAGGGTGGGGACAAGGGATGGGGCCAGACTCATTTCAGTGTTGCCCTGTGACAGGACAAGGGGCAACAGGCAGAAACTGAAACCCAGGAGGCTCCATCTGAACAAGAGGGGAAATTTCTTTGGTGTGAGGTTGCTGGAGCCCTGGAGCAGGCTACCCAGGGAGGTTGTGGAGTCTCCTTCTGTGGAAAGATTCCAAACCCACGTGGACAGTGTTATCCTGGGCAGTTTCCTGTGGATGGATTGGATGATCTCCAGAGGTCCCTTCCAATCTTCACCACATTGGGATTCTGGAATTTTGTGAAGAAATTTCAATTTTGTGCTGCCTCTTCTTCTCATGTCTTCCTTTGATTTCTCTCATGTGTCAGACAGCAATCAGTGCTTCCATAGTGCCCTACAAAGCTCTTGCTGAGAATTTACAGATGAAACTTACAAATATGTTGCTGGAAGCTCTGACTCCAGTCATTTGTAATAATACAGATTGTCTGAGGACCTGTGTAGCAAATGGAATAGATGGTGACCAGGAAGGGTAGGTTTTTAAAGTAAAGCCTCTTTAAGAAGGGACAAGAAAACCCAACCTGTTGCTACTTCTACTTGGGATGAACGTTTACATCAGCTGTCCACCTACAAGTGTATCGTTAGTGTGAGTTTTCAACAGTACTTTGCAGTCATAATGGCTTGAAAATAACAAGTGATTTAACTTCTTAAAAGGAAAACTTAACAGACAGTTCTACTCTTCATCTGAAAGAGAGATTGAAGAGCCATGACAGGTAGACACTGAAAGGGAGAAAAAAATTGCTATATCGATCTATTAGGGAAGGCTTACAGTGGCAAGGATGACATTCATGTTGATTTTTACTGGGATCCCATTCCCTAGATCCACAAGTACAGGGCTGTTGACACCTTCTGGGAGAAGGGCTGCTAGTGATTAGCATGTGATACTAATAATTTCCCTTCTATATGCTTGAAATCAGGATCAATCATAGGCCCAAATGGGCTTTCTGAAAATATTATTTTTTTGAGGAACTAAGATATGTGTTCTGGATGTGTTAGTTTTTGTATTGCTCTCGCAGGATTAGAAATGTTTTCTGCAAAAAACCTTCCAATATGTTTTGCTCAAAAATACTTGTTTATTAAGACACAAACAGAAAGGGAACAGTAAGCACAGAAGTAGCTCAGGGGGTGGATAAAGGGAACACGATGCTTCATGACTCCAAGACAAAAAAGGGAGAATAGATCAAGCATCCCTCATCAAGAAAGTGACAGATTTAGGCTTGGATCCTTAGAGGAGAAACATTTTCCTTTTTCAAGCAATGGTATCTTTCTCAATTCCATAAAAATTCAACACTAGGGTGATATACAGTCTGCTTTACAATCTTCTATAAATGCAATTGTGTATTTGCAGATGTTTGCAATAAGTCTCTGCTGGCTGAATTCCAGTAGTTGATGCAGAGCAATGGGCAGGTCCCCAGATGCCTCCCAGCAAGCCTGACTTTTCTTGCAGTAAGGGGTAGCTGAGCATGCTGGAATAACAAACCTTGTGTTATTCTGGGCAAAGTATGGAAATGTCCTGGCACAGCTGTACCTTCAGACTGCTGTAATCCTTTAAGTTAACAAACAGGGGGACCTGGAATCATACTTAATCCACCTTGCATAGGATGGGTATATGTTGATAAAATTCTGAAGCACTCAGGTGCATTCCTACCTGAATGGTCAGGCATCGGAATATGTTGCTAAGGAGGGTGGTGGAGTCACTGACCCTGGAGGTGTTAAAAAAATGTGTGGATGTGGTACTTTGGGACACAATTTAACGGCCATGATATTGTTGGGTTGACGTTCGGACTTGATGATCACAGAGACCTTTTCCAACCAAAACAACTCTATGACTCTGTGATTCTATGATTCTATGATTCTACAACTCTATGACTCTATGATTCCATGATTCTATGACTATGATTCTATGATTCTATGATTCTATGACTCTATGACTCTGTGACTCTATGACTCTGTGACTCTATGATTCTATGATTCTATGACTCTATGACTCTGTGACTCTGACTCTAAAACTCTATGATTCTGTGATTCTATGACTGATTCTATGACACTGCTTCTGATAAAGCTGGCAATAGCCAAGTTTCTCAACGTTTTTGCTTCTGGTACTTCTCCATAGAGATGTTAATTGCTACTGCTTTTAATGAAGCTACAAAGCTACATTGATCTAATTTAAGACATATTTGTTAACAATGAAGTCATGTGAATAAACAGCCACAGTTTGCTGCTTCCCTCTCCCCCAACCCATCCGGACATATTTTCCAAATGACCCCTAAATAGGATCATACTGCAAACTTTTTGTCCAGCTGCAAGCTGCCTGGATCTCACAGCCTGATCTGAATGCACAAGTATCAGATTATGTGCATAAACAGCAAATACATGCAGTTTTGGAGGCTACTACTGAAAACTTGACCTGTAAATGCAATAGGTCAATCCAATACATCCACAATTCTCTTACCTTTTGTGCTCATTCCTGCACCAACTCTCTTTCACAGACTATATAGTGATATTTTTTTGGTGTTTGGTGGTTGTTTATGTTTTCATTTAATTACTGAGTCATTATCTTGTTGCACAAACAGGATTGTGCAAATATTGCCATTCACATTGAGCAGAAATGGGAAAAGAAAAAGTTTCAACTGATCTCTTCATTCACACCCAAATAAAATAAACATGGGGAATGATGAGTTATAGTCAGATCTCCTGGTAGAAAAACTGAGCTAGAATTTTTATGAGAATGGATCTTTCCTTGACAGATTTCCAGAGCTTCATGTTTTTTTCATCTGGGTTGAAAATAATTTATCTTCTTATTTTAGCATTGTTGCTTCTGGTCCTGGCCTAAGCAATAAGGAGAAAAGGTGCATAATAACAGCTAGTATGCACATCAATAATTTGGATAGTTTTTTTAATTCCAGTTTCTGATAGTGATGTAAATAAAAACCTTCCTTTTATTGCACTTCATATATTGTTTTTTTAATGGGTGGCTCAGATGTTTTTTCCATTTGGAGTTCATATTTTTTTTTTTTTTAATAAATGACATATTTTGAGTCAGATACATTCATATATATTCATAAGACCCTTAGAAAAAGTTTTGACATTTAAGACCTTACCTTTGCAACTGGGTTTTTATGATGCTGAAATCCTGGTCAGCCTGGACCCACTTAGCAGATGGAGAATTGTTAAGTCTCCACAATGTACCATTAGCAATATACTCAGCTGCACATTTTATTTGTTATTTTTCATTCAGTTTAAAGGTTTCTCGGTCAGAAACACAACCTTGAGAACAGATCTTCTCCCCTGAGAGTTGACAAAGGCTGTCCAGGTTATGGGGAGAAAAGAATAAAACCAAACCGATATCTATTCCTTCCATTGCAGTACCTGGCTCCTTTTCTTTTCTGTTGTCCTTAGCAGAGAATGAAAGATTCAGAGACAAACTCCAAAACAGATGTGTACGTTAAACACCCAATCTTATTTGACAAATTCTACATGAATATTAAAGAAAAGTCAGTTTTTCAATGTCATGCTTGAATGCCTGAGTCCTCTATTTTTCACTTATTGCAGACTCAGAAGACACTTTTGGTGTTTCTGCTTATTTGAAAACCTATCAGGCATGACACCATGTTCTTATCGTGAGCTAGGAAATCAATTATCTAATTGATCAAGCCTGTTCTGATAGTGGTATGGCTGTGTCTTGAAGCAAACACTATTTTCACTGCAGGGTTTGTCTTCCTGTTTGTTTTTCATGTTGTGGTGAAGTTCCAAGGGACTTCCAATGGAAGAAAGAAATAGGGATTTTTTTTTGTTTTCAATTAGCCAATAAAGTTAATCTCAGTGCACCTAAATCCTACTCATTAATGCATCTAAAACCTATTCATTAATGCAGGTGAGTTCAAATAATTTTAATTCAAAACAAATAAATTGGATAAAAAAAAAAGTATTTTAAAGGATCTGTCAGAATATATCCACCACACTTTTTGATTTATGACTGCCATAGTATTGCCTTTTTAGTCTACTGTCCCATATTTAAGGTGACTAAAATATTCCGCTTGAAGAAATTTCATTTCTTGAATGTTATATTTAATTAACTTTTTCTTATGAAAATAAAGATACACTTTGTTGTGCCAAAGAAAATTCTGAAGTATCACATAGAATAGGATTTTTTTTCTATGTGTCTCACTTACACTGATGCCAGTTGCAACTGACCATGTGCATCCTTCAAGCAGAACATGTACTCTCAAGTACCTTTAGAAATAGTGTGAGTCATAAAATATCTATAATTATGCCTCTGAGTAGCAGGCTTTTTGTTAAATTAGACACACTCAAGATCATTGTCAATTTAATAATATGAACCTGTGAATGGATTTGAACACTTGAAGCAGGTGTCATTTATCAGTTTAGGTTGAATGAAAAATCAGAGACTGTCCTGTCACTGGGCATACTGAAAAGAGTTTGGCCCTATCCTCTTGTTCTTTGCCCTTTAGCTCTTGCTGAGCATTAAGGCTAACCCACTTCAGGCTAAACAGCCCTAGGTCTTTCAGCCTTTCCTCCTCAAAGAGATGCTCGAGTCCAATTATCATTTTCATAACCTCTGCTGGACTTTATGTAACAGATGCCTATTTCTGTTTAACTGGAGTGCCCAGAACTGGGCCTAATCCTTCAGATGTGTCCTTACTAAGCCAGAGCAGGAGAGATGAATTTCTGTCAGCTTGCTGGCCACGCTCTTCTGTATGCACCCCAGGATGCTGTTTGCCTACTTGGCCACAAGGGCACATGAATGTCCACCAGCACTTTCAGGTTCTTCTCTGCAGAGCTGCTGTAGAGCACATTCATGCACTAGCAAAGATGTACTGGCTAATGTGGAAGTGCAAAACTAATTCCTTATGGTTTTCACTCTTCCATTGGAAGGTATCATGGTTCTGCAGAGCCAAACTCTTTTCTTGTGATGCTATGCAAAAGTAATTTTTTTGTTTGAAACTTTAGTGGAAAATATTTCCCATCTGTGTCACTGTGAGCTGAAATCCCTCCCCCCACCCCCCAGACAATAACCAGGCTAGCTCAGTCTGGAAAGCAAATGAAAGCTGTATTTACAAGCAAAACTACAATCTAGGATGAAATGCAATGAATATGTACAAATATACACAATTCACAACATTTACAAATATATACAATCAACAGAAAACCACAACCAAGCTCCCTTTGCTTCCCCTGAGGGGACCTCCCAAGGGGCCTCCCCCCCCCCCAGATCCCTCTGGCAGAAAGGCAGAGAGATAGAAGCAGAGAAGCTGTTAACTTAGCTCACCAAGGTCAGTGTGTTATCTCCAGCCAGAAGAGAAGAATAAGCAGCAGGCAAACAGCCCAGCAGGTTGCCCTGACTGCCCCTACTTTGTTTTGAGTAGTGGTTCTTAAACATTTCTATTTACCCAATAGAAGTGTTTAGAACAATCATTATTTTGCTTTCTTACACCCAATAGTGACTTATTTACATTCTTCAGCTTTCTCTGCTTGAACTTTGAGAAGAAAAATTAAAGAGACACTTTCAAAACATCACACTATCCTAATATTTGGGCTAGGAATGATTACAAGAGAGCCTGAGAGAGCAGAAGTCTTTTGTCATGCACCAGTGCCCTTTGCTTGGGCATGGATGAGAAGAGCAACAAGTTCTGAAACACAATTTTTATTTTTAACAGCCAGGAAACATCATAGATTTAACTAAAAATGTGTGAAATTATACCAAATTTCACAGGTTTTGTCAGGTCAACTTAGCTGCTTTATCATAATGGGCTACAATGTCCAAGATGAGGTGCACAGGAATTATGGGGGAAAAGGAAAGGTAACATTATTAAGTGAAAACCAGAAACCCATACAATGAGATCTCAGAGGTGGTGGTAGGAAGACAAGAGAACAGAAATTTCTTCATCAGCTAATTCCACCACTGAGAAAGATTGAAATTCTTTGTCCCTTCAAAGAGCAGGAAGCTGAAGAAGAAATGCAGGTCTCTTTGAAAGCAAAATGTGTCTATCATCTAGTGGATGAATGGTTTAGCAACTTTTCCGGTTAAACTTACCAGGTGTAGTCATTTCAGAAATTGCTAATTTTAGATAGACTTTGTTTTCAACACAGACTCCCTCTGCTCATGTGGAACCTTAAAGGAGCCAATAAGAAAGATGGAGACAGACTTCTTTGGAAGTCCCCTTTGTGACAGAACAAGGAGTGGTGGTTGGAAAATGAAAGATGAGAGATTTAGACTAGAAGACATTTTTTATAGTGAGAATTTTTTTATAGTGAGAAATTTTTTTATCGTGAGGCTGATGAGACCCTGGCCTAGGATGCCCACAGAGGCAGTAGAGGCCCTATCCCTGGAACCATTCCAGGTCAGGTTGTCCAGGGTTCTGCAATCTGATTCAAGATGTTCTTGCTGGGTGCAGGGAGATTGGACTGGATGACCTTTAAAGCTTCTTTCCAACCCAAACATTTTTGTGATTCTATGATTTCACCCTTAAAGAAACCAGACTCAATCTAGCACCAGTGTCTAGAGCAAGATGATCATGGATAAGAATTAGTGGAACTTAAATATGGGCATGTTTTAATGTGGCATGGTCATAGATTAACAATCAGGTTTCTTTTGGTTTTTTTGTGGGTTTTTTTATTTGTTGTTTGTTTACCTTTTTTTTAAAGCATAATTTTTATCTTTCCTTCAGCATTGCTTATTTTATTGCTGGGATAATACGTGTTCAGAGATTGTTTTCAGATTTCCAAGTGAAGGGGAAGTATTAGAATATGTAAAATAATGTTAAAAGAAAAACAAACAAACAAAAAAAACCAACCAACCAACAAAAAAAACCAAACCAAACCAAACCAAACAAAACCCCATGCCAAATAGACAAGCAAAGCAAAGAAAAACAAAATAAAACTGTTTTTCTTTGATGAAGTTTGCTTTTGAATAACTCCTTCTACAATTAATTTTTAGTTTATGAAAAATTCTTGCTGACAGAATAAATATTTAGGATCTCTGGTTGTGGAAAAGATACATGGACTACAAACAAGATGGAGAAATGAGGGGAAGTAATCATTATTTTTTTTTTTTTTAAGATAATGATATAGCAATTTATTTCAGCTAACAGTTTCTTTTCTTTAAACGGCTGTATATAATTCCTGAGTAATTTATGACTTTGTATCGATAGCACTCAGTATTTTCAATACAAACATGTTCAATTGCTTCTTCTCTTGTAGAAAATAAAAGCATGGCATTTTATTTCTGAATTATAGTTTCTTTGTCTCCTTAGCAAGAAAAAAAAAGAGAAATCAAACTACACTTTCAAGACAAAGCAAAGGCCTTATTTAAAAGCTGCAAAAAGAAATATTAAATATTCCTGGAGAAATAGCTACACAATTTGATTTCCTCCTTGTCTCACCTCCCACTTCCATCTTTTTGCTTTATGTCAGATCACTTTCCTTCCCTTTGCTGGGATAGCTAAACCTCCAGAATTCAAAGCAAAAATAGAGTTTTACAAACTGTTCCCCAAAACCAGCTGGAAAAGTAAAATTTAATTTTTCCAGTATTATTTTTTGTAGCTCAAAATCGACTTGAAATATTTTTCAAAGTCCCATTTTAGGTTTCAAGATCTGGTGGATGTTTGTTTGGGGTTTCTTAATGTAAAGCTTGTGTCTGAATGTATACCTAACTTAGACAAGGCTTAATTTTAAGGGGTTGCATTTAAATGAGTAATTTATGAATAACCCCTTTAACAAAGTTTATCTTGCCTAAACAGATGTTATTGACAGAAATATGACCTCTAGAGGGCAGTGTTAAATTATTTGAGATGATTGTTTTGTGTTTTATCATGCAAACTACTGTCTGATTAGCTGACCCTCATCCAGAACTTTTAATGGCAATTTTAGAGTAATGTTTGTACTTATGTTCATTAACTATCATTAAAAGTGAATCTTGTTTAAAATCCTTCAAAGAAAATGTACATATTCCTGTGAATTTCTTGTCTGAACTGGAGTGGCCTCAAACCAGTTTCAAGTAGTAAGTGAGAGGACCTGAATCATGGCGTAGTAAATATTTGGAGTTACTTGCCTTGGCTGAACAGAGGAAATATAGGGAAGAAACTATTTTCAGTAACAATAACTCTTAATTGTACTGAAGACTTTTCTAACTTGCCTCTTTAAGAAGCCTCTGTCACTCCAGAAAAGGCAAGGCAACATTTTGCAGAGCTGAGGGAGAATTTCTCTACTTTCTTTTGGTGTTTCATAAGAATCTTCTCTTTTTCTTGTTTTTTATTTTTGTTTGGTTTGGTTTGGTTTTGCATCTGGTGACTCCCCTGTTATCATTTGCAGTGTATACAGAAATCCTCAGTTCACCACGGCATTCCTCTGCTTCTGTTTTGTTCCATTAATGTTTGTTCTTTCACCCATTTACTTCATGCCAGCATGAATCAGATCTGCTGTTTAATTCATGTCTTCACTGGATGCATAAAAATGAGCAAGCCATGTGTCATAAATTGAAATCTTTACCAGTCAAGATCTGTAAATTGCTGAATATCACAAGCAATTATGACACCTCCTGCTCCTTTTCTCTATTATTTTAAAATAACACACATTATTAAGCATGCACTTTAGGTTAAAATGGACACTGAAACAACGATATAAGCTATACAATCATCTTGTGCACCTTAGCCTATGGAAATGGTTAGCAGAAGTTTTTGAGTACTAACAGTATGCAGTAAACAGGCACAATGCTCTCAAGGATGTGTTAACATTTTATCTTAGTGGCCTGTTCAAGCTAGAAGACATGTTGACTCTTTCTTCCTGCAGCAGCATTTATATTCAACATCCAAAAAGAAAATATAGCTTCATTTCACTAATGATCTTGGGTGAGGCAAATTAGACATACATCATAAATGACAGAGCAATTATGAAACCAGTCGTAGCCTCACATGCACACTGTACAGGCATGCAGAGAAATGGATGAATTCTATACACCTTGCTATGGCACCTAATTGAACAACCCAAAATGGAATTGAGCAGGGTTTTGTGATGTGTAAACACAAACCCACAAAATTATAATGGTGGCTTTTTTGTTGGTGGTAGTTTATTTTTGCCTTTTAGTAGTTTCTAAACTCCATTGAGAAGAACATACTGAGTTTCTTGCAGTGTATTAGAGGGAACTCGGTGAACACTTTGTGCTACCTTTCTTTGCCAGATAGGGAGAGCAGTAGGTCATGTTTTATTTTGGAACAGAGATGGATAACACAGCACATAGAATCATGGAATCATACAATGGTCTGGGTTGGAAGGGACCTCCAAAGATCACCTTGTCCAAACCCCTCTGCAGTCAGCAGGGGCACCCTCAAGGATGTTATTCAAATTTAAGTATTCTTGTTGTATATCCAAGGAGATGTTGTCCTAGGCTTGCATTTAACTTCAAGTATCATGAAAGTCAAGCTGAGTAATGTAAGAAACGTGAAAATTTCTTTTCATAATGAGAACACATTAATAACAAATTTCATGGGTTTTTCTTTTTTTTTTTTTTTTTTTTTTTTGAGATATCTTCTCTGCTTTTTCCAGAAGTTCCACCATGAAGCTCATACAAAGTTTTAACAAGGCCAAAGGATGTTCTTGGAAAAAGAAAATAGCAGCTATCTGAAATGACAACACAGAGAAGTAGGTGCTGGTCTCTTCTCACATGTAACTACCAATAGAACAAGAAAGAATGGCCTCAAGCTGCACCTGGGTAGGTTTGGGGTAGATGTTAGGAAAACTTTTTTCAGTGAGAGTGGTCAGACATTGGAACAGGCTGCCCAGGGAGGTGGCAGAGCCATCATCACTGTATGCGTTTATAAAGGTTGTTTAAGTGTGATGCTTAGCAATATATTTTAGTGGTGAACTTGGTAGAGTAGGGTTTAATAGTTGGATCTGATGGTCTCAAGGATCTTTTCTAACCTGAATGATTCTGTGATTCTAAGTTGATTGTCCAACTTAGTTGGTTTAAAAGTCCTTTAAGAAATTGGGAATTAAAGGAATTTTTCAAAAGCTCTTCACTAGAAGTTGTGAAAGCATGCATATACACTTTCATAGGGTGCAAGCTGCAGCACAACCACAAACAAAAACTTTTTCTCTGTGAGAGTGAAACCTTGGAACAAGCTGCCTAGAGAAGTTGTAGAGTTCCCTTCACTGGAGACATTCAAAAACTGCCTGGATGTGTTCCTTTGTGGCCTTGGGAGGCCAAATGACTTTCTTTTCTCAAAAGAGGCAGGGTAGGCTGATAGCCTCTAATTACTCCACTGTTTCAAAGAAGGTGTGGCATTACCTGGTTTGAATAGACAGAGTGATGGTTTTAATGGCCTTAATTGCTTTGGAGGAGAGCTGCTGGATATAAAAGGACCAAAATCTGGGGGGTCCATGTGTTGCAATTACCACAGAAGACCCTGCTGGAATGTATATCCATCATCAAGAACTTGGACTAATCCCATAAGACCTCATGGGAACCAAGAGTGGTGCTATCTTTCTTTTACTTCTTAACTCTTACTTTCACTTTTTAACTCTTTCTTTCTCTTCCTCTCTTTCTTTTCCTCTCCTTTTCCTTCTATTTTCCTCCTGCTCCAGTCCATTACCAAGATTTTCAATAGGCTCTAATAAACCATCAGCCATTTGGGTTTGTTTTATTCTTGGTCCTCTTTTCATTGATAGCTGTGGTACAGAGACATTTTAAAATGTGAAGCAATCAACTAACACTGCTATAAAGATTGTTGTATCATGACTTGACAGCTGAAAACCAACATACGATCAGTAGTGGTAAAAGTTTCAGTCTTAAAAAAATATGTTACTGGATACACTGATAGCTGCAAAGACCTTCACTTTTTATTACTTATAGGTAAATGTTTGGTTTATTTGAAATTCCGTCCTACTATAAAATATGGGGATTGTATATGTGCTATTCTGTGCAAACTGTGAAATCAATATACAGCCTTAAATATTGGAAGGACATAATTGTAAACCAGTTATTGATGTGGTAAAGTCATTTACACCTGACAGAGAAGATAGATTATGACACTATTAGTTTAACTGGCAGTGGGTACAGGAAGATAACCTGCCATGTAAGCCCACAGACAGTTATCTGTAAAGTTTTTTATGCATATTTTGTTCAGCAAGCCATAGAGTTCTGACAGCTACGAATCACTTTTAATCTGTCAATTTCAAAGGTTGTCATCAGAAAGTTCAGCTGAAGGAGAAGGTCTGACTCATCTTAAATGTAAGATGATTACTGTTTGTCAGATTTACAAATTATCCTATTCTTAGTAAAATAAAGCTAAGCTGTTTAGCATGGTTATTGTGTAATTTGGAAGGCAGGATGCAGCAATGCATCTAAAATAGAAATGTACAGTTGTGTAGTATAACTTGTTTGCTAATGATGGTGTGCAGCAATAGCAATAAAGGCAAAGATGTTTTCCTTCACCATAACTCTTCATATACATAAAAATATTTAAAGAAAGAAAAAAAAGCAAAAACTGCTGAGTGTTCACTTTTCCCCAGTACAGTAGAGATATAAACTCTGCAACAGATGACACAGTTCTGAAAGATGACTGTGGCTCTCCAGATAAAGTATTGTGGGGAGGGCTTTAACTTTCAGAACACTTGTGCATGGTATCATTCTCCTTTCAAATGGACTAACAAGGATCTGTCATAGCTCTATGGCACATCTGCCTTATTTGAAGCACTTCCAGAGGAGGCTTTACAGAGGTGTTGATGTTTTATGTTTTGTTTTTTCTTTTTTTTTAAGATGAAATATCATGATGTTTGAGGGGCAACATGATCAAGTTAACATCCTTTAGCTTATAAGATTTGTTGCCACTCCACTGGTGGGTTTTTTATACTGTCATTCTGTTCTCTGGGTTTCCAGGGTCTGCCCTAGTTCCTCTTGCAACTCTGGCAGCTGTTATAAAATAGAGAAATTCAGTTTCTTTCACCATTTGTTCATCCTAGCATGAATGGGACCCTGGGACAAGCCACAAAGGTAGGAGACACCCATTGCTGCCTTGGAGAAATTGTTCTCCATCGTTTATAGAAATCACAAAACTGATTTTGTTCCTAGAAGTGCTGCAGCTTTGGGAGGCCAGGAGAAATTGAATCATTTTAATGACTGTGTGTGGTAACCACTGGCTCAATAAAAAGTTTCAATGACTCTACAGGGCTTTGAAAATGGCAGTGTGTATTATTCTTCTTCATTTAGCTGGGTACTCTGTACATAATGACAATACACAAAATAGTAAACAAAAATGTTAATTCAACCTAGTCATTAAAGAGAAAAATAACTCAATAACTGCATTGTTGCTGTGTTGCTGCTAAATCTGAATGTAATTTTATTGAGTCAACAGTGAATTTAATCAAGAACAAGTACTTCAGCTGCAGTTTGCTTTGCCAGTCCTGTTCTCCTCATTCAGGAAGACCCCACTGGCTTAAAACAGAAGTTTTGTCAAGTACAAGCAGAGGAGGTCAGGCACTGGAGGGTTTCAAAAAACCTGAGGTAATGGAAAAACTGAAAGTAATCATGACCCTTCCTACAAATTATATACCTACCAAAAATAAAAATTGGCCGTGCAAGAGATAGGAAGGTAGACAAAGTGTCCTTTTTTTATGTTTTCATCAAAGAGACACGCTTTCATTAAGATGGTTAAGTTCTGTGTTAGTCCCTTAGACACCAGAGAGGTCCACCTTCTGTGGCTTGTTCTCAACCCCTCCCAATGAACTATGACACTGAGCCATATGGAGAAAGATTAGCAAGCAATGAAACCTACCACTGCTGCTGGGGATGGGCCACAGGCTCTTCAGGTATCCAATTTTTACCTGTATCATATGCCTGGAACCATTTCAAGCAGGAATGTGAGCTGTTTTGAATACTTCACAGTGTTCTTGTGGGTGACTTTAACTTGCCAGGCTTCTGCTGGGAATTGAACACTGCAGAGAAGAGGCAGTCTAGAAGGTTCCTGGAGTGTATGGAGGATAGCTTCTTATCCCAGCTGTTACACGAGCCTACCAGGGGTGCAGCCCTGCTCAACTTGCTGTTTACAAATAGAGAAGGGCTGGTGTTGTGGTGGTTGGAGGCTGCCTGGGGTCCAGTGACCACGAAATAATTGAGATTTCAATATATGGTAAAACCAGGAGGGGCAGCACCAAAACCTCCACCATGGACTTCCGAAGGGCAGACTTTGGCTTATTCAAGGAACTAACTCAGAAAGCTCCTTGGGAAACAGCCCTGAAAAACAAAGGGGTCCAGGATGGCTGGACTGACTTCAAGAAAGAACTCTTGGAGGCACAGGAACAGGCTGTGCCCATGTGCTGGAAGAGGAGCCGACGAGGGAGACAACCGTACTGGTTGAGCAAGGAGCTTCTAAAGGAATTAAGGGAAAAAAAGAGGGTGGATGACCTTTGGAAAACCCAGGACAAGTTTAGGGATGTTGCCAGGTCTTGTAGGAAAAAAAATTAGAGAGGCAAAAGCCCATTTAGGACTTAGACTGGCCACTGCTGAAAAGGAGAATAAAAAATATTTCTACAAATATATTAATAGCAAAAGAAGAAGCAAGGACAACCTCCACTCCTTATTGGATGTGGAGGGGAATATAGTAACAAAAGATGAGGAAAAGGCAGAGGTACGTAATGCCTTCTTTGCCTCAGTCTTCAACAGTGGGACAGGCTGTCTGCAGGACAACCGGCCTCCTGAACTGGCAGATGAAGTCGGGGACCAGTACAGTCCCCCTGTAATCCAGGAGGAAGCAGTAAGGGACCTGCTAAGCCACTTGGATCCTCACAAGTCCATGGGACCAGATGGGATCCATCCTAGGGTGCTGGGAGAGCTGGCAGATGAGCTGGCCAAGCCACTCTCCGTCATTTATCAGCAGTCCTGGCTCACAGGTGAGGTCCCTGATGACTGGAAGCTGGCCAAGGTGATGCCCATCCACAGAAAGGGCCTGAAAGAGGAACCAGGAAATTCCAGACCTGTCAGCCTGACCTCGGTGCCAGGCAAGGTTATGGAACAGGTCATCCTGGGTACAATCACACAGAACCTACAGGATGGTCAAGGGACGAGGCCCAGCCAGCATGGATTCAGGAGGGGCAGGTCCTGCCTGACCAACCTGATCTGTTTTTATCATAGAATCATAGAATCATAGAATCATAGAATCAGAGAACCATAGAATCAGAGAATCATAGAATCAGTCAGGGTTGGAAGGGACCACAAGGATCATCCAGTTCCAACCCCCCTGCCATGGCCAGGGACACCTCACACTACATCAGGCTGGCCAGAGCCTCATCCAGCCTGGCTGCAAACACCTCCAGGGATGGGGCCTCAACCACCTCCCTGCACAACCCATTCCAGGCTCTCACCACTCTCATGGGGAAGAACTTCTTCCTCACATCCAGTCTGAATCTCCCCACTTCCAGCTTTATTCTATTCCCCTAGTCCTGTCATTACCTGATATCCTAAAAAGTCCCTCCCCAACTTTCTTGTAGCCCCCTTCAGATACTGGAAGGCCACAAGAAGGTCACCTCAGAGCCTTCTCCTCTCCAGACTGAACAGCCCCAACTCTTTCAGTCTGTCCTCACAGGAGAGGATCTCCAGCCCTCTGCTCATCCTGGTGGCCCTTCTCTGGACACCTTCCAGCACGTCCAGATCCCTCTTGTAATAGGAGCTCCAGAACTGGATGCAGTACTCCAGGTGGGGTCTCAGCAGGGCTGAGCAGAGAGGGAGAATCACCTCCCTTGACCTGCTGGCCACACTTCTCCTGATGCAGCCCAGGCTCTGGTTGGCTTTCTGGGCTGCAAGTGCACATTGACAGCTCCTGGTGAGCTTCTCGTCCACCAGCACCCCCAAGTCCCTCTCCTCAGGGCTGCTTTCAGCCACTCCCTGCCCAGCCTGGATTTGTGCTTGGGATTGCCCTGACCCAGATGCAGGACCTTGCACTTGGTCTTGTTGAACCTTCTGAGGTTGGCTTGTGCCCACCTCTCCAGCCTGTCCACGTCCCTCTGGATGGATCCCTTCCCTCCAGCCTGTCCAGGTCCCTCTGGATGGATCCCTTCCCTCCAGCTGTCTGCTGCACCACACAGCTTGGTGTCATCAGCAAACTTGCTGAGGGTGCACTCAATGCCACTGCCCATGGCAATGACAAAGATGTTGAACAAGCCTGGTCCCAGGACTGATCCCTGAGGGACTCTGCTTGTCACTGGCCTCCACTGGGACATGGAGCCATTGACAGCCACTCTTTGGGTGTGGCCATCAAGCCAGTTCTTTATCCATCTGGTGGTCCACCCATCAAACCCATGTGTCACCAGTTTGGAGATCAGGCTGTGGTGTGGGACAGTGTGGAAGGCTTTGCTCAGGTCCAGGTAAATGACATCAGTTGATTGCCCCTCATCTATTAATGTTGTCTCCAATGATCAGGTTACCCATCTGGTGAATGCAGGGCAGGCTGTGGATGTAGTCTGCCTGGACTTCAGCAAAGCCACAAGAAGCTCCTGGCAAAGCTGACAGCTCATTGTTTGGACAGATTCACTCCGAAATGTGTCAAGAACTGGCTGGAGGGCAGGGCCCAGAGAGTGGTGGTGAATGGTGCCACATCCAGCTGGCAGCCTGTCACTAGTGGTGTCCCCCAGGGATCAGTGTTGGGCCCTGTCCTGTTCAATATCTTTATTGATGATCTGGACAAGGGAATTGAGTCCATCATCATTAAGTGTGTAGATGATACCAAGTTAGGAGCAGGTGTTGATCTGTTGGAGGGTAGGAGGACCCTGCAGAGGGACCTGGACAGGTTGGATGGGTGGGCAGAGGCCAATGGGATGAGATTGAACAAGGCTAAGTGCAGGGTTCTGCACTTTGGCCTCAACAACCCCAAGCAGTGCTACAGGCTGGGCACAGAGTGGCTGGAGAGCAGCCAGGCAGAGAGGGACCTGGGGGTGCTGGTTGATAGTAGCTGAACATGAGCCAGCAGTGTGCCCAGGTGGCCAGGAGAGCCAATGGCATCCTGGCCTGGGTCAGGAATAGTGCAGCCAGCAGGAGCAGGGAGGTTATTCTTCCCCTGTACACAGCACTGGTCAGGCCACACCTTGAGTGCTGTGTCCAGTTCTGGGCCCCTCAATTCAAGAGAGATGTTGAGGGACTGGAAGGTGTCCAGAGAAGGGCAACGAAGCTGGGGAGGGTTCTGGAACACAAACCCTGTGAGGAGAGGCTGAGGGAGCTGGGGGTGTTCAGCCTGGAGAAGAGGAGGCTCAGGGGAGACCTCATTGCTGTCTACAACTACCTGAAGGGAGGTTGTAGCCAGGTGGGGGTTGGTCTCTTCTCCCAGGCAACCAGCAGCAGAACAAGAGGACAGAGTCACAAGTTGTGCCAGGGGAGGTCTAGGCTGGATGTTAGGAGGAAGCTCTTCACAGAGAGAGAGATTGCCCAGGGGAATGTGCTGCCCAGGAGGTGGTGGAGTTGCCATCCCTGGAGATGTTCAAGAAGGGCCTGGATGAGACACTTAGTGCCATGGTCTGGTTGATTGGATAGGGCTGGGTGATAGGTTGGACTGGATGATCTTGGAGGTCTCTTCCAACCTGGTTAATTCTATGATTATGTGACTCTATGACTCTATGATTCTATGATTCTATATGTCACTCAGTTTGCCTCATCAAAGTTTTTTCTTATGAGGTTGAAACAGGGGTAAATACAAATTTAGGTATGTCAATATTTATATTGCATGTGGAAAATGTATTTTTACTTCTTGCATGGAGCACACAGTGACTCACCATTCTTTTGTCAAGACAAATATGTGTTTGTAGGCATTGGTTTATTCCTGTAAGAGAACTTAACAACTTTTAAGTCATTGTAGTGATAAATGAAGCTTGCTTGCTTTGTATCAGAGAGGATAGCTGCTTGACATTTAGGTCACTTTTTTGAAGGAAACAACAATAGGCACAAGAAAAAAAATATTCCTTAGTTTCTCTCCTGATTTCTCCCCCCATTTATTTCCCCTGTCCCATTGTTTGGTTGCTGTAAACCTGGCTTTTACCTCTAGGCAAGTGGGCAGGCAAGCATCTCCTTCTGGAACTAATGTCAATGTGTCTCCTTGGGTTAATTGGCAAGTAAATGGTGCAGTCTATATGTTGCCTCCTCAGGAGAGAGTTCTTACATCAGCAACCTTGTGATACTTTGCTCTAAAATTTAGACCCCTATTTAACTCATTCCTGGCTTCTCTCAGGAGCAACTAAGTCCATCTTTATGTGGTTCTGAGTAATGCATGAAAGCACTGAAATTTCCCTGAGAAAAAGCCTTTTAAATTAGCATCATCTGACTGGCCGTATTAAGAAGTTTATTTGTTGTCTTGGCACAGCATATGGAAATAACATTACATAATTCCTTAACTCAAGCTCTTTTGTTGATATACAAATAATCAAATGGATTGATGGGGCATCTACCACCTGTCTGGATAACCCAGGCCAGGTCTCACCACCCTCAGTGTAAAACACGCTACTGGGGATGCTGCCCAGGAAATAGTTGGTTGTATGCTGTAAGCACACATTGTTTACTTACATCCAGCTTTTCTCTCATTAGTGCTCCCAAGTCCTTCTCCTCAGGGTTGCTCTCCAGCCCTTCATTCCCTAGCCCATACTGATACTGAGGATTGCCCCAGCCCAGGTGCGGGACCTTGCAGCAACTTGTTGCTGTCCATTTTTCCTGGGAATTCTTCTTTGTGCAAAACACATCCCTATGTATTTCTGTTTCCAGGAACCACTTACGATCCCCTCTGGAAGGGTTTTCAAGACAGTTCAGAATTTTTTTAAATTGCTTCCCATGAGCAATATATCAAATTATCCACTAAAGTGAGCAGTTAGTTTTTGCAGTAAGTGTGTTTCATATTAATGTGAATAAAAGCAACTAGAGCAACTAGTTGCCTTGCTAGCTAACAATTAAATTGAGAGCTTGTATGTGTTTTTTTTTTGTTTGTTTGTTTGTTTTTTTTTTTACCTGAAATCCTTCTTGAAGAAAGCTACAGTTTCACCTTTATAATTCAATGGTTCATGTTTCTAAAATGCTATGAAAAAAATCTTAGTTTTGTTGCTGGAATGTTTTTAAATGACAACGAGTACTTCAAAAGAAAAAAAAAAAATCCTGAAGTGCTACACAGATGAAGAACATCTTTAATAAGCTAGCACCCTCCTGCTGAGTTTCTACTATCAGAACATGTCTATGCTAGGCAAAGTTTCATTTCTATTTAGTTTCAATTAAATGCCTGTAATGTAATTACATAGCACAGGAAGGATCTATTGATGTTGTGAATTTGATTTTTAATAAGATTACAAAAAAACCCTCTAAGGTGCCTCCATAACTTTAGAAATCATTGCCTGTCCATCTAGCTTCTTATGTGCAATGATAACATCTGGCAAATGTCAAATCCTGTAATTTTTTGCTCCACTTTGAGAAATATTTTACTTGTCCATTGATTTTGATGAGATTTGCTCAGAATAAAACATCCCCACTTGAGGAAAAGGCAACAGACTCAGGTTTATGGTTTATGATGGAAACAATGTGGTGGCTATTCTTGGAAAAACAGATACTGACACAATTCCCAGAGATGACATAACTGTGTCAGCAGAAGGGCAAACTTGGTTTTGTTCATGAAAATGAAGCTAAAAAAGCAAGAACAATAACATTTTATGTAATTTTTAAAAATTACCTAATCATTTTGTGATTTCAACTTATATTTTTAGCTTTCTCTCTGAGAAGCCATCTTTCCATCTGTTTGATAGCAAATGTTTACCATTTCATCAATAAAACTGGCATGGTTTCACCTTGAATCTGCTCACAGAAGCTTTATCACTTGAGGTGTATACATCTAGACTAGGGGAAGCACTGACATTTAATTAAAATCTTATTTTGTGCATTAAAATCTTTGGACCAAAATAGACATATTTTGTATGATTGTAGTGATCTATACTTTCTATCATGCTATCTTCCACACACAAATCATACTTTCAGTGTTGCCTGTACTCCTCAATAAGTTAGCCTCTTCCATCCCTACAAGAAAAATCTGGTTTCTCTGCAAGGGTGTGTGACTGACATGTTGAAATTACTGGAAAGCCTAAATAAAATGATCCTTGTGGTCCCTTCCAACCCTGACTGATTCTATGATTCTATGATTCTAAAGATTTGGCAATTTCAAATGACCCAACTGTTATCCATTTCAACTTGAATTTTAAACTGGTGGGAGTGTATCACTAGCCATACTTTTTGTCTGTATGAAGTTGGTTGAAATGCCTTGATTGTTTTAGCTTGATGTGTCACCTCAGGTGGATCTGGTGACACTTTCCTCCAAGCTGCCAAAATGGGAAAATGTAGGCCAAATAACTAATGCTATTGATGTACAGTTATAGGAAGGAATTAAGAATTGGTCAGAGTGGTATCTCTTGATTTGCATGCTTTTGTAGTGATCTGATGCCATTCTGACTTAGCTCTGCACATGAGGCCTGGAATGAGGACAGGACCTTATCCTTGAGCATCATATAGAGACAGAAATTCAACTCGTTCCCTGGGCAGCATCTTTCAGACTTTCAGAACCCTTTCAGTAAAGAAGATTTTCCTAAGGTCCAACCTAAACCTCTCCAGGGGTAACTTGAGGCCATTTCCTCTTGTTGCATTAGTTCTGACTTGTGAGAAGAGACTAACACCCATCTGTGTCCAACCTCCCTTCAGGTAGCAGTAAGGTCTCCCCTTAGGCTCCCTTTCTCCAGACTCAACAACCCCAGTTCCCATTCCTCATAAGACTTATTCTCCAGACACTTCATCAGCTTCACTGCCCTTCTCTGGACATGCTCTGGCACCTCGAAGTCTTTCTCCAACTGAGGCACCTGAAATCTGAACCCAGCACTCAAGGCACAGCCTCATCAGTGAGCACAGGGACACAGTCACTTCCCTACTCCTGCTGGCCACAGTATTCTTGATACAGAACAGGATGCTGGTGGCCTTCTTGGCCATATGAGCACGAGCAGGCTCATGTTCAGCTGGCTGTCAACTAGCACCCTTGGGTCCCTTTCTGCAGAACAACTTTTCAGCTACTCTGCCCCAAGCCTGAAGTGTTCATGGGACTGGTGTGGTATAAATGCAGGAGCTGTCACTTGGCCCTGTTGAATTTCATATCACTGTCCTGAGTTTATTAATCCTGTCTATTCAGGTCCCTCTGCAGAGGTTCCTTGCCCCCAGTCAGATCAACACTTCCACCAACTTGATGTCACCTGTAAAATTACTGAGAGTGCTCTTACTCTCTTTGCCAAGATTATTGGTGAAGATATTTAATCAGAGTGCCCCAGTACTGAGCCCTGAGGAATGCCATCAACTGGATTTGGCTCCATCCCCACCACTCTCTGGGCCAGGCCATCCAGACAGGGTTTGAATGAACAGAGTGTACCCCTGTCCAGGCATAGGGCAGCCACTTTGTTCATGAGGATGTCATGGGGAACAATATAAAAGACTTTACAGAAGTCCAGATAAACCACATTCACAGCTTTTCCCTCATCCATCAAGCAGGTGGCCTTTCAATAGAAAGAGTTTGGGTTCATCTAGAAGGATGTGCCCTTTATGAACCCATGCTGAGTGGGCCTGGTCTCCTGGTTGTCCTGTAAATGATGTGCTATGGAACTCAAGATGATTTGTTCCATGATCTTTCTTAGCACTGAGGTCAAACTGATGGGTTTGTAGTTCCTTGGATTCTCCTGTTTTTTTTTTTTTTTTTGTAGATGGAGTGATCTCCATCATGGGACCTACCCACATAGACAGGACTGCTGATAAATCATGACAAGTAGCTAGGCAAGTACCCTTGCCAACTCCTTCAGCACTTTTTGGGGTAACCCCTCTGACCCAATAGATTTGTGTATATCTAGGTGGTTCAGTTGGTCACTCACCATTTCCTCTTGGATTATGGAGGTTTATTTCTGTTCCTCATCCCTGTCTTCCAGCTCAAGAGGCTGACTACCCTGCCAACAACTAGTTCTGCTATTACAGGACTAAGAAGGCATCAAGTAGCTCAGGCTTTTCTTCATCCATAGTCACAATATTTCCCCCCGAAACCAATAAAGGATGAAGATATTCCCTAGTCCTTCTTTTGTCAGAATAGGCTTGTTGCCATTATTAAGACCTGGCTTTCCAGTATCTGAAGGGGGCCCACAAGAAAGCTGGGGAGGGACTTTTTAGGATATCAGGTAGTGATAGGACTGGGGGGAATGGATTAAAGCTGGAAGTGGGGAGATTCAGGTTGGAAGTGAGGAAGAAGTTCTTCCCCATGAGAGTGGTGAGAGCCTGGAATGGGTTGTGCAGGGAGGTGATTGAGGCCCCATCCCTGGAGGTGTTTGCAGCCAGGCTGGATGAGGCTGTGGCCAGCCTGCTCTAGTGTGAGGTGTCCCTGGCCATGGCAGGGGGGTTGGAACTGGATGATCCTTGTGGTCCCTTCCAACCCTGATTGATTCTATGATTCTAAGATATTTCAAAGTCAGGACAGAATAGTCTTCAGAAGACATGGAGTGGTACAGGTAGCTTTTACTGTTAGGAGAGTTAATGCATCTCAAATGTACATGTATACATATATGACCATATTGCCTTGCATATATGTTGCTAAATAAGCATCAGTTCTTAAATATGGATATGAATTTTAGAAATAGACACTAAAAATATTACACACTAATAATAAGATATTGCATACAATATTAAATATACATAGAATCATATAATCATGGAATTGTTTTGGTTGGAAAAGACTTCTACGATCATCAAGTACAACCATCAATCCAACACCACCATACCCACTAAACCATGTCCCTAAGTCCCATGTTCACACATTTCTTGAACACCTTCACAGACACTGACTCCACCACCACCCTGAACAGCCTGTTTCAATGCCTGAACACTCTTTCAGTAAATAATTATTTCTTAATAACCAATCTAAACCTCCCCTGGCACAAATATTTCCACCATTTACATAATTTGACCAATCTCTGCCTTCTAAACTTTTGGTTGTTTCTTGTTTGTTGGGTTTTTTGTTTGGTTGGTTGGTTTTTGTTTGTTTGTTTTGTTTTTTTCTAGTGAATAGAGCAGTGAATAACCTGTTCAGTGTTTTTCCCTTTCTGACAGTGTTGTTTGCCTTAGTATTCTGAACGAACAAGGTTTTGTTTTGATAAAAGTGTTTCAAACCTCTGTTCTGACCGTCTTTGAAAACCCATTTCCTGGAAGCAAAGGATATCATACCTGTATTTTTTGTCTCATTAGGACTCTTCATTTAAACCATGTCTTCACAGCATCTGGAGTGCTTAAACATCTCTAATAGATGTATGCTGCAACGCAAATCTGAGAGACTAGATGCTATTATTCCTGTTTCACAAGGAGCCTGTCTCAGAAAGTGATTTACAGAGAGTCTGTCACAATTGGAAAGTGAACCTCTGACTCTTGACTGGACACACACTGAAATACAAGTGATTCCCTTTAAACAGAAGAAAACATTTCTGTACCGTGAATGTGGTCACAAGCTTGGATAGCTTGCCCAGAAAGGTTTGGAAGTCACCATCTTTGGAGATATTAAAAACCTAAATAGACACAATCTTGGGCAACCTGCAGTAGGTGACTCAACTTTGAGCATGGTGATTAGGTTGGATAATTTCCTGTAGACCCTTCCATCATCATTCATTTTACAGCTTTCCTTTATTAACAGGCTAATTATGGTTTCAAAATTTTGAGGCAAATAAATGTACAGAGTGGAAAAGTCTTTTCCAGATTTTGGGTCATACGCTGCTTGCTCTGTAAGATGTATACTTCAGAGGGTTTCAGTAGAACTTCTCAGGCAGAAAAATTCTGTGAACAATTTTTTTTCCTTTAAAGAAAAATCCTAGAAGTATTTACAGGAAAATATGAGTCCTCTTTCCTTTTTCAGAGTGATCCTTCATAGAAGACTTCTGTTTCTAAGTCAGTCTGGGGTACATATGTAAGATGGATGAACTTGCATTGAAAATGTTGCCTAGTGTCCTACCAGAAAAATAAGTATGCCCATTTTTTTTCTAGCTAGGTCTCATCTTTAGCATGTACAAAGCTGAAAATCTTTTGATACAAAAAAAGTGACATCTTCTGACAAAGAAATAATGCAGAATGCCTGCTAGGAAATGTTGCATCAATAGCTGAATGTGTTACTTTTAATAAAAGCATTGTGATTATATCATTACTGCCAGAAATAAATACCCTCTCTGGGTAGATATGCCATGAGCTTTTAATCAGAAGATGCAAGAGAAAAGAAAAGAGGGAGATGCAGAAAAAGGAAATTGTGCATCTCAAATATAAATTTGTGTCAACAATAGGTTTGGTTTAGGACCAACAGTCTTCATTCACAGATATGAGATTTCTTTAAGAACAAGGGTACACGATGCACTGAACCTTACTTGGGAAGCTGTGATCTCTCAGGAGCATTCCTCACCTCTGGCACAGGCTGTGGAGCTGATCAGAGCTCTACAATGATGTGCTGTACCTCCTGGATGTACCAGGTCAGCAGTGTGCTCATCAAAAGTATTTGCAGTCGAGTTTGCTGCCCACAATAGATGTAGTCTACATTTATCTTTTGTGCTGAGCATGACACTAGTTATTAAATGCTTCCTTGTTTTTTGAATAAGATTCAATAACAGGTGCTGTGTCTTCTCTGTAGAGGTCCTGTAAGACAAATGGATTACATGTTCTCAGCCTTCCTTTGTTCTGTCAGTTTTATTGACATACAAAGTAGCATCATAGAGTTCATCTGTCTATACAAGGCTTTGCTTTTCACTGCTTCATAAGATGCAGTGTGTTCAAGGTGGGATGTTAATGTTGATTAAACACAACTGCTAAATGATTTTTCAAGGCAAAGAAAAAAGCAGCATCAGGGAATGCATATTGTTTTTAACTAAAGCTGGAAGTAAATATGTCATATGCTCTTCAAGTTCTCTTTTTTATTATATATGAAGGATAAACAGTAAATTCATCAAATCAGAAGTATTTTTATAGCCAGAGAATTTTGTTCTTGGTTGGAATAGACCTTCAAGATCAAGTCCAACCATTAACACAGCACTTCCAGGTCACCACTAAACCATGATCCTCAGCATCACATCTTCATGGCTTTTAAACCTCTCCAGGGATGACCATGACTCCATTTCTTCCCTAAGAAGCCTGTCCCAGGGTTTGACAATCTTTTTGTGGAAGAAATTGTTCCTCATGACCAACCTAAACCTCCCCTGGTGCAACCTGAAGCCCTATACTAGCCCTTACAGAGGCAGGGACCTTTAATAATTTACTACTTTGCCAATGTTTCAAAGTATGTAGTAGAAGATCACACAAACCTTAGTTATTCTGGGGTTGCTCATTGGTGTGGTAGTGAGATCAGTTGGGTGTTTTTGCTTTGAAAGAGTTGACTTGGTCAAAAGAGAGCCTTAGAAGCTCAGAAATTCAGAAGCACTCTTCATCTTGGAACAGCAGAGATCTGTAGTAATTGGAGCCTTTGAGGTGATGGGACCACATAGATCTCTGTCCCATTTGTGACAGTGCTCTTCCTTGCTCTTCTAAAAGGAGTAAACTTTGAAAATATTGCACAAGAATTAAAGTTTACATTTTCTAAAAGTGTATCTCTAAGCCACAAAGGGATCAAAGTAAGTGAAAAGAGTAAATGCTTTTTATCCTTTAACACTGATGAGAAAGTTTCCTTCTTTCTACAAACGAAGGAAGACTCCAGAGGCTGATGTGAATAGCCTTCACTTTCTGTGCTGTACTGGTGAAGACTATTTTATACCATTTGATACCATATTATAGGTTTATATAAAATAATTGGTTCACATAATCTACATTAGTAGTACCTGCAGTTTAACAGGCAGGAAATTGATTGTCTGGTATCAACTCTGAGAGAAGGTCCTAAGGCTAATGAGACATCTTTCTGCAGAGGAAGCTAACTGTCTCTTGGGCTGACTCCAAGGGAGCATAACCAAGTCAGTCAAGGCCAGGGGTCATGCCCCTTTGCTCCACACTTGTTAGACCATGTCTAGATACCGTGACCAGTTTGGGACCTTTTATACAATGAAGATAGTAATAGGACAACCTCCAGGATGATTATGAACTGGAGAACTTGCAGTAGGAGGAGAAACTGAGGCAAGTTTGTTTGACATGCAGAGAAGATGGCTTTGGGGACACCTAACTGCAGCCTGTCCAAAACTATAAGAAAGATAGATAAGGAGTGGGGCTCCTTGCTATGGTGCATGTCCAGAGGATAAAAGGAAATTTCACACTCACAGTTTGCATCAGATTGGAAAGGATCCTCAAAGGTCATCTTGTCCAAGCTCCCTGCAGTAAGCAGGGACAGCTCCAACTAGATCAGGCTGAACATCAAGTCTGATCTTACATGCCCTCAGGGATGAGGTCTCGGTCACATCTCTGGGCAAACTGTTCACCATTGAGGAAAGTAAGGCATCAGCACAGATTTTCCAGAGAGGCTGTACAGTTTCTGTCCTTCAAGGTTCTCAGGATCTGAGTGGATAAAGCTCTTGATAGCCTATTCTCATTTGATAGGTGATGCTACTTTGATCAAGAAGTTGCACTTGATATCTGCTGAAGTTCCCTCCAATGTGGGTTATGGTAAGGTGTGACCTCCTGTTGGGAATAGATGTGAGTGTAGAAGATGCACCTGCAGATCCACCAGTAAAGGTGAGAAGGTGATAGGAAAGAGGGGAAAGTCTTTGTGTTAAGAAATTTTTCATATCCTGAATAATAGCTCTGTAATTACATTTAGGACAAAGTAATCTCTTCTAGCTGTCAGAGGGTAATATGATTTCCCTGAGTGTCTCTACTATGAATAAGTTTTGATAGACTTTAGTGTGTGTGGACATTCATTTTGATTTGCCTTAAACATGGAAACACATAAAGTGTTGTGTGTGTAGTAGGGCAGGGTAAACACACCCAAGAAGGTTATCAAAGTTACCAAGGCTAAAAGTCATCAAAGGAGAAACTGCAATTGGTCTTTAGTGGTGAAAGGAGTTACATTTAACACTAAAAATTTATTAAGCTTCTTCATAGGTAGAAAAGAGCTTTAATCCCCTCAGAAAGAAAAAAAATCTGTGAGTAGTTAAGCACAGCTAAGAAGAATCAAATGTGATACCTATTTTTGTAAAGAAGCTAGGTTAAAACACTTGGGAAGAGAGATGAAAATGGTTGTGATATACCTTTGTGGCATTTTGTGTATTTTGAAACTTTAGTATATTTTTAAAAAATATGTATAATATTAAAAAACCACAAACCTATGAAGTGAAAAAAGCATGAAAATTTAACAGAAGAATAATTTACTTTGCATATTGGGGAGGAATAGGGTTAAAACTTGTTTATCGTGCTATTCCTTTGTTCTTACAAATCAGATGATTTTTACAAAACTCTAGAGAAGTCTTGTTCTCTTAAATGAAAATGAGCGTGGAAACCTGTGACTGTGACTTTTGTTTCCTCTCTCTAGATCATTGACTCTTGTTAACCTAGAACAAAAGGTAATTTTCATTCCAGTAACCTCTTCATTTCTCTCAACAGATATTTCTCTCCCCTTCTACTGTCTTTCTCCCTCGTTTCTTTTCTGAGATAATTTCTGCAGGAATATCTTTTCTACTAGATGGAATTTTAGTTGAAAAGACCTTTAAATGTTATTCAGGAACAACCATTTTCCTTGCTTTTCCACTTAAAAATGGCTTAATCTTTTACACAAGATTTTTCATTTCAAGTTGTCCAGACTCAAATTCTGCTACCGCAAAGCAAGTCCTTTAGAATATCTGGCTAAATCAATCAATATCATAACTAAGGTGTGGACCAAATTCTAAGCCCTGAATTTTCAGATTCATGTAGACAGAAAATGAAATTCCAGCTTCAAAATTCTTACACTGGCTGATTTATCACACACCTAAAAGGAAGAATGTATGAGACAAAAATGCATTGTGGGATGTTTTAAGATCATGGCTGTGAAATCAGACAGCCTAAAATGCTCATCTTTTATATCAATGTATTATCACTTTTCCTTAGTCTACATTTTGTATCTAGTTTTCTAAATCAGAATTAGTCTTCAGAAGAGATTTCTGAATAACAAAATAGCAAGGGAAAACATAAAAGAACATAACCATGTTTTGCAAAACTTATCAGTTAGGACACCCACAATGTTGAATTTTATGATTTGCATCAGTGGAAAGAATAAGTCCTATCTATGACTTTTACAATTGGGGTAAGGGATTGATAGTAATTTTTATCTCTTGACCAATATTACACAGAATACAGTAAGAGACTCTACAGAGCATAATCACACTGAAGCAGTTGTTAGACAAAAAGCTTATCATCAGTTAGAAAGAAAATTATATGTGGAAATGAAGCAATGTCCTTTCCCCTTAGTAAATTTGGAGAAGCATGTGTACTGTATTATGAGGGATTTTCCTGATATTTATTCTCAGATTATTCATCATCCAAAAGAATCAAAATAGTGCTGAGCTGGGGCAGTCAACAAGCAGGCTAAACATGTGACAGATGCACAGATGACTTCAAATATGTCATTGTAAGTGCCTGTGGAGATATGTAAGGAGCCAGATGTTGCTGCTTTATGTCTTCCACAGCTCAGACTGTGTCCTGTGATCACCTTCAATATGCTGAAATGAACAATATTCCATCTAGTTAGTTTTGGTTTGTCTTTAGTATTTTGAGCTTTCATGTAATATGTGTATGTCCACAGAATTATAGGTCAGTATATGTGTATATATATATGTATTAAAATTAATGTACACATACATATATGTTTAACTATATACAGGTATACTCACACACTCACACAAATCTCCCAACCTTCTCTGCTCTTAGTGCTTTCACACCTGATATTATATTTGACAGATCTATTTTGGAATTTATTTGGGCATGAATTACCGAACAGGTGCATTAAAAAAAATACACAAAATAAAAATAAATAAATAAAGCAAACAACAAACTGCAAGACACCATGAGTACATTTGTATAGTAGATATTGTCTAATTCTGTTCAAGTTATTTCACATTAAATGTAAAACAGTTTTATTGCTAGCCCTTGCTTTGGTCCAGGCAAAAAGGGGTTCAGCAACTCAAACCCTCTGATTTGCTTGGCAAGGGGGACTGGGAATGTTTTATCTGTCCTGCATGTCTTTGTTTGTATCCTTTGTATTGCCAACTTATTTATCACACAGTAAAGAAGAAGAATTTAAATCTGCATCAGCAGAGAAATCATGTTTGCACTCTCTTTATGACCTGAGTCTGTATAGGTTTGGGGTCTGTTTCTTGACCCATTTTAAAACTTGATAATTAATGTCAATAACCCCTTATTTGGAAATTTTTTTATCCATGACACTGATCACTGAGTGGGATTATGTCACTCTAGTTTAAAACTAGTAAGAAAACAACAATTCTGCTTTACATAGAGTATTTCAGATTTCAGTGTTTGTTTTCATTATGAAGCTGATTGTTAACAGTAAAGTTATTTGAGAGTGGAAATGAAGTAATAAAATTGGAATACACAAATAATTCAGGAGGAAATGTCTTAACTAATAGATTATTTGTTTTTCATAAAATAAATTTGAATATATTTTGACTAAACCTTGCTAGCATTAGTTGCAGTTAGTGACCAAAACCTTTTTTTAAGCATGGTATATTATCAAGCAAAATTTTCAAGCCTTTGATCACCTCCATGGTTCTTCTACCAACACTACTCAGGGTCTTTCACATCTCTTTTGAACTCTGAGTGCATGAAAACACCATATTCAGACCTAAAGTAATCTCTCTTCCCACTTCTTATAGATAGTATAAACAAGGATTCTTTCACACTGGGAGCTCTTATGAAGCTGACAAAGGTACTGGTAGCTCTAACAATCAAAGGATTAAAAGAAAAAAAAAAAAGAAAAATAAATAAATAAACAAAAGCCACACACTGAGGATGCTTTTCCATTGAAATATTTCCTGCCTTGTAATTTTGGTGTTTTCCTGTAAATACATATATTCATGTGTACTCCCTGTATTTTTCAAATTTACAGTCATACAGAAACATTCAATTAATCTTAGTTAAGTAAAGTTGGGAGAAAAACTGATTCCTGAAGAATTTCAGCAGAAAATCATCTTGCTTTCTATTTACAATTATGGTGAGACCTGTCAGTACATTTTTGAATCACTGTGTTTTCACCTGCATTAATGGTATCACAGTTACTTCATGTGCTAGTTGGTGAAGACAGGATGCAGTCTTTTGCCTGAGGAGATGGCATAAATTCACCTCACCTATGGAATCCTAACGGCTTTCCCAGTTCCCACAGTACTTTTCAAACGCTTTAATGAAAGTATTGCTTTTTTGCTGCATTATTCAGCTCATTGCAGTTACAAAAACTGTGGATGAAATTTTAGGCCATGTGCTGCTTCAAATACAGTCCTGGGATGGTGGGTATTGGACAGGGATGCACTCAATATTTGGACAGAAGAATTAAAGAATTAGTCAGAATAGGTGCATCCTCTTTGTGTTTTTTGTGAAATTTCATTCTGAGCCAAACTTAGTTACTGGATTGCTTCTATATTCAGATCTTGTTATGTGTGTTTTAGCATGCATAAAAAGTCCGACTCTATTAATGGTAAATGGGTATTAACTTGTGTGGGGTTAATTTTTGGTTAACTGGCTAGTTGGTTTTGCCTGTTTAAATTTTATCAGGTACAGTTACTTTATTTAATAGTTTTGAGTTTTCACTTGCTGGCCTTGTTGAAGGGAATACAAAAATGTAATTCCCAATATGACGACTAGGTGTTACAAAGTGAATTTTTTCAGTGCATTTTTTGCCTTTTTAGCCTGATATGTGTATGACTTCCTCAGGGCTCAGTGTTGGGACCAGTCCTGTTTAACACCCTAATTGATGACCTTGATGAAGACATAGAGTGTGTCTTCAGTTTACAGATGACTCCAAGTTAGGTGGAAGTGTCGATCTTCAGGAGCGTAGGGAAACTCTACAGAGGGACTTGGATAGATTGGACCCATGGCCAACATCAATGGGATGAGCTTCAACAAGGCCAAATGCCAGGTCCTGCACTTGGGTCTCAACAACCCCAAGCAATGCTACAGGCTTGGGGCAGTATGGCTGGAAACTGCCTGGAAGAAAGGGACCTGCTGGTTCTAATCTACAAGAAGCTGATTATGAGCAAGCAGTGTGCACAGGTGGCCAAGAAAGCCAATGGCATCCTGGCTTGGATCAGAAATGCTGTGCCCAGAAGGAGTAGGGAGGTGATTGTCCCCTTGTATCCAGTTCTGGTGGGCCCAGTTCTGGTAGGGCCACACCTAGAGTATTGTGTGCAGTTTGGGGCACCTAAATGCAAGAGAGATGTGTAGTTGCTGGAGGCAGTGCAGAGGAGGGCAAGGAAGCTGTGAAGGGCTTGGAGGATAAATCTGATGAGGAATGACTGAGAGAGCTGGGGCTGCTTAGTTTGGAGAAGAGGAGGCTGAGGGGAGACCTCATTGCTGTCTATGAATACCTGAAAGGACGTTATGGAGAGGCTGGTACAGGTCTCTTCTGACGTGATTAATGATAGAACAAAGGGAACGGCCTCAAGCTATGACTGGTTAGGTTCAGATCAGACATTAGGAAGAACTTGTGCCCAGCAAGAGTGGTCAGGCATTGGAATGTGTTGCCCAGAGAGGTAGTTGAGTCACCAACCCTGAATGTATTTAAAGGTGATTGGGGTGTGGTGTTTGGGGATATGGTTTAGAGGTGAACCTTGTAGAGCAGGGTTATCAGTTGGACTTGGTGGCCCTGAGGGTCTTTTCCAACCTGAATGTTTCTGTGATACTGTGATACTTAGGACTACAGCTAATGACTTGTCCTACAGAAATATTTCCAGATTATACCAAGATGAGTGATGCAATTGATATGTATGAGGGACAGGATGCTGTCTGGACAGACAGGGACGAGCCTGAGAAATGGGTCTGTGTGAATCTCATGAGGTTGAAGTTCAAGTGCAAGGTCCTGCCCCTGGGTTGAGGCAACCTGCAATATCAATCCAGTCTGGGTGATGAAGGGCTCGAGAGCATCCCTGGGGATGCAGGTGAGTGAAAAGCTGGACGTGAGCCAGCAATTTGTTTTCAGAGCCCATACTCAGCCACGTTGTGGGCTGATCCCCAGCAGCATGGGCAGCAGGTGAAGGGTGGGGATTCTGCCCCTCTGCTCTCCTGAGAACCTACCTGCGGGGTTGGGGCCAGCTCTGGAGTCCTCAGCACATCACAGACAGGGATCTGTTGGAGCAGGGCAGAAGAGGCCACTGCAATGCTGGCAGTCAGCTGTGAAGCTGGGTTGAGAGGGTTGTTGGGGTTGTTCAGCCTGAAGAAGAGAAGCCTCAGGACAGGCCTTCTGGTGGCCTTTCAGTGATTAAAAGGGTTGATCAGGAAGCTGAGGGCAGATTTTTTTTTTTTTTTGGGTCTGTCGTGACATGATAAGGTGTAACTGTTTTAAATTGAAAGAGGGTAGACCTAGGTTAAATGTAAGGAAGAAATGTTTTGTGATGAGAATAGTGAAACACTGGAGCAGGGGAGGGGTCTGGAGCACAGCCCTGTGAGGAGAGGCTGAGGGAGCTGGGGGTGTTTAGCCTGGAGAAGAGGAGGCTCAGGGCAGACCTCATTGCTCTCTACAACTACCTGAAGGGAGGTTGTAGCTGGGTGGGGGCTGGGCTCTTCTGCCAGGCAACCAGTGGCAGAGCAAGAGGACACAGTCTCAAGCTGTGCCAGGGGAAGTTTAGGCTCAAGGCAAGGAGAAAGTTCTTCACAGAACTTTGGCCATGGAATGTGCTGCCCAGGGAGGTGGTGGAGTCACAGTCCCTGGAGGTGTTGAAAAAAGGATTGGATGTGGCACTTGAAGCCATGGTTTAGTTAGTCATGAGGTGTTGGGTGATAGGTTGGACTTGATGATCTCTGAAGTCTTTTCCAACCTGGCTGATTCTATGATTCTATGATTTTATGATTCTATGAATATGAGCAAGTGGGAAATCTCCCTGCCACCTACCACAGGAGGTGCATTAGATGATCTTTAAAGAGCCTTTCCAACCCAAACCATTCTATGATTCTATGATTTACAGTTTGTGAGCAGCAATTAACAAAATGATGTGCTTGAAATTGCAAGCCTAACTTCTGAAGCTTTCATTACAGGAGCATGGTCCTGCAGGCTACTGCTATATCTTTGTTTAGATCTTCTTTAATAGTTCAGGTGGTAAGGGAAACACTTGCACACCATTCCTGACAGAGGCTCTCATCAGAGCTCTCTTTTATCACCACAGAGTTTAAATGATGGTCAGGGATGGTGGGGAGATGTGTTGGCAACTTCTTCAAAAAGCTAATTTCCATAACAATTAAGTTATTTTTTTAAAGGAAAATTTAAATATATCAATAAGTGTTAAATATAAATTTAACAGAAAACTGTGTAGTATACAACTTTCAGATTCATATAAAGCATTGGGTTTTAATTACATGTGCTAAGAATATATCAGTATCCTAAACAATTTCCAAGGGGGCTGTGTATTTTATTAATTCTCAGACCCAAATTTGTGGAATATTTAAAAAAAAAAAGTAAAACACTTTCATATAATTATCTACATGAAAGGGGATGTTTATAAGCAGAAAACAAATAGCAAAGGATATTTTTCTTTCTAATGTAAACATCTGGCAGTAATCCTTGCTTACACAATTAATGGGCATTTAATTGGCAATGATCAGTTTATTGCAGCAATATGAAGTGAATGTTTCCCCAGGAACAAACAGCTGTTGCAAGAATTTCACAGCAATTTAGCAAACACCAGGTGATAGCTGTATCTGGAATGAAGTGTTCTGTCTCCAAGCAAGTACAGTAGCAGTGAATCAGAGATAGATATAAAAAAGCAGACTGCTAGATTTATCTGAACCCCCCATGCCCCCCTGATATTGTTTCTAAATTAACCTCAGTAAAATAACTTAATAATTAAATTACATCCAGTGGTATCCTACAGAGGCCTTTGAAGATGAGTCTCAATTTGAACCCAGAAGGCATTCAAAATAAAGCTAATTCTGAGACTTTATTTTACCATTTTCTTGTTTTATTAGAAATTCAAGTACTTAAAAAAAACCCTCTGCATTTAGAATAGTTGTGGCTGTTAAAAGACCATTATCTGAATCCATTGGACAGGCATTTTCCATACAAACTTAAGTCATTCAGTGTTTGTAAGTTGGACTATGCTACAGTAATTTTTCCTTATTTTCTTCTTTTCTACCACTTGTGCGACAGTTCTAAGACCACAGTTTGATTCATCTTGAGGAAGGAAAAAGGAAACCACACAGAGAAAAAAGAAATTGGCTTCATTCACAAATTACTGACAATTAAGTAAAAATATAATTATTTCTACCAGCTGTCTAAAATTAAATTTATTACTTTTTAATTTGTGTTGCTTGTGAGCAGCTTTTCCATTATGGCTTAAATAAAGTTTTTCATCTTTCATTATGTTCTCTCATTACTAATTTAATATAATGATAATAGCTATGAGAACTTTGTGTTACTCTGCTTTTGGCATAGATTAAATTGCACATTTTACATCTAGCATGCAGACCAGTAGTCCAATTTTTTGGAAGCCTGGCTTCATTGGTGGGGAAAGTAATTTTATTTCAGTAAAATGCCTTATTTACTGTGATGTTTTGTATTATCCTATGCCACAGTCTGCAAACAATACACCAAAATGAGCAAAGAATCAAGGAACAGTTTATAGAACAATGCTTTCTCTCTCTCTTTTTTTTTTTATGTTTGCATTCTGCAATAATTCATCTCCATGACAAAACCAGACAATCAATCATCTTCTATTGTGCTTTTCTCCATTAAAATTACTATTCTTGATATAACAAAAGGAAGCTGCCTAAGTAACAGGAACATTCCTACATGTTTAAATCAATAAATTGATCAGGCTCAACAAACAGCTCCTCAAATCATTAATATGACAATGCAGTTTTGGGATTAATTCATACATATTAATATCAAATTACACCATTGTTGTTTATAGTCTCAAAAAACAATACCCAACAATGCATATTAAGGGGATGTTTCATTATATCCCTTTAGCCAAAGGTTGCATCTTATTATTTTGCCTTGTCAATAATTTGTAATTTTCAATGCAAAAAGTGAATGTTTTCTAATGTATTAAAACAAATATTTTGATTATTTACCATTATCTAAAATTAGGTGCCTTAAGTGTTGGCCAGGTTTTTATAAACAGGGAAATCTCCTACAGAAGTCATTAAGAATTGTGCCACACCAGATTGGTGACAAGTGGTAAGGCAATAAAAATGTTGATTTCAAGCCACTATATTCAGGTAGTGATAATATATCTAACATTTTTAGATGGCTGCTAAAAGTCATAAATACACTAGTTGTAAATCACTAACAATGCTAATGTTTTCACTTTATTTGTATGAAGATACAAAATTGATATTCACTTACAAAATGGTATTGTTTCAACAGCCAGTCTAGAACAGAATTTATTTTTTACAGTCTACCACAAAATAAAAGGACAACTTCTATAAACTTTCAATCTCACTGATGAAAGTAATGACAGAAACTGCCAAGCATATTAGACATGAAACAAAATGGTCTCAGGACACTTGTAACCTGTTAACAGGAACTTCTATTTAGATATTACTGGATATGAAAATTTTAAGGAGTGAAACTTGAGGAGTGAAGTGGGTTCACAGGCATAATAAATATGTGTAGGCTTTTTATAGCAATTAATTGTCTATGACATAAGCTATTGCTTTTCTTTTCCTGTCTTTCTTAGCTAGGGAGAAAGGTTGTTTTGTCTACTGGCTTCATCCCACAAAAGAGAAAATATGATGGATATTTAGATAAAATATTAGAATCATATATTCATAGAATCAGTCAGGGTTGGAAGGGACCACAAGGATCATCCAGTTCCAACTCCCTGCCATGGGCAGGGACACCTCACACTACAGCAGGCTGGCCAGAGCCTCATCCAGCCTGGCTGCAAACACCTCCAGGGATGGAGCCTCAACCACCTCCCTGGACAACCCATTCCAGGCTCTCACCACTCTCATGGGGAAGAACTTCTTCCTCATGTCCGGTCTGAATCTCCTCGCTTCCAGCTTTATTCCATTCCCCCTAATCCTATCACTGCCTGAGAGCCTAAAAAGTGCCTCCCCAGCTTTCTTGTAGCCCCCTTCACATCCTGGAAGGCCACAAGAAGGTCACCTCAGAGCCTTCTCTTCTCCAGACTGAACAGCCCCAAATCTTTCAGTCTGTCCTTATAGCAGAGGAGCTCCAGCCCTCTGCTCATCCTGGTGGCCCTTCTCTGGACACCTTCCAGCATGTCCATATCCCTCTTGTAATAGAGGCTCCAGAACTGGACGCAGTACTCCAGATGGGGTCTCAGCAGGGCTGAGCAGAGAGGGAGAATCACCTCCCTTGACCTGCTGGCCACACTTCTCCTGATGCAGCCCAGGCTCTGGTTGGCTTTCTGGGCTGCAAGTGCACATTGACAGCTCCTGTTGAGCTTCTCGTCCACCAGCACCCCCAAGTCCCTCTCCTCAGGGCTGCTTTCTAGCAAGGGGTAGAATTGTTTTGAAGTTAGATTCGGTGGCTATGTTGATTCAGTCAGGACTTACTCTTAATGTATCATGATATAACCATCAAATCAGGAATGTCTTTTTGACTCTGCATCTGAATTCCTCACTGTAAAATTATAGGAAAACACTTGGATTAAAACGTGAATAATTTATATATAACATGGTAAAGTAACAGGATTAAGTTAAGCTAATAATACCGCATACCATTAGCTAGCACAAAATTTAGATGACTTTAGAACCCCTGAAGATTTCTTTAATTGTATTTTCTTTTTTTTTTTTTTTTCTGAATTAATGAGGCCAGGCCATAACACGTTTCAAGAAAATGAAGTCCTTTGTTACAGGAATGCAAATGCAGTGGCATGGCATCTAAGATACTAGACAATATGGATGGCTGCAAGAATATTTTCATCACATTGTAAATGAATGTCATAATAAGTTAAGAAACCATTATCTAATTAAATTTTCTTATATCTTCTTCTTGTTAAACACTTCCTAGGCATTAATTGATTGCAAAGATTCAATACTTGTTTTCATCTATAATCCACAATGTCTATATAAAGTGGTTGTGAATTTTGTTAAATGTATCTCTGTAAAAAAAATAAAAAAAAGAATTCCCTTCTTCTTTCCCTAACTGTAATCTATTAATGTTGTGACTGTAATCTATTAACATTGTGCAAGTGCAAACAAATTAGTTGTCTGTATACAATAGTAAAATAAAAATGGTACATGATTTGGAAGGTTTTGTGTGTGTCAAATTTTCAGTTTTCAGGAATCCTTACCACGAGCCCATGGTCCTTGCAATGATAGCTTGCATGTCCTCCTCTTAGTATCTGCTCAGTTCCCTTGACTTGTTCTTTCAGGAAATCCCTTTCAAGAGTTCCAACTAAACTAAAAATAGATAGTTAAATAAATAAATTAAAGAATAATTACAAGAATGGTATCTGAGGAATTTCATCTAGCACTATCCAACGAGTTTCTGTGAATGCTGTGTTAGCTATGGTTTTGCATCACCTGACTCATATCATGCACCCAGTAATTAGGGTAGAAAGATATATATTCACAGTCTCACAGTATATCAGAGGTTGGAAGGGACCTCAAGAGATCATCAGCTCCAACCCCCCTGCCAGAGCATCATCACTTAGGGTGGTCTGCACAGGAATGCATCCAGGTGAGTTTTGAAAGTCTCCAGAGAAAGAGACCCCACAACCCCTCTGGGCAGCCTGTTCCAGGGCTCTGTCACCCTCACTATAAAGAGGTTTCTCCTCAAGTTGAGGTGAAATCTTCTGTGTTCAAGTTTGAATCCATTGTTCCTTGTCTTATCACTGTGAACTATGAAAAAGAGCCTGGCCCCTTCCCCTTGACACCCACCCCTCAGATATTTATAGACATATTATGCCTCATGGAATTGAATTCCAAGATATCTAATGAATTCCATTTAAACTGCAAAGAATAAAAACAGGTAGCCCTTGTGGCGTGTTGATTGGTACAATTACATTGGAAAAGCTTTGAGAATAAACCAGTGATTTGTGTCTTGTTCAATCAAGGCAATTTGAAGCCTAGTTTCAAGTGTTTCATAGTGAGTCAAAGATGGGCAAAGCTCTGCCGTTAGATGCTTGGTTTATCATCAGCCAACTAGGCAGCCACTAGACACTTAAAACTTGAAGTTAATTTGGAAAGGATGTCTTCAGGAAGAATGGTAAAGGGTATTACAGACAAAGAGATCTGTGGACATAGGAAACTAAAGTTTGATGTGTTAAAACTCTTTTAAGTACTTAAAAAATCTTTCTTTCCCTCTTTCAATACATGTTCGATATCTGATTAGGGTCAAAACATGCTTGATTTTTTTTTTTATTATAGGCCTCTTAATGACAAGTTTTCAAAGATTATTGCCACCTGTGAAGAAAGTTGAAATTATTTTCAGTATTTTATACTTTACATTGGAAAAAAAAAAAAGGAAAAAAGGGCAATTTCTATTTATCTACAAGAACTGAGGTCTTAAAGGCAGATACATTTTTCTAAATCAGTTTTAGTTTTTGAAGTAGACCTAGTTCCTCCTTGAGAAATTTCTGTATCTGTTACAAAATGAATCCTTTGTAAGCATGATGCCTACCAGTTTGCTCCCTCTCATAACACTGGACTGAGAATTTGCAGGTTAGAGTTGACCCAGATTGAAAAGAAAATTGAAATTTAAAGGTAAGGTACTGAACACCCTACTACCATCTTTCTTTTTGCTTTCTTGTGAAGCTGTTACTTGAAGGGCACTTCAGCTGACTATTTAGTTCCATACTCATATCTGCTACTTAGGATCATACAAGCAGTGGATAATTCACAGATAACAGGAATTCAAGTCATGACTTGCACTTGAGAATTAGCCCCCAGGTCTGGAGAACAGCCTGCAGATTTAATTAGCTTTCTAGTTTCTATCATTCCTGAGGATTGTTTGCTTCAAGTAAATCAGCTTCTTTGTGGCAAAGAGGCAGTCCAAACTTGCAAGAACTGCACCTGAAATGCATTGTTAACCAAAAATAATACAGATATCTTCCTTCACTCATTGCTCTTGAACATTTGGTGTCACCAAGCATTTGAAAGAATTCCAAAGGATTCCAGGTCTAAATTTTTCATAGCTTGGCAAGGAAATCCACAAGGTGAAGGAGATTAACTTTCAGTCTTTTCTATTGCAGTTGACACCTTAACTCTAGCTGTTAGGTGTAGTTCATGGATACTGTGTTATGCTGCTGCTGAAGTGCTATCTAGCAATCAAAACTGGTGAGGTCATTTATTTGAGGAAGGCAATACTGGTCTGTTTATTCTTGCTAGTTACATGAGCTGTTAAAATTTAGTTTTCTTTATTAATTATGATAAAAGAAAATCCTTAAGAGGTTATATTAATATCATTTCATAATATACTTCATGTACCTTGGACAATTGTATGGTCAGCTGAAATATTTTGCTTTGTTTTCATTGTTTGCTGCAGCATATAATCAAAATTACCTGGCCAAAACTATGACAAAACTATGAAAACTATGACAGTAATCAAGTTGATCCTGAAAATTTTCTTCTTACTTCTTTGCTTACTTTTAGAAGCAGAAGATTTATTGGAAAGAAACTAGAATAATTTATTTCCATATAGAGATGGTTTCAGAGGTAGCTTATTTCCAGATTTTCTCCAATGTATAACAATTTTAATTCATCAGGTATGCAGCACCCTCTTCCATACATATGTACAGTGCTTGGGTCTTGTAACATCTTCAATTACACAGGAACACAGGATGTTAGGTGTTAGGACCTCGAAAGACCATAGAGTCCAATTGCCCTGCTGCAGCAGGACCATAGAATCTAGCTCAGGTCAGAGGAACAAAGTTTCCAGAGAAGGAGACTCCACAACCTCTCTGGGAAGCCTGTTCCAATGCTCTGTGACCCTCACAGTGAAGAAGTTCCTCCTCATGTTGATCTGGAACCTCCTGTGTTGTATTTTATAACCATTACGCTTTGTCTGTCCTATCACAGGGTGCAGCTGGGCAGAGCCTGTCCCTCCCTCTTGACCCCCAGCCCTCAGGTATTTATAAACATTGGTTTAATTCCCTCTAAGTCTTCTCTTCTCCAGACTAAACAGCCCGAGGTCTCAGCCTCTCCTCACAGGGCACATGCTCAAGTCCCTTCATCATCCTGGTAGCTCTCTGTTGGACTCTCTCCAGCAGATCCCTATCCCTTCATCATCCTGGTAGCTCTCTGTTGGACTCTCTCCAGCAGATCCCTATCCCTCTTGAACTGGGAACCCAGAACTGGATGAAATATTCCAGGTGAGGTCTCACCAGGGTAGAGTAGAGCAGGTGGAGAAGCTCCCTGGATCTTCTGGACACACTCTTCTTAATACACCCCAGGATCCCATTGGCCTTCTTGGCCACCAGGGCACATTGCTGTCCCATGGATAACTTGTAATCCACCAGCACTCTCTGTGTCCTTTTCCACAGGGCTGCTCTTTAGCAGTTTGCCTCCTAACCTGTACTGGTGCAGTTTATTTTTCCTTCCCAGATGCAGGAGTCTGCATTTATCATTGTTGAACCTCATTAGGTTCTTCTTTGCCCAGATCTCAGTCTGTCCAGGTCTCACTGAAGTGGTCTAGAGTCTACAGAAGAATTAAACCAACAGTTTTCTTTGTAGTGTTTGTTGTATGAGTTATTTTAATCTGGTTCTTACTTTAAACAGGGAATACAGTATCTAATACAATCAAAATTCCATTTGCAAAATCAATATCCATGACCATAACACAATAATTATGTAATAAACTAACTAAGGTCATTGCATAAAAGGAAAATGAGTCTAACACTGGAAGGATTTTTGTTTTTATATATCTATATATTGGTGTATTTAAACCCTTTAACCACTAGGAATTTGAATACAGTCATGTCATTTACTGTTCTTGCTTAAGCAGTTCTTGACTTCATGTGCATATCAGTTGGCTTCTTTCTCATAAAAGATGAAATTGTTTTTCTCTCTGATGAGATCACAAAAGCCTTACCTGGAACACTTTGCAGCAGAGGAATGGAAAAACTTCTACTCACAACTCTTTCCAGAATGCTCCAATAATCCTGCTGCTTTCTAGGAGGCACAGGATCCTTTCTACTTTTGAAACAAAACAAAACAAAAAATTCATCACATTTCTTTCTGTGATAAGTGTTACTGATTTCATGTGTGCTATGCAGTGACTTATTTTTGTTCTCACAAATTTCTGTTTTCAAGAAAATACAAGGTTTTCTACCAGCTTAGTGTTTTCTGCTTCCCCACTAGATTCTATTTAAACTGAACAAACTTTTTATTTTTAACTTTCAAAATTAATTTTACAGAATTCCTAGTTATATTGTCTTTTAGGAACAATCAGTAAGGAAAACCAAGGGTAATCTTTTCACCCTGATATGCAGATGGGTCATGATCAAGACTTGCTGGTGGTTAACCAAGGCAGCTGATAGATCTAACACATTTGATGTTCAGTTGCTGCATGCCACACTACCTCATATAGGAGTCTGGCAGGAAATGTGCTACAGAAGCATTTAAGAGCAGTTAACACTCCAATGTGGCAGTGTTGCCCGTGTGAAGAAAATGTTAAATTTAGCTTTTTTATTTTAAAAAGCTGCTTATGTTTCTCTGCAGATATACAAAGATGTGAAGAAAGTAGAAAAAGTGCTCAGAAAGTAACATCTGTTTAGGAAGCATCTCTTACCAGAGTACTGTGTAGGTTAGAAATGGACACAGTAGGAGGGATTTCAAGAGGAGATATTCATAAAATTGACCAAAAATTCTCTGGTTTTTCAAGGTTTATCTGGTCTTCACAAAATGGTTGACCTTTGGGCTTTCTTTTCCTGTTTTGTTACAAGTTCAGAGACAAATTAATTGATATATAAGTATACATATTCTGAAGCATGGGGACTTTTATTATTAAAATAAAATATTTTGGAGGACATATAGAAAAATTGTCCTGTAAAATTTCAGGAGAAAAGGGTATACTGAGTCATAATTTAATTTGGAAATTCACCCAAGGACTAACATTGATGCTAAAGAACCCAGTAGGAAAAACTTTACATCTTACCCCAAATACAGCATTCCAGCAGGCTATTAAGCATGATGTCAAAGCATCTGTTCTTGCAGCAATGCAGAGGGAAGCCTGCCACCTCACAAACTACCAGAATAGCTCCAGAATTCAAAGTCTTATTTAAGAACAGACTTACTTCAGCCTTGTTGTTTTAGTTCGCTGAGTCCTTGGCTAACTGAGGCTTGAGATATTGTGAATGAAGATGGGTACTGAGAATTACTCATTCCAGATGCTGCACTGCTTGTTATAATATATTTAAAATTAAATACATCTGCATAGACTTATTAAAAAAACAAAACACAACATTGCATATTTCATAGTATTCAAAAAAGCAATATTGCTTAGTCATAGGAATGCACCTGGAATCTGACAAGCTTTCAGGATTTCCTGAGCCAATACTCTGGGCCAAGTAGGGGAGTGTTGCTATTAATCTCTCAGGAGGAGAGTTTAAAATTGCTTAAACATTTACCACAGAATAGTGCTGGTTGCCAAAGCTGACCATTACTTACCATCATCCTGCAACATTTTCCATGCCATTACTTCTTCTGTGTTTCTACATTTTTCTGATCGATATTGTCTGTGTGAACTTACAGTATTTTCATCTATCAGGAAATTAGTGCCCTATGCACTATGCAGGCAATATTGGGGATGTCCAATATTTGCAGTGAAAGGCAAAACACAGCATGCGTTGCTTCACAGCAGGAGAGACTTCTACCTCTTTTCCTTTGCACAGCACTTAAATCCACTCACCTTGCACTAGTTAACATCACAGACTGTTTTGCAGCTTGAGTGACAACTCTTCCAGTTCAATCAGTGTATCCAATATAATGCCATGTTGGTGCCAAACAATGTGTTACAGTGTGTCATACCTTGCACTTTCTTTGGATCAGTCACCGCCGCTCTAAAACGTTTCAGTGAAGTGGAGAAGTTGTTTTGGAGGGTATGATTTGACAATGCACTTGATGCTGGATGTAAGTACTCAAGATGTGACTGACATAGGTCAAGAGGGCACTTAACATTGCATCACATTTTTAGCGTTCATGGAGGATTTAAGGAGAAATACCAAACTGTTTCGCACAATGTTTCCCAGCCTGTGATCAGTATAACACCACGCAGTTGGCTGAGGCTTTTTTCCCAGGCATCATGTTGCCATCCCAGTTTCCTCTTCTAGTAACCTGGAAATTGTTGCCAGCAAAATCACAGTGTCTTACAGTGACTAAAAAGGTGTTTAAAATGTTCACAGCAGTGGTATTTTGACTGACTGAGGATGTCAATGTGTAGAATCCCTGGGGTCTAATGAAATTGTTCTTTTTCGCTTGCAGCAGTCTATTCTTTGGTCACATTACTATCCAAAGACTAATTTCAGTAATAGCTTTATTAATTTTTCTTGTATTAGGGATGTAGTCAAAGGAGCATATATCAAAAATGGAGGGTAAGGTATGCTGCATTTGGTTTCCAAAAGAATTTCTTCAAGTCCCACAATGTTACAATCTATAAAATGTCTTGAAATTTATCATATATTTTTCCTATTGCTGCAAAATTCATAATTGCCTGAGTGATGCAGTTTTTCCACTGATTTGCATGCATTATTTGCTCCTAAACTATGTTTTAATGGTGACAGTTGCTGATTAGCTCTTGAACCCTTGACAACTCCTGTTGCCACTGGTAAAATAGACCAGCCACTTGCTTAAGCACACTGTAGTAAAGCTGTTAGGAACAAAACACAGCATCCCAATGTATACATGTAGAGTCCTCCACCTGGGGAAGAACAGTGCCATGCACCAGTACAGGTTAGAGGCTGACCTTCTGGAGAGTACCTCTGCAGAGAGGACCTTGGAGTCCTGGTTGATAAGAAATTATCCATGGGACAGCCATGTGCCCTGGTGGCCAAGAAGGTCACTCAGGTACAATAAAAGGGGTGTGCCCAGCAGGTCAAGGGAGGTTATGCTCCCTCTCTGATCCGCCTTAGGTAGGCCACATCTGGAATATTGTGTCCAGTTCTGGGCTTGCAGTTAGAATCATAGAATCACAGAATGGTCCAGGCCAGAAGGGCCCTCCAAAGGTCATCTAGTCCGACCACCCTGCAGTCAACAGGGACATCCTCAGCTAGACCAGGCTGCCCAGGGCCTTGTCAAACTCAAGAGCAACAGGGAGCTACTGAAGAGAATAAAGGTACAAACTGGAGAGACTTCAGCTGGAGAGCTACAATGATGGTTAAGCATCTCTCTTACATGGAAAGACTGAGAGACTAGGGCTGTTTAGTCTGGAGAAGAGAAGGCTGAGAGGGGATCTTATCAGTGTCTACAAACATCTGAAGGGTGGTTGTCAGGAGGATGAAGCCAGTCTTTTTTTCAGTGACACCCAGTGATAGGACAAGGGACAATGGATGTAAATTCAATCACAGGAAATTCCATCTCAACACAAGAAAAAACTTTACTGTGAGAGTGACGGAGCACTGGAGCAGGCTGCCCAGAGAAGTTGTGGAGTCTCCTTCTCTAGACATCTTCAAAACCTACCTGGATACATTCCTTGTGACCTGCCCCAAGTGGTCCTGCTTTGCAGGGATGTTGGAACTCGATGACCTTTGGAGTTCCCTTCCAACTCCTAGCATTTTGGCAACCAGCAGCAGAACAAGAGGACACAGACTCAAGCTGTGCCAGGGGAGGTCTAGGCTGGATATTAAGAGGAAGTTCTTCACAGAAGGGAGATTGCCCATTGGAACGGGCTGCCCAGGGAGGTGGTGGAGTTGCCATCACTGAAGACGTTCAAGAGAAGCCTGGATGAGGCACTTGGTGCCATGGTCTGGTTGATTGGCTAGGGCTGGGTGATAGGTTGGACTGGATGATCTTGGAGGTCTCTTCCAACCTGGTTGATTCTATATTTTATGATTCTATGATTTATCATGATGTTATTTGCATCTGCACAGATTTCCATTGTGTTGCTGAAGGAACAAACAAGCTTTGCTAGTTCTGTTTTCTCCATCACTGATATCCTCATATTTATTGGCTTTCAATTGAAGCCTGAGCTTTCATTTTCTGTTAATCTCATGATTCTGATCACACATAGCTCCATCAGTGGTAGCTGATGATGAAGACATTAACTTAGGCTCCACTTGGCTATTTAACTCTTTATAAACCATATGTCCAGAACTAACAGGATTGATTAGCTGTTGATAGTATTTTACAGCAATAGTTCTTGCATTCCCTGACAATGGAAAAATGTTCATAAAATGAGCTCAATGGTGATGCACACCTAGCAACTGGGAATAGTTGAAGTAATTGTCCATTGATTGCTGTTTCTGGCTTCAGTCAACTTAATTTGCTCTGTTTTTCCTGAGTTTCCCATGGGAGAAGAAATCTTGTATGGGTGTGCAATAGCAGAGGTTTTTTTCAGATTCTGATGACCTCAAAGGTTAGTTCAAACTGAGCACAAATCTTGGCTAATAATGGGCAGAAAGTCTGCTGGGTAGTTGGTTACTGTCTTGATGCAAAAAGCAGAGCTTGGGAGTTAGTTTCTAGATTAACAGTCAAACTCTGACTCTGAACACATTGGGAGTGGTGCTGTTTGTCCTCAAAGTGTTACCCAGAAAACAATCATAGAATCACAACATGTTTTTGTTTGGAAAGAATCTTTGAAGGTCATGTAGCCCAATCTTACTGCAGTTAGCAGGGACATCTTCAGCTTGATCAGGTTGCTTAGAACTCTGTCCAACCCAACCTGTAATGGTTCAGGAATGGGAGAAGAGAAAAATGTGCATATCTACATGCTTTCTGCTTGTGCACAACTTGGTCTCTCTTTCCCTTTATGCACATAAATGTAGGGCTTATAACCACAAGGAGTGTATAAATAAATTATAGAACAAAACAGTGAATATAGCTTGAGCAACTTATTTAGAAAACTTATTCTAAAAATGGATTTCCTCCACTCTCCCAAACTCTTCAAGGTTTCTGCAGAGAAAGCTACATTTAAAGGCATAATTAAGTTCCTTATCAACATGGGCCTCAGCAATCAGCAGCCTTTATCTGTCTAATAGGAGATACTGAACACTGGGTTATGTTTCAAATCCAGCTGACTATCTTGACTTTCTCTGTCATCTTAAGATCACAGCCTGAAATCCTTCATAGAACATAGGTGCCTATAGACTTTGCTTGCAGGAGCAAAAATGTTAATAATAAAGGGCAGTCATAAATGATAGTTTACATCTATATTCTGCTTCTTATGTTACCAGAGAGTGCCACTTCCACAAGTCATATACCAACTTTGGAAGAATATGTATGATTCTCCTCTCTTGCCATGATGCAGAGGATATATTTTCTGAAAGCAGACCAGAAAAAGGAAACATTAAGAAGTATTTTTTTTTTTTGAGTCTTGGGATTAGATTATGAAAAACTCTAGGCTCTTTGTGTGCCTAAACTACCTATAAACATTATATCAATTAGGAGATTTTCAGTGTTGTAAGAGTAAATTCCATTTTCTGAACTATAACTAAGTGCTTGTCTGGCTTGTTATTTTTGTTCATACAGAGATACTTGATTAGGATTGGACCCACATCTCTACAGAGCTTGTTTTATGCCCCACTCTAGTGTCAAATCCCACTTTCTTCAAAGTATTAAATGTAGACTATCTATCCCCATTGTTGTATTGTTAAGACTATGTCCTGCTGTTTCCAAACTAGGAGACATATCTTGCATTAGGATCACACTGCCTATGCTAGAATTAAATTTGCCCATCTCACAGCAGGGGCTGACATCACTGTGATAATAATCTTAGAATCATTTGCCTATAGCAGGAAATCACTTTCACAACCAGTGGTTTAAAATTTAGCTGCTTGTATTTGCTTTCTTTCCTTACTTCCCTCTTCAAAATGAACACTTAGAAAGTTTTTAGACTTCCCTATGCATGTTGGTTTAACTGGTCAGATCTGGGAAGGACAAAGCTACCAGAGGGGGATGCAGCATGGATCTGGGAAAAGTTAGTAAAAAGAGTGATGTATGTAATTTAACATTTAAAGCTTTAAGAAATGCTGATGAAGTAATAATGTTTGAAAACTGACTGTGGTAGAAGTCAAAGGACATGATATGCTCAAACCTTTCAGATATGTGTCAGTTGATAACCAGCACAGTCAGGTGAAGCTTTGCACCCTTGCAAGGCAAATTGAGAGAGTCTCCTAGTTAAATGATTTCTGGCATAACTGAAACAATATTAAAGTGCCTCCAGTCAAATTAGCCAATAAGATATAATTAACATTGGAATGCTCCCACTCTCTGATGACCCAATTATTAATATAGATCTGCAATAATAGATGAAGAATATAATACAGAATTTTGCAGTAAACAATACTGTAAATTACATAGATGAGATAAAGTTCCTGAGTTCAAATACCTTCTTCTCTTTGAGAATTACTAGTATCTCCTCAGGGGTTTCTTGTTCTACTTAATTGTTTTGAAAACCACTTCCAAACCACTAGTGATGACCACAAGAATGAAAATTACTTTGCTTAAGTATTGTGAGTACAACCTGGTATTCAAAGAGCTGGTAATCTCAGATACTGTGGAGAGATAAAGTCTTTCTTACAGCAATTATATGTATTAAAAAACAAAACAAAACAAACCCAAACCATGTTCCCATGGGAAAAATAGTCACAGCTATATCAGCATTATGGGAATAAAGGTAATGAAGCTGCTTTTACAGAATCACAGAATGTTAGGGGTTGGAAGAGACCTCTAGAGATTGTGAAGTCCAACCCCCGGGCCAAAGCAGGGTCACCTAGGGCAGGTCACACAGGAATGCATCCAGGCAGGGTCTGAAAATCTGCAGAGAAGGAGACACCACAGTCTCTCTGGGTAGCCTGTTCCAGTGCTCCATCATGCTCACAGTAAATAATTATCTCCTTGTGCTGAAGTAGAATTTCCTGTGTTCTAGCTTGTACCCATTGGTCCTTGTCCTATCAGTGGGCACCATCAAATGGAGACCATCACCTTGGCAATTTTGACACTTACCCCTTAGATATCTCTAGGCATTGATAAAATCCCATTTCAGCCTTCTCTTCTCGAGACTCCAGGTCTCTCAGTCTCTCTTCATAGGAGATATGCTCAAGCATCACTGTGTGGTTGGAGTTGGAAGGCACCTCTGGTGATCATCCAGTCCAATACCTCTGTATTGTGTTTTAGTGAGCAGACAGATTGCTCTATTGCTCCAAAAAAAGGGCAAAAGAATAACCCTCACACAACAAATTGAATAGTATTGGAAAGTTTAAATGGAAAGGCACCCAAAGAGTGGCTGTCAATGGCTCCATGTCCCAGTGGAGGCCAGGGACAAGTGGAGTCCCTCAGAGATCAGTCCTGGGACAAGTCTTGTTCAACATCTTTGTTGGTGCCATGGACAGAGGCATTGAATGCACCCTCAGCAAGTTTGCTGATGACACCAAGCTGTGTGGTGTGGCTGACAGCTGGAGGGAAGGGATCCATCCAGAGGCACCTGGACAGGCTGGAGAGCTGGGCACAAGCCAACCTCAGGAGGTTCAACAACACCAAGTGCAAGGTCCTGCATCTGGGTCAAGGCAATCCCAAGCACAAATCCAGGCTGGGCAGGGATTGGCTGGAGAGTAGCCCTGAGGAGAGGGACTTGGGGGTGCTGGTGGATGAGAAGCTCAACAGGAGCTGTCAATGTGCACTTGTAGCCCACAAAGCCAAGCAGAGCCTGGGCTGCATCAGGAGAAGTGTGGCCAGCAGGTCAAGGGAGGTGATTCTCCCTCTCTGCTCAGCTCTGCTGAGACCCCACCTGGAGTACTGCATCCAGTTCTGGAGCCCCTATTACAAGAGGGATCTGGACATGCTGGAAGGTGTCCAGAGAAGGGCTACCAGGATGAGCAGAGGGCTGGAGCACCTCTCCTATGAGGACAGACTGAAAGAGTTGGGGCTGTTCAGTCTGGAGAAAAGAAGGCTCCGAGGTGACCTTCTTGTGGCCTTCCAGTATCTGAATGGGGCTACAAGAAAGCTGGGGAGGGACTTTTTAGGCTATCAAGAAGTGACAGGACTGGGGGAATGGAATAAAGTTGGAAGTGGGGAGATTCAGGCTGGACATGAGGAAGAAGTTCTTCCCCATGAGAGTGGTGAGAGCCTGGAATGGATTGTGCAGGGAGGTGGTTGAGGCTCCATCCCTGGAGGTGTTTGCAGCCAGGCTGGATGAGGCTCTGGCCAGCCTGCTGTAGTGTGAGGTGTCCCTGGCCATGGCAGGGGGGTTGGAACTGGATGATCCTTGTGGTCCCTTCCAACCCTGACTGATTCTATGATTCTATCTATAAACTACAATGCTACAGTTCTACATAGTGGCAAGCATTAGCACATAGTCTAGGCTTAACACACAAGCTCATTAAGCCTAAACTTTACCCAAAACTCCCTTTACACTAGGCCAACGAGTTCAGACCAAAACCCTGGTGTTCTTCCTTCACTCACCTGGGGTTTACCATAAGCCTCAGGGCTCTTTCTGCCCCCCCATTGCTGTGCTGGTTCAGGCTGAACAAGGTCCGAACTGCCCCTCCTCCTTTCTCTCTCCCAAGACCCAACAGGGCTGCATCACACCAACCCCCCCCCCCCCCCCATGCCTAGGCCATAACTGAACAGTAAAAAAAATACAAGGAGATACGAGAGGTGCCTACCACGAGAGATGAGAGGGAAGAAAGAGGAAGAAAATAACTTTGCAGCCAGCTTTATAAGGATGAAGGGTTTCTGGGAAGAAATTCACTATTTCCTGCGTCCACCCACTGGGCTGGACATTCTGGACACTGGATGTCTCAACTCTGTGGCCCTCTTAAAGGCACCCATAGCCTCAAACTTCCACACCCTGCTAAAGCAGGGTCATTCACAACAGGCTGCACAGGATCACAATGTCCAGGTGGATTTAGAATTTCTCAGGAGGAAGAGACTCCACAACCTCAGCACAAACAGTGCTCTGTCAGTCTCACGGCAAAGATTTTTTTTCTCATGTTTAAATGGAACCTCCTGGATTCCAATATGCACCTCTTGCCACTTGTCTGGTTGCTGGCTCAAACAAGAAGAGTCTGGCCCTATCCTCTTGACCCTCACCCTTTAGCTCTTGCTGAGGACTGAGAAGATCCCCTCTCAGTCTGCTTTTTTCCAGGCTAAACAGTGCCAGGTCTCTCAGTCTTTCCTCCTCACGTTGATGCTCCAATCCTTTCAACACCTTCATAGCCTCTGCTGGACTCTTCAGTAGTTCCTTGTCTCTCTTGAACTGGAAAGCCCAGAACTGGACACAATACCCTTGATGTGGGCTCATCAGGGCAGAATAGAGGGAAGAAAACCTCTCTCAGCCTTCTGGTCACATTCTCCATGCACTCAGGATACCAACCAGTCTTTAAACACTGTTAAGGAATTACTTCTGAGAACTGCAGTCGTTCATTCAAAAATCTCCTCATCCAGAGAGGTCTCTAACTGCAATAGACAACACTTTTAACTATCCTGTAGTTTAAAATTTATTGTTCATCCTAGTTTGCTCTGTCACCTTTTTGTCTCAAAAAAAGTAAAATTAACTCACAGAAAGGGGCCATGAGGGCTGTTGCCATTTTCAGATGATTATTTTTTATTCTATTGCAAATGTCAATACTGGGTTTAAATGTGTACTATTTAAAATCTGTGCTACATTCAAGTGTTTTTCCTGTAGTAAGCCATCTCTTTCTAAGTATCATAACTTTTTTTTTACAGAAATGGGCTTTTATTTTGAGGACTTCACTTCTGATCGTAATGACTCTGCTATTTCTATTCTGCCTGCATGCCAGTAGTTAAAAAAACAACTGAGTTTTCTCTGAAAAAGGTGTCCTTCATCATTACTCCAGTTCAGGTGCTGCTTTCTCCACCTGTGGTTTTATCTTTACTGGTAAGAACACATTATTATAGTGAGGCCACATCTGGAGTATTATGTCCAGTCCTGGGCTCTCCAGTCAAGAGGGCTGTGGGAGTGTCCAATAGAGAGCCATGAGGTTGATGAAAAGACTGGAATCTCTGTCTGATGAGGAAAGGCTGAGAGACCTGGGGTGGTTTAGTCTGGAGAAGAGAAGGCTGAGAGGACATCTCATTATTGTTTACAAGTATCTGAAGGGTGGGTGTTCAAGAAGAGGAGCCAGTCTGTTTTAAATTCTGTCCTGTGATAGAACAGGGGACAATGGTCAGAATCTGGGACACAAGAAGCTCTACCTCAACATGAGGAAAAACTTCTTTATTATAAGAGTGACAAACACTGGAACAGGCTTCCTAAAGAAGCTGTGGAGTCTCCTTCTCTAGACACTTTTAAGACCCATCTGGATGTGTTCCTCTGCAACAAGCCCTAGGTGATTCTGCTTTGGCACAGGGGTTGGTCTCTGAAGGTTCCTTCCAATGCCTACCATTCTAAAGCCTATGATTCTATGAATTTTCTGGTCCAGTAGTGAGTTTTCTGTTTTGTCTGTAACAAATTATCTAAGGCTGTGTCAGCAGGCTCAGAGTTCTAAATCATTTTATAGATTTACACATATAAAGACAATATAACAAAGCAAAACATAAGTACCCCAAGAGATATGACTTTTATAGGAGGAGATGCATCTGAATGTGCTCAGTGGTGTAGTTCAGTATATAAGAGTGGAGCAGGAAGGTGCAATTATGTTAAATGCAGGGGGAAAGAGGCTGTGGAAAGAGGTTTAACATTGCACCTTCTCATCTGCACCTTGGTAAAATAACCCCTCTGAATAGAAGCTATCCTTAAGTCATGTTCAGAGAAGAGAATTCCTTTCCCTTCCACTGAATTATGCAGTCCACCTGGGTGCAGTGTGAGTTTTTGGGACAGTTTATGGGAAGCAGCTCAGGGAACTGGGGTTGTTTTGTCTGGAGAAGAGGCTGAGGTGAAACCTCATTGCTCTCTACAACTCCCTGAAAGGATGTTGCAATGAGGTGGGGGTCAGCTTCTTCTCTCAAGTAACAAGTGAAGGACAAGAGGAAATGACCTCAAATTGAACCCAGGGAGGTTTAGGTTGGGTATTAGGAGAAAATTCTTTACTACAAGAGTGGTCAGACATTGGAACAGGCTGCCCAGGGAGGTGGTAGAGTCACCATCCTTGGAGGTGTTCAAGAAATGTGCGGACATTGCACTTTGGGACATGGTTTCATGGCTTGATAATCTTGGAGGTGTTTTCCAAGCAAAAGGATGATTAGGGGACTTGAGCATGTCCCATGTAAAGAGAGACTGAGAGCCCTGGGGCTGTTTAGTCTGGAGAAGAGAAGGCTGAGAGGGATCTGATCAATGTCTATCAATAGCTGAGGGGTGGGTGTCAAGGGGAGGGGCCCAGGCTCTTTTGCGTGGTTCCCAGTGACAGGACAAGGAACAATGGGTTCAAACTTGAACAGAGAAGATTTCACCTCAAGATGAGGAGAAACTTCTTGACAATGAGGCTGACAGAGCACTGGAATAGGCTGCCCAGAGGGGTTGTGGACTCTCCTTCTCTGGAGACTTTCAAACCTCACCTGGATGCATTCCTGTGTGGACTACCCTAAGTGATGCTGCTCTGGCAGGGGGGTTGAACCTGATGATATCTTGAGGTCCCTTCCAACCTCTGATATACTGTGAGACTGTGATGATTCTATTGGATTTCAGAGGCTATGTTGGGCACTTCTGACTATGTTTTCTGGCAGTGTAGCTTTTGTTCTAACAGTGTGTAGGAGGTTGTTTTCCATTTATATATTCCTTGGTGGTTACTCATCTTTATGTTAGCACATAGTTTAATTAGCTAAATTAGTAGACCGATCTCCTAATGTGAATGGAGAGAGCGGCACTTATGGTGATTTTCAAAATATCAATCTAACAGTCTCAGTGAATAGATTCCTCAGGTGCCTTACAGTCTATGTATGGATACAGATTGAAATTGATATACAGGTACAAACTCCCTGCCATCCTTCATTCTTGTAGTAGTACTCTCAATATTTTCTTAAGAACTAAAGTTTACAACATATCTATTTCTATATGGATATACTAGAGTATCTGTGACTGTCAATGAAGTCTCAGCAGTTGGTTAGAATCATAGAATCATAGAGTCATAGAATCATAGAATCAGTCAGAGTTGGAAGGGACCACAAGGATCATCCAGTTCCAACCCCCCTGCCATGGGCAGGGACACCTCACACTACAGCAGGCTGGCCAGAGCCTCATCCAGCCTGGCTGCAAACACCTCCAGGGATGGAGCCTCAACCACCTCCCTGCACAACCCATTCCAGGCTCTCACCACTCTCATGGGGAAGAACTTCTTCCTCATGTCCAGCCTGAATCTCCCCACTTCCAACTTTATTCCATTCCCCCCCAGTCCTATCACTCCCTGATAGCCTAAAAAGTCCCTCCCCAGCTTTCTTGTAGCCCACTACAGATACTGGAAGACTCAAGGTCTCCTCGGAGCCTTCTCTTCTCCAGACTGAACAGCCCCAACTCTTTCAGTCTGTCCTCATAGGAGAGGTGCTCCAGCCCTCTGCTCATCCTGGTGGCCCTTCTCTGGACACCTTCCAGCATGTCCAGATCCCTCTTGTAATACGGCCTCCAGAACTGAATGCAGTACTCCAGGTGGGGTCTCAGCAGAGCTGAGCAGAGAGGGAGAATCACCTCCCTTGACCTGCTGGCCACACTTCTCCTGATGCAGCCCAGGCTCTGGTTGGCTTTCTGGGCTGCAAGTGCACATTGACAGATCCTGGCGAGCTTCTCATCCACCAGCACCCCCAAGTCCCTCTCCTCAGGGCTGCTCTCCAGCCAGTCCCTGCCCAGCCTGGATTTGTGCTTGGGATTGCCTCCACCCAGCTGCAGGACCCTGCACTTGGTCTTATTGAACCTCATGAGGTTGGCTTGTGCCCACCTCTCAAGCCTGTCCAGGTCCCTCTGGATGGATCCCTTCCCTCCAGCCTGTCCAGGTGCCTCTGGATGGATCCCTTCCCTCCAGCTGTCAGCCACACCACACAGCTTGGTGTCATCAGCAAACTTGCTGAGGGTGCATTCAATGCCACTGCCCATGGCACCAACAAAGATGTTGAACAAGACTGGTCCCAGGACTGATCCCTGAGGGACTCCACTTTCCCTGGCCTCCACTGGGACATTGAGCCATCGACAGCCACTCTTTGGGTGCAGCCATCAAGCCACTTCTTTATCCATCTGGTGGTCCACCCATCAAACCCATATGTCACCAGTTTGGAGACCAGGCTGTGGTGTGGGACAGTGTGGAAGGCTTTGCTCAGGTCCAGGTCAATGCCATCAGTTGCTCTCCCCTCATCTATTAATGTTGTGACCTTGTCATAGAAGGCCACCAGGTTTGTCAGCAGGATTTGCCCTTGGTAAACCCAAGCTGACTGTACCAAATCACCTCTTCACTATTCTTCTGTCTCAGCAGTGCCTCCAGGAGGATCTGCTCCAACAAACATCTGATTCAATATGAGCCTCTCCATGCTTTTAATAGTCTTTAAATTAATACTGAAATCTTGAAATGGTTGCATCATAAATTTAGCACTTTGGTGCAATGAAATACGCTTGGCCCAGTTCTGTAGTCCTCAGCCCAGGAGAGATATAGACCTGTTGGAGTGCATCCAGAGGAGACCACAACAATGATGGGAGGGCTGGAAGCCCTCTGCTGTGAGGACAGACTGAGAGAGGTTGTTCAGCCTGGGGAAGAGAAGACTCCAGGAAGAACTTCTTGTGGTGTTTCAGTACTTCAAGGCTATCTAAAAGAAAGATGGGGAGAAAAGTTTCACAAAGGCATATAGGGGTAGGAAAAGGGATGATGGTTTTAATTGAAAGAAGGTAGATTTAAATTAGACATGAGGAAGAGATTCTTCACCATGCTGGTGAGGCACTGGAACAGGTTTTCCAGAGAAGCTGTGGATGCCACTTGCCTGTAAGTGTTCAAAGCCATTCCGTCTGTGGCTCTGAGCAGCCTGGTCTAGTAGGATGTGTCCCTGCCCATGGCAGTGGGGTTGGAAACAGGTGATTCTTATGGTCCCTTCCAACCCAAATCAATCTATGACTCCATGATTCAAGCTCATGTTGGTAGTCTGTTTCTATTTAATTTGCCTGAGATGGACAAGCCAGCATGGAAAACTTTGAATTCTGACCCTTAAATAATCAACTATATGTTGTATTACCATACAATGCACTTTAGGCAAATTTATCTTTTTCTACACTTTAGGCAAATTTATCTTTTTCTAAACTGATTCAATACAAATTTGCCCAAGCCTACTTTCTAACCTTGATGGATATATTCTAATCAGGAAAATTGACTTGTCTCCCAAGTGTCATAAATTAAAAACTTAAGGATAAATACACACCTAGTTGACTGGTGGCAGGCTGAAGATATTTGGTTTGCAGATGAGAATGTTCATGGAGATTATTTGGCAGGAAGCCGTGTGAAAATGTATTATTGTGATGTGGATTATATTTTACTGTGCAAATTTTTTTTTTTTTTAATATTAGTGGTATCTGAGTTGCTTGAAACATCAGTAAGTAGTTGATGCTTTCTGTATGCTGGTTTTTTTATGAAACTGCCTCTGACGTACAACATACAGTGTTTCCTGTTGATTAATCTAATTATATACACACAGTTTTATCAGAGCTTTGTGAGCCTGGAGATACCCATGTTTGCTGAATGTTCAACGAGCAAAATTCAAAACCCTCTAGGCTCACCAGGCCTGGTTCCATAATCCTTAATTGGGAAAAGTAAGGCTTGAGAGTTTTGAAATACCATGCTGAAACTGGGCTCAGGGGCTGGTAACACTAACCATGAAAACTCCCTGTCTAAGCCCCCAAACAGTAATACATACCCCTCTTCCCCCAATAGTCTAAAAATATGAAGCTGCAACACAATTAGACTTTTAAAGTTGATTTTGTATTAAAAACAAAACAAAACAAAACAAAACAAAACCCCCCAAGTATAACATTCTGGTTTTGTTTTAGAAAACATAAATATGAAGTCTAAATTATTTATGCTATTTCTGAAGAGAAGCATTGTTTTGTTGTTTCCTCTCAAATAATGGTTTATGTTAATTGTTTCTTAACTCTCTGAGGTGAACTGTTGTGGAAAACAAGCAGACTGATTGATTTACCAAGGTACTTGTGTTTTATCAGACTACACAGTAGGAATAGGTTTATGATCAGTGATTCATCATTTTCCTCTTCATCTGTTACAGCTGCCTTTCTGAATCCTGCACATCAGTGAAGGGTCAGATGGGTGGCTTCAAGTAATAACAATAACTTGCATTATAAGAAACAGATTCCCATACACATTCATGATTTTCAGTGTTTGTCTTTTCCAACTTTTTCAAGGCTTTTTACTCACCCAGCCACTAATTTGTGGAGGAGATCCCTTGGCATCTAAAGACTTGATAATAATAATTTAAAAGATAAAAGCTGGAGACTAGGTTAATGGAAGGCAGGCAGAACATGAAACTGTTTACACTGGGTTTGTTTTATTTTGCATCTTTGGTTGATTTAGATTTATCTCAGAACAGTGATGGCATATGTTGAATCAGTGGCAAAAGAGCTCGGTAAGATATATGTATATTAAAAAGTGCTTTCTTCAAAGCACAAATAATTCAATTTGTTGTGAGGAAAGAAAGAAATACTGTTTATCTTCTGAACCTCAGCTGGGCAAATACATTCTGAGCAGTATGAGCTGAAACACTGTAGAAGCAGACGCTTGAACAGTGAGCTCCAAGCTGGGAAAACTACTGTCAAAACTTAATTTTAGAGGATTCAAGGTTGCTCTTGGAAATACTCCCCAGAAAAATTATTACTTAGTGTGGTACAGTAAACGCTGTGTAAAATGATAAAGCTGTCATCCTAAGCACTGCAAAAAAACATAACGGCAAAGTACAAATGCAAGAACCCAAACTGTTCATAAATTCAGACTTAAGTTTGTTAGGATGACACCATTCTAATTGTATGTTAAAAAAATGCAAAACACTTTTTGTCATCCCTCTTAAAATTTGCTGTAATATTCTTCTTGTCATTTATTGATACTCTCATAATTTCCTTTTATTTACACGCATAGACTGTGGCTATGTTGAACTAGTTTTACATACTAACTCTAGATTCATGTCATTTTTAAGTGTATTTTGAAGTTGCACTAAAACTTCTTCAGCAGCTGGAACAACAGTTTTAGATGTAGAAGTGTGACTTTACTAGTTATGGAATGTGCAAAAGTGATGGTAAAGTAGATAAGAAGCATAAAAAAACCTGCAGTCTTGATGGAAGGAAGGCAGATGAGAAAGATGGTTTTAATTTTTTTTTTTTCACTACATCTAAGTTAAGAATATTACTCATAACACTACATAATTGAATTAGTATATTAAAATCTTGGTATTAAGTCTGAGTGAGAGGCTTAGTGGTAAAAGGCTGTTAAAAATTTCTTGTAAGTGGGATTTGAAGGAGAGAACTCTGGGCTCATAGCTATGGGGAAATGAAAGATTTGCTCAAAGTGTGAGAATGGAAGATGAAGTACACTGAAGCTTGATTTTTTTGTTTGTTTTGGTTTTTTTAATGACTTTTTGTTGATTTCTTTGGTTTTGTTTGTTAGCGTTTGGGGTTTTTTGTTGTTGTTATTTTTAATTTATTTGCGTATTAATTTATTTTTAATTTAATTGCTAAGTTAGACAAACATCTAGCAAGAACCACAACATCATCTGTGCTTTTATTAGAGTTGTTTTTGTTATCCTAGACAGATACGTAAGCAACTGAGAGACTGGTCCCCCTTCCCTGACTCATTGAGCACTAAGTAACTCTATCAAGAAGCTGTGTCTGAAGTTCAGATTACTTTATTCTGGGTAGAATGGATGATCACAAGCAGTGATTGGGAGGGATGCCATTTTGGGGGCATGCATGGAGATGTGATTATATGGGGCTGCTGGAAGGGCCTGTAGATAGTACTAACAGTACTTAGCTGCCCATCTGCAGGCTGTGACATGGTCACCCAAAGCATCTGGGCCATGCATGAGTCCACAAATCATTATATGCTACTCAGTCTTGCTGGTGGTGTTCAGTTAGCACTGTCTGGATGCCTAACTCTTGTTTAAGGCTCATAAGTTACCCAGTGGATCACAGATGTTTCATTTAATAATCATTTACTATCTAATAATCACTTGTAGGGGATGGAGTCTCTTGATGTGTGTAGAAGCGTATGACATCAACTGCATCTCTTGATGCTCCAGGCCTTAGCTAACTTCCTCACAATAAATGTGGTTTTCTTTTCTGGAGGATTTATATTTTGATTAATACTTCTGCCATCTGTGATTCCAAAGACTTTCTGAAGCACTAATGAAACGTCTCTCTCCAGACAGCTGTGGTGTTCTCTGACACTACAACGAGCTGTAAATTGATGCTTAACAAAAGCAAACAAATGAAAAAAAAAAAAAAAAAGGAACCACAACCAAAAAACCAATCAACCAAACAAAAAAAATTCCAACAAACAAAAGAAAAAATGGAAAAAAAAGCAAAACCACAAACCAGGATGCTTTGGCATGCTGATTGCTTAATGCAAATCAAATGAAATATATAAAATAGCAAATGAAACATATGAAATACACAAAGCTAATTAATAAGTGACCCTTCTCACAGTTCTTTCCTGCTTGTAAAGACTGGTTAGCTTATCCATGTAAGTAGTAGCATGTGTATAGTTAGTGAGTTTGCCTTCTAAGATCTATAATACAAGTTTATAATGGAGGCAATGTCATATAGTATTTAACTCTGACATTTAGTGTTTGCCCTACTAGATGGTCTTCCTTTTGCTTAAGTGCCATTACTTTTATGTAGTCCATTTTCATTGCATTTAGTCCCATTTTAGTAATAATGCTTGCATGATTTACCAGGCAAATGCAATCTTTGCCCTGAATGGCACAGTGCAAGAAAAAATGGAAGCTGTTAAGAGGCTGAATGGCAAAAAAGTATTATTGACCTATGCTGGCAGCCATGTGTTTCAATTATTTTCAAGAATCCATTTGTCAAATAAGTGAAGCGATGTGGGACGTCAAGTTCAAGCTGAGGTTAGTGCCTTTCTACATCTGATATGATGTATCTTCTGTAGCCATTTAATTGAATTACCCAATTTATTTTTCAAGCAACAATGCTCTACCAAGAGCCATGACATTAAACAATTAAATACGAGTTTAAAAGTCTGCATTTTGTGTAGTTCATCATTTCTCTGCAGCAGGCAGTCATCCTAGGGCCGTGCTGCATTCTGGTAAGGTAAAAGCTTAGTGTCTCAGGGAAACACCCATTCTGTCCCAAACAGCAAAATTTTGAGAGCGGCATGGATGCAGAACATGCATGTCCATCACCTGGCTGGTTCCGTAGAAGATGCCCTCATTAATTCTTGGGAGATGAGAAGATGGACTTATTGTTAAATTCCATGCTTCAAAAGTTCTTTCTAGTCTCTAAGATGCAGAACCCAAATTCAGAAAAGAGGCTAAAATTAAGAAATTTTGAGCAAGAAGTGGGAGTGAAAGCTGAGCTGAGATTTAGCTAAAAAAAAAACTTCCTCAAAACTTTTACAGCTGTATAAATGATACAGAAGAATTCTGCAAGAATGATATGATCAAATATCAGGAGATTTGTGCTTTTCCTCTTTTACTATCTGTTAGGAATTTTTTGTCTTCAGTTTTAGTAAGAGGATTAGCTGTTTACTTGGGTGTTCATACAGTAAATCAGTCCAGATCCCTTCCCATATACTTCCACAAATACTTAAAATATTTTTACCAAGTCACTGAAAAATAAATTCAAGATACAGGAATTGTGTTTTCTTTGTGATTTCTTAGTCTTACTAGAATTCAGTGAAAATACAATTTTTAAGAGTTTAAAGACTTTCTTTTCTTGCATATAGATACATATTTTGATATCAGAAGAATAATTACTGAAACAGGGAGAACAGCAGTGCCTTATTTTATTTTTTTTTCAATTAACATTCAACAATTAAATTTTAATATGGTCAGGGAATTGTTCAGAGCCTTTTGTATGGGGATACTGCACCTTTAATTATCTGCCCTCTGGTGCCAAGCCTTTTTCTTTGAGTGCTTCCATAAAAGCTTATTGCAGCTAGTTATTGAGCAAATTAGTACTTGAGTTTTGGTGAAAAATGTCTTTATTAGTCCTAAAACCAGAGTCACTGTGCATTCCCAGAAGGCGTGATTTTGTTTGATGAATAAATCTAGTAATTATCCTGCTGTTAGGGCTGTACCACAAATGTCATAAGCAGATAAACAGAGGGAGTAAGCCTTCCGTAAATTCTCTAATTATCTACGTTGGACTACTTATTGCCTGAAGATGATTTATGAGCATATTGATATATCCTTAAGTATTTTCATTTGAGTTCACAGATGCAAATAATTAAGGCAAGAGTCATTTGCAGAAGAAAGTGGCAGGTCAGGGTCATCTCATTATAAAACTTGTGATCATGTTCATGCTATAGAAGAAGATATAGGTGTGAGCTGTTTGACTAGGATACCTCCTTTGACATCTTTAGCATTCCCTTTAGTTTTAAGTAGAATTCTCACAATATTCTCCAAACATCTCTTAGACCTGTTTGCTTAGATCTTACTCAGTCAAAACAGAGATGATTTTTTTGGATTGATTTCCAATACACAGCACATAAGTTAACCAGGAGAACCACTCTGGAAGATGCTTAGCTAATAATGCTGAAGGTGGTGATTTTCTTCAACTTACTGTGGCCATTCAACTGTTGGGTTCATTCATTTGCATCATGTCATTTTAAATCTTCTTGTATCCCTTCAGATAATCAATGTGTCCAGAATATGAAAATTCATCTTTTCCCAGAGGGGCACAGAAAGCCCTTTATGGGTTAATGGTTGGACTTGGTGGTCTTAAAGGTCTCTTCCAACCAAAGAGAACTCTCTTCCAAAATGTTGCTATGATTCCAGGATTCTATGGGTTTACATGGCTATGACCTTACTACCATGTACCAGTACATAAAGGTTGGCTACCAGGAGGACAGAGACTCTCTTTTTACAGATAGTCACACGGAAAAGAGAAAGGGTGCTGGGTACAAGTTAATTGTAGGGAAATTCCCATTGGACTCCAGAAGAAAATTTGTCACCATGAGAACAGTTACAGACTGGAATTATCTCCCAAGGGAAATGGTGGATTCCCATGCAGTTTTAGGACTCAATTTCACAGGGTGTTGGGCCATCTCATTTCAACTAGACTATGACCTAGAACGATTGACCCCGACAATCCTTGGGACTCCTTCCAGCCTGGCATTCTGTGATACATCTGACATACTACTGCCCTTCTGAGTGTCTACCCAGAGTGTCTATTCTTCCTTCCTCAGAGAAAGAATCTTTTGCTAATAAGTAAAACTCAAGAAAAAAATATTCTTAACATTGCCTTACTTATTGATCTCCATAGTGCGTTATAAATGTAACTAAGTAAACGGCTGCAAAAAAAGTTTTTAAATAACCAAGACCTCCATACATGTCAGGAGTAAGGTCGATTTTTTCATTTCAGCTCTTAAGGGCAGTGTCTGCTGAATGTTCAGGAGACAGAATTTGCCTCAGGCAGTGAAAAAAAACAGCTGGGTGAAAATACTGGAAAAGCAGATGCTATACAATGTGTACAACACCTCATCTCTGGATGCATCTGGGTTTTGTGTGTTGATATTTGCATCCAGTTCTCTTGTCATGTGCCTATTTATGTATTTTTTCTGTCTAAGACTACATTTGGTCCTAATGTATTACAGATTTTTGTGGGTGATCTTTTAAAGTTTTATTTAATAGTTGCTGCAGTAAAACTGGGCTGCAGCAATGAATTTAAATGATGTAACTGCTGAGTGACAAAAATGGGTATTTAGAAGTGTTGCAACAACTTTTGCTCAGGCTAATTCACAGAGTGCATTTTTCTGTTGTAGCAACTATTTTAGTTATTTAGTTATGCTTTAGTAAGCATGCTTTAACAGATTTTAATATGGGAAGAGAAGAACAGACATTTACAAGTTTATATTGATATATTGAATATTTATTCTTCCAGCTGTACTCCAGTAATGATGACTTACTTTAGCAGAACTCATCAGAAATCCCAGTAAGGAAGCAATTTCAGTTCAAGCAAGGAGTTTGAACATTGGCCAGTGATACAGTGACAACTTCTTGCTGAAAATTCTACTCAAATTTTTAAAGTGAGATTCTGGAGTATGCCCCAGAATGTGACCAGAATCACAGAATCATACTTGGAAAAGACCTGCACCTGGGCTGGGCCAGTCCCAGGCAGAAATTCAGGCTAGGTGCAGGAGTGGGTTGAGAGTAGCTCTCAAGAAAGAGACCTGGGTCTATTGATTGATAGGAAGCTCACCACGAGCCAGCAGTGTACTCATGCAGCCCAGAAGGCAAATCATGTCCAGAGCTGCATCAAGATGAGCGTGGCCAGCATGACAAAAGAGGGGATTCTGGCCTTTTACAGTGCTCTGTTGAGACCCCACCTAGAATATTGAGTCCAGTTCTGGTGTCCCCATCATAATAAAGACACAGAGCTGTTGGAGTGAGTCCATATGAAGACCACAAAGATGATCCAAGGTCTGGAACACCACTGCTATAATGATAGGCTGAGGGAGCTGGGGTTCTTCAGCCTGGAGAAGAGAAGAGTTGCCTTCCAATATCTGAAGGAATCACACAGAAAGCCTGGAGAGATACTTTTCATGATGGTGTCTAGCAATAGAGCAAGGGGGAATGGCTTGAAGCTTAGTGGGAGTAGGTTTAGACTGGATCTTAGGAAGAAGTGCTTCAGTATGAGGGTGGTGAGACTCTGGAACAGGTTGCTCAGAGATGTCGTGGATGCCTCCTCCCTGGGAGTGTTCAAGGCCAGGTTGAATGAGGCCTTGAGCAGTTGAATCTAGTTGAGAGGTGTCCCTATCCATGGTGAGGAGATTGGAGTAGATGATCTCCAAGGTCCGTTCCAACATGAGCCATTTTATTGTTCTCTGGTAAGATCATCAAGTCCAGCATCTACATGGCTTTTAAATCCCTGCAGAGATGGAGACTCAGCCACCTCTCTGGGCAGCCTCTTCCAGGGCTTGACAACCTCTTGGGGGAAGAAATTGTTCCTTATGTTCAACTTAAACCTCCCTTGGCACATCTTCAGGGCTATTTCCTCTTGTTCTATTGCTTGTTACTTGGGAGAAGAGATCGACCGCCCTCTGGCTTCAAGCTCTTTTCAGGTTGTCATAGAGAGTGAGAAGGTTTCCCCTCAGCCTCCTTTTCTCCATGCTGAACAACTCCAGTTCCCTCAGTTGCTCTTCATAAGAGTTGTGCTCTTTACCTCTCACTAGATTCATTGCCCTTCTTTGGACAGTTGTTGCCTGGAGTTTGATGATATAGGTAAAGATGCTGGGAAAAAAAATACTCTTTTAATAATCCACTTGTGTTTCATGGTGGGCTGATTTTGGACAGGTTTGTGAAGGTGACCTATCAGCCGCTTATAAAATGGGAGCATATTGGATAAATGATGTGACCTAGGCATTGCCGTTAGTCTAGACGAGGAAACTTGGCCTTTCTGTTAATTCCTCTGGGCATAATCATCTTAGATGTCACCTTGAATATTGTTGCATAAACAATATATGGGTTGGACAGAACTGCACTGATTTTTTCCCCTTTTCACATACTATGGATCTGTTATCTGGATGAACAGGAGTTGATGTGCTATTAGAAGATCCTCCTTAACATGTGTTTCCTGTTCCAACTCACTGATTTTACTATACTCCAACTCTGGGTGTACAAATGTGGTTGGGTTTTTTTTGTTTGGTTGGTTGTTTTTTTTCAGTTCGTGATCAATCCTTTTTGTTTTCTTTGTAATATTAACTGCTTCTCGTCACAGGCAGAATGTGTTCATAACGAAAAAAGGTATTTTAGGGAAAATGCAGGAGGATCCATGATTTTCAGAAACATTATTAACAAATAATTTGGGATTAAATGCTGGAAATCTGTCAAGCCACTGCTAATCAGTTAAACCTCACATGCTGTCACCTCACAGGTCAGAACTTTTTGTAACTCAAGTTGCAGCCAATCTGTCCATGTGGATGAATCTTGGGGTTTGTGCACATAGAATATATTTGATGGAAATGATACTGACAATATTTAAATCATTTTGATGCTTCTCTCCTACTGTCCTTTTTTATTTGTTTTGATTTTGTGTGTGTGTATGTGCTTAGTTTAATAGTGTTTATCGGTGCATATGTTCATAGAAACATGCTTTTGGGGTAGAACATATAGACTGAAATAAAACTTCCATCCATATTTTATCAGACTTTTGCATATTTATTCAGTCAGATAATTAAAACAGTGTTGTGTGTTGTCTGACCAACACTATATTTTGAAAATTAAATATGAAAGCCTAATTCATGAAACAAAGCAGTATTAAGAGACTATAGTATTTTTGAGAGGTCTAGTTAGATAACTAGAATGTTCAAATACAGCATTAACTCATCAGGGGTGTGCATGAACATAAAAGGAGTCAGAGTTAGTTGCTCAGAATAATTACAGGTAATTATTCTGTTTGTTACAGAGTGTGTGAGACCTCATAGAATATTGAAATGGTTGATGATCATCTCATTTACTGCCTGGTTTACAAGGAAGAGATGTGTCAGTGTTATACAATAAGATTTAATTCTTCTTCCTGATGAGTGAGTTTTCTTTGTGGGTGAAGGAGCAAGAAAGCCTGCAAAACCCAGAGGTTTTTATTGTTTCTGGGGTTTTCCTTCCACAGTCACAATCTAATGTCCAAGTAGCCCAGAGGATCAGCTAAAATGTGGAATTGTTATTTGGCCTCTGTCACTGTCTTTTATTAGGCATTTTCTCAAAGCTGGCCTGGATGAATGGCTTTTTTCTTTTATGAGAATTAATAAAACTGGGCTAGGCTTACTGAAATTAGTTTCATAAAGGTCAGATAGGTATTCCAAAATATCTATCCTGATTTGTGCAGAAGATGCTGACCGTTTACTTACATGTAAGAAAACAGTGTAAATATCCAGAGGCTGTATTTTAAAAGCATTAGTTATTGCTAATTTTTAAATTGTTTATTACATACCTTCAGAAGAAAATTCTGAAAAGGAACAATAATAATGGCAGCAGCATTTCATTATAATATTAGTAGCATTTGTTACTTTGTACCAATTCAACATCGTTTTATTTAAAATCCATGCATTAAATGTGGCTGTGGGAATTATGCATTATTAGGTCAATTTATCAGAGGGAATTCTTAAATCACCTTGTTCTTTTCAGTCACAAAATTTTATCATATGTTCTTAATAATTTATTTTTATTTGGGAAATAATACTTTAAAATGTAGCTTTTTTTTCCTTTTTGTATGTGTTTTTTTTTTTTATATATATACATATTTGATTTTAACATCAGTGAGCGTTATTGAGTCCACTGTCACTTCAGGTCTAATTATACACTGGTTGTGTATTTGCAGTTAATAAGCTTAGATACTAGGGGAAAAATCAGTGAAAAAGATTGCACCACAGATAATTAATAAAAATCAATTAGTTTGTTAATGAGTACTCTGCCATTACCCAAGGTGGCAGAAACCAGCTGGGGAAAAACGCAACATCCCTGAATAGGACATTTTAGATGCCTGAGTTCTGCTGAGAATTTCAAAGGAAATAACTATAAAAGGCAGCACTACTTGGGTTAAAACTGGCTAAATTTCCTCTTGAGATTGCTGCTCCTTCAGCTAATAAATCTAGTAAAAAAGTGATTCACCTTTAGTGTGTGCTATAAACCATTTTCTGATGCCTTAAGTACATTGCTCACTGCCCTGTATTAAAAACAAAACCCGTAGTTGTAAATGTCAATGGCTAGGATTGTTAGAGCTCTTGCATCTCCTCGCTTTAGTGTAAAAGCTGGAAACACCCATTACCTCTTAGATGACTTTAGGATAACATTTTGCATTCAGATATATAAATGGCATAAAGTCAAACATGATCTGACAGAGAATGCAAAATGCCTTCAAATAGTCCTTGGACTAAAATGGAAAAGTTCAATGGCAATGTTTATCCATTAGTAAGTATATTTTTGTGTCACAAAATAGACATGTTTTCATCATCTCTTCTGCTTTGTCTACCCATTGTTAAGCTGTGCTTAATTTAATTGAAGTCTATGCAGAACTGAAAAAAATATATAAAAAGTAATAAACATAATCTTTACCCATATTGCTATCCACATAAATTATTTTTGATACCTTGTGTGTTTTCTCTGTGGAAAGAAATAGATTTTTTTTCTGTGGCAAGAGAGGGGAAGGAACTTTGGTTTGGGATCGTTGTATATAATTCAGGTTTTACTATTCTTGTCAGGAGACAATGGAAAAATATACATGTAGAAAGTTAAAGTATTGATGCTATTAAAGGTCAAACTCTCTGTAGTGGTCAAGGTGTATACCACAACAGATTTCCTATGCTTTTAGATGCTACTAATAGTTACAAACCGTTGCTGCAAGGAATATTTTCTTTGTGAGTGGAGAAATTCTGTTGTTACATACAGAAGAGATATGAGGTTGATAAATATAGTACTTCCATGTAAATATAGTGCTACAGTAAATACAGTGTTATTTGTTTAATATAGTCCCAAGATACAGTCGTCATCCTCATTTGGGAAACTTCCCAGGGAGCTCTCCATGAGCAAGTTCCACTTTCAAGTGCATGGCACGTGATCTGAAGGACTCAAAGTCCTAATGAATGGCTTTTGAAACTTATTTTGCTTTCATAAACAACATTTTTTTAGAGTTTTCAGGTGATATAATGGAGAGACAAAAATCATTTCCTGCTTTTGAACCACTGGAAAGGCATTGCAACATTTAAAATTCTGGGTTTGGACTCAGGGATTACTCTATATACTACTGATTTTCTTTTATTTTTTAATTTTTATTTTTAAAAATTTTGTTTTCCTTTTTGTTATTTCTGTGTGCATTGGTTTTCTGTGTATAATATAAGGATTACAATAGTTGTCTTGAAAATATGCTTTTAGATAACACAAACTCTTTCATCTAATTAAATTATGTTTTAAAGAACTCTTTAGTCTCAGTTCTTTGTCTTGACTGTGTTATCTCAAATCTGATGAGTTCTTAAACATTATAGGATAGATTCTGTTGTTTTATGTGACTGTGAATTGTCTGAATGACCTTTTAAAAATTACTCTCTATTTAAACACACAAGTCTAACAGATAAAACACCGTGGGCAAAGCTTCCTCATTACACTGCTATCACAAGTATTTTCTCATTAAGCTGTGTACTTATGGCAGGTAAAAGCTGTCAGAATGTAATCTTTGTGTCAAGTTAGAGGTTCAGACAAGGTGCATACTTATAAGGAGCAGAGAAGTTCCATATTTACATAATTATCCCAATTTCCATATAAAACATCTCAATTTTGAAGAACCTGTGCCAAGCTGATTGCTTTTCTTGTTTAACACATCACAGAAGCAGTGGGGAGTTGTGAATGATGGTGATCTTGGAAACACACTGTACCTTTAACATTTTTAGTAGTAGAGCTAAATTTTCCATTTGTAACCTTCAGTAATTTAGCAGCAATGTACTACTTTAATGTGATTCTTGGCAGTCATTAACCCTTGATTACCTTTTCCATCAACCGGCAGGGGCAAATCCTTGGCACTTATTAGCTATTGATAACTATCTAAGGCCAGTGAGGTACAGCACCTGATGTTATTAGATACTGGCTATTGAGGCCTTAGGAGGTACCAAGCTGAGAATGTGCAACAGAATGCATTAAGCATGGTTAATTCCAAAACTGACACTACTGCTTGCCTAAATGTGTATAGTAGCTTGAGATTTTTCCACACTTGTCAATGGTCTCTTTGTGAGCATTTATCACAATTTTGTGATATTTGTATGCGTCATATAGTGTACAGCAAACTCATTAAAGATTATAAGGCAATAGTAATGCCGTATGGAGAACATGATTCTTAATGTTCTTCTCTCTTGCTTGAAAGTCTTATATAAATATCCCAGTAAGTAAGTTCACTTAATATGGGTGTTACAAATGAAGGATACTGAGAAAACAGCCTGTAACCAAAAATGCTCTTTACATTCTGCCATTCTGGCTATTCAATATAGATTCAGAAGATGTCTTGGTTGTACAGCCAACAAGTTTCCTGGGCTGCATCAAGAGAAGCACAATCAGCAGGCTGAGGTGATTCTCCCCCTCTACTCCACTCTAGTGAGACTCCACCTGGAGTAGAGCATCCAGTTCTGGAGCCCCTGTTACAGGAAAAATATGGATGTGCTGGAATGTGTCCAGAGAAGGGCCATGAGGATGAGCAGAGGGCTGGAGCTACTCTCTTATGGAAACAGACTGAGAGAGTTGGGTCTGTTCAATCTAGAGAGGAGAAGGATCCAAGGAGACCTTATTGTGGCCTTCCAATATCTGAGGGGGGGCTACAAGAAAGCTGGGGAGGAACATTTTAGGATGTGAGGTAGTAATAGGACTAGGAAGAATGGAACTGGAAAGTGGGTGGATTCAGATAGGATTTTGGAAAGAAGTTCTTCATCATGAAGGTGGTGAAACACTGGAACAGGTTGCCCAAGGAGGTGGTGGAATCCTCATCCCTGGAGGTTTTTAAGACCAGGCTGGATGTGGCTCTGAGAAATCTAGGGTGAGATCTGAGAGATCTAGGGTGAGGTGTCCCTGCCTATAACAGGGGGGCTGGAACTAGATGGTCTTTGAGGTCCCTTCCAACCCTGATAGTTCTCTGATTCTGTGATTGTTGTTCATAGAATCATAGAATTGTTTCAGTAGGAAAAGACCTTTAAGATCATTGACTTCAACCATTATCTAACTCTACCAAGTCTGGTGTTAAACCATACCTACAAGTGAATGAATTAGAGAACTGTTAACCAAAAAACATCCTAGCCTATGCTTTTTAAATGGTGAGGGTTTGATAAAATGAAAACTGTCAGAATTTACTGGAAAAAACAAACAAACAAAAAAAAAGCAAACCCAAAACTCTCGTAACACTCTGTCTGTAGCTGTGAGAATCTCTGAAGGAAAAAGGGAGAAGGCTTTTAGAAAGTGCTAATATCCTTAACTCTGTTTCTTATTTAACCCGCTGATACAGCTGGAAAAACAAATACCTTAGAATGTTTGTTCTCTTTCTCCTCTATCTCTAAAAATATCATTCTGCTGAACAAGGAGTATTACCTCTTTTTATAAACCTTACTATTCCAGAATAAATTATTTACTTCAAATTACTTCCTCAGTATATGATTAACATCTGAAGAGGTGACTGCTGTTTTTGTCAGATGACTCTTTCACTGCTTGTATTTTGTATGAACTTTAATTTTCTTAATGGTTTTGTGTTTCTTATTCCACATTAAAGGATTTTTAAACTCAGGTATTACTTGGAACTCTGGAAAAGTGCACTTGTATCTTTAAAATAATTTATAGATCTTGCTGAGTCAAAGCCTGATGTCTAGCACTACTTTTTTTCCACTTCCTGCCTTCCTAAAAGAAAATTTGCAGCTGAACTACAGAACAGCTTTTGGAAAGTTTGTACCAAGAGCAATCACCTTTATTGAAAGGTATGTCTTAAATTAAAAGTTGGATCTTTTCCTGTTTTGATAAATAATAATGAATGGCAACTTTTTGTTTTTTAATTTGAGAACCTTGATATTTCTGTCATCCATTATTGATGGGAATCACTGCTCTGGGTGCAAGCATAGTATTAAAGTCAACTGATTGTTTTGAAGGAGGACATTTGAGAGTTGAGGCAGAAAGAGGTGTGGGAGTTACAGAGGGAAAATGAGTTGTTAACACAGATCATGGCTGCTCTTTCCTGGACATGGGAAAATGTCTTATTTTGTTTATTCAGTCGTATTAAATTTCATCATGGTGGTACAGTAAACTGGGTGAAAAGTGTTGTGCTCTGGAGACTCTAGATTCATGTCTCTGGAGATGCACTGTCCACCTTTCAAGAATCTCTGGTAGAGCAGAGGCTGGGGGTCGTGAGAGATGACAGTGTGAGAATTGCTTCTGGTGATGAACTGAG